>NC_052160.1:102918686-103233491 GCF_902713615.1 Scyliorhinus canicula | reverse complement strand
CAGTGTTGGAGCAGGAGTGGGTCATGGATGGAGAAGGGAGCCATCTTGGATGGGCATGGTTTAGGGCGAAATTAAAGGGGACAGAATCAGCGAGTATGGCAGACAGTAGTGAAGAATAGAGGCACAAGCCTCCGGTAAGATTCGTAACATGGAACATTCAGGGAGGGGAGGGGGGGGGGCCTGAACGGGCGGTTGAAGTGGTCCCAGGTTTTCGCGCACTTGAGAAGCTTGAAGGCGGGGGGGGGAAAGAGAGAGAGGTGTCGTTGTCTTTCTGCAGGAGAAGGATCTTGGGTGAGGGATCAGGTTAGGTTGATAAAGGGATGGATGGGTCAGGTGTTTCACTCGGGGTTCGATTCAAAGTCGCTGGGGGTGGCCATCCTGCTGAGCAAAAGGACGGGCTTAGAGGTGCCAAGGAGGTGCGGGATCCAGGGGGAGATTTGTGACAGTCAGCGGGGTGTGGGGTTTCTAAAGGGGTTGCTGGGAATGATTCCAGACCTGGACACGCATCAGTTGATTATGGGGGGGGGGGGGGGGGGGGGGGGGTTGATTTTAATTGCCTACTGGAGCCGAGGGTGGATAGATCGTGCCCCAAGTCAATGGGAAGGTTGAGGATCACGAAGGAGCTGGGAGGGTTTATGGAAAGAATGGGAATGGCAGATCCATGGAGGTTTAAGAACCCAGGGGTGGGGAGTATTCCTTCTTCTCGCACGTGTACAAGGTATTCTCCAGAATTGATTTTTTATTTGTGGTGTGTAGAACAGTGTTGGTGGGAGTGGTGGGTACAGAATCGTGATTTCGGACCGTGCGTCACACTGGTTGGATGTTAGACTTAGCTTGAGGCAGGAGCCAAAGCAGGGATAGAGGTTAGACCCGAGACTTCTAGCGGGCAAGTGGTTCTGCGACAAGGTGAGGTCAGTGCTCAGAGACTATGTGGAGATGAATCCAAATGGGGAGGTATTGGCGACTACATTTTGGGAGGCGATAATGCTGGTGGTTTTGCGGGTGGGGGGGCTCATATTATGCAAAGCACATACTCCTCCGGCCTTTTCCTATTTGTATGGACAGTTGTTCAATGAGATAGTCAAGGTGGACAATAAATAGTTGAGGGTCCCTTCTACAGAGGGATTGGCGGAGAGAAAGAAGTTACAGGGGCAACTTGATAGGCTGACGATGGGAAAGGCAGTGGGGCAGCTACTGAGGGAGAGGGGGGTGCAGTATGAATATGGAGAGAAGGCGAGCCATATGCTGGCCCATCAGCTACAGAGGCAGGCCGCTTGAATGGAAATCCTGAAAGTATGGACAGGGGAGCGGAAGGTAGTGTTGGAGCCGGGGAAGATAAATTAAGCATTCAAGGAATATTATGAGAAGGTATATAGGGCGGATCCGGGGGGTGAGGAAGGGACATGGGGCTGTTGATGGATGAGCTGGAATTCCCACAGCTGGATGAAGAGAAGAGGCAGGCATTGGAGGAGTCTTTAGGGTTCAGAGAGGTGATGGATAGCATAAAAGGAATGAAGTTGGGGAGACCCTAGGGCCGGACGGCTACCCAGCAGAGGTCTATAAGGACTGTGTGACGGACTTGGCATCATGTATCGGGGATGTTTAACGAGGCGCTGGAGCAAAGGGAGCTGCCAGAGACACTGACCCAGGCGTTGATCACGCTAATCACACTCTTTGGGGGTCAGTAGAGTGGCAGGGGATTGTGAGGTGGAACAGGAAACACTGTTTGCAGATAACCTGCTGCTGTTTGTATTAGACCCACTGGAGAGCATGTGGAGAATTATGGGCATACCAGAGGTTTGGGGCCTTCTTGGGCGATAAGTTGAATGTTGGAAAGAGTGGGGTATTTCGGGTGAATGAGGCTGGTTGGGGAGCCAATTTGGGGATGTTGCCAGGGATAGGTTTAGGTATTTAGGGGTTCAGATGACAGGGAAGTGGGCAACGATGCACAAATGGAACCTAAAAAAATTAATGGAGGTGGTAAGGGAGGACTTTAGGAGATGGGATGGGATACATTACACCTGAGACTGGCAGGGAGGGGCCAGGTGGTAAAAATGAACAAGGGTCCTCTATGTATTCCAGACCTACCGATCTTCATTCCGAAGGCATTTTTCTGGAAACTGGATGTAGCAATTTTGAAGTTCATATGGATAGGGAAGGTACCGAGGGTGAAGAGAGTCCTGTTTCAGAGGCAGGAAGTGGGGGGAGGGGGTTTGCGGTACAAAATCTGCTGCACTATTATTGGGCGGCGAATGTGGAGAAGGCGAGTGGTGGTGAGAAGGAGAGTGGTTAGAATGGAGAAGGAATCCTGTAGGGGGTCCAGCCTGAGGGCCATGGTGACAGCAGCGCTACCACTGGCACCAAGGAGGTACACAGAGAGCAGGTGGTACAGTGCACGATTCGGGTGTGGAACCAGTTAAGGAGGCAGTTTCGGATGGAGGGGCTGTCGGTGCTAACCGCTGTGTGGGAACCACGGGTTGGTTCCACGAGAAATGGATGGCTTGTAGAGGAAGCGGAGAGAGGTGGGGCTGGTGAGGGTGAGGGATCTATACCTGGAGGAGACGTTTGCAAGTCTGGAAGAGCTGCGGGAGAGAGCAGAGCTTCCGAAGGGAAACAAATTCATTCAGGCATATGTAAATGAGCGACTTTGCGTGGAAATTCCTGGAGAGGGTTTCCCAAGCTGCCACAGTACACCTTACTGAAGCAGTTGCTGCTCCCGGACGTGGAAAGGGAGGGTAAGATTGGGGATATATCTGGGTGGCTGGGGGAGGAGAAGCACAGGTGGTGAGGATTAAGGAGAAATGAGAGGTGCAGCAGAGTGGGGCAGGGAAAAGATAAGATGGGGAATGTGGAGTCAGGCAATGCCTGAGGTGAATTCGACCTCTTCGTGTGCGAGGATGAGTTTGATTCAGTTTAAGGTGGTGCATCGGGTGCATATGACTCAGGTGAGGATGATTGGGTTCTTCCAGAGGGTGACAGATAAGTACGAGAAGTGTGGGTGAGGGCCAGCAAATCACAGACATATGTTCTGCAGCTGTGAGAAGTTGGAGAGATACTGGGAGGGGATGTTTGGGACGCTAGCAAAGATTGAGGGGTATTGGTCAGGCCAGACTCTATGGTGTTGATTTTTATGGTGTCGGAAATGCTGGAGCAGATAGAGAGGAGGAAGTTGCCATCACCTCTCTAGTTGCCCGGTGAAGAATTCGTCTGGAATGGCAGTTGACAATGCCGCCAGGGGCAACAGCCTGGTTGGGGGACCTGTTCGACTTTCTCCGGCTGGAGAGGATTAAGTTTGAATTGAGGGGATCGGCAGAGAGCTATGAGCCACAGTGAGGACTGTTCATGACCATGCTTGAGGAATAGTTTGTCAACATAGTTTGGAAACATGGAGAAGAATGTTCTTCAATTTATTGATGCTTTTGAGTATTTTTGGAATAAAATACATTTTAAAAAATGCATGGTGATGGAATTAGCATGCCTCAAGTCCCGAGTTGGACCTAGCCTTGCGAAGGATAAATCTGAGACACCAAAGGCAAAAACTGGTCAGCCTTTCGGCTGCTGAGCAAATGTTATTCAGTTCTCACCAATGTAGAAGAGTGCACAGAGGTCTGAGGTTTGGTAGACTTGTAGCTTGATGTTCAATCGGGTTGCTGCGGTTCCACATTTTCAACCTGTACACATTAGTCTAGGTATGATCTCACCAAGGGCTTGGCCAAAGAGTTAGTCTTTAGGAGAATCTTAAAAGAGTAAATTAGTATAGAGCAGGAGAATTTTAGGGAGTGGATTGGAAAATTCAAGTCTAGATGTAATAAAGGCATGAATGAGGGTTTCAGCAGCAGATGATTGAATGCAGAGGAACAGTTACGGAAGTGGAAATTGGTGGTCTTGAAGACTCGGATATGTGATTGGAGGCACACATTGGGGTCAAATCTGACAGTGTTTGAAAATATATGGTTTAGTCTTGTGCAGTTTCCAAGGAGAGTGATGGAGGTGCTGGCTAGGGAACAATGTTTGCAGTGATAGCTGAAGACAATGGCTTCAGTCTTCTCGATATTTAATTGAAGGGAATTTCTGCTCATCAGGCACTGGGTGTCAGATAAGTAGTAGTCGGATGGTTTAGCAACAGTGGAGAGTCAAGAAAGATGATGGTTAGATAGAGCTGGGTATCACTGCAAGACATGTGAAAACAAATGCTGTGCTTTCAGATGATGCTGTTCATGGGCAGCATGTAGATGAGAAATAGGAGGAACCAAGGATAAATTCTCGAGAAACACCAGAGAAAACAAGGTAGTGGGTAGGAAATCCTTTACAAGTAATACTCAAATTCAGAGAATTACTTGCAAAGGCTTTTTTCCTATTCTCTCACCATTGCCTCTGTTGTCACCCAAGGATCCATCCAGAACTCTGTTGCCCATGTCTTAACTCAGACCAAGCATTGTTCCCCTATCTTTTCGCTCACCGATCGATCTATACTGGCTCACAGTCAAGCAATGTTTTGATTTCAAAATTTTCAACCTTGCTTTCAAATCCGTCCATGGCTGCGTCCATCCCTACCTCTGCAATCTCCCCCAGTGTCGCAACCCTCCAAGATATCAGCAGTTCCCCAATACTGGCATCTCGTGCATCCTCTTTTAATCGCCCCATCATTTGCAGCTATGACTTCAGTTACCTGAGCCCCAAGCCCCAAATGCCGTCCCCCCACCTCTCCACCGCCCTGCCTTCTTCAAGACTCTCTTCAAAATCTACTTATTTTCCTAAGCTTTTGGAACTCTTCTTGGTATAAATCTAAATATTTATCAGATTTGTACAAACTTTTATATAAGCAAACAAATGCAGAATCAGTGACCGCAGAGTCCAAAACCATTTAATGCTAAGGTGCACTATACAATTTGCAGTGCTTCATATTTATGCTCAGATGGACATACTGAAAGCAATGAATGAATATCTGGTTATATCCTAATAATAATAATCTTTATTAGTGTCACAAGTATGCTTACATTAACACTGCAATGAAGCTACTGTGAAAATCCCTAGTAGCCTGTTCGGGTACACAGATGGAGGGAGTCACCTAACAAGCACGACTTTCGGAACCCGTGGGAGGAAACCCACGCAGGGAGAATGAGCAGACTCCGCACAGACAGCCAACCAAGCAGGAATCAAACCTGGGACTCTGGCGCAGTGAATCAACAGTGCGAACCACTGTGCTACCGTGCCACCTATTTATAGACATGAGGCTTGAATCATGCCAGATATTTTACCAATAGACCATATTGATAATTTAAAATGAACTGTAAATATGCTGTGATTGACTGTAGCAATTACCTGTCAATTTGTTAACCAGAACGACATGATTTAAAAAAAATATATATTGAAAATTAGTCAACAAATTTGTCTTTAATTATGTAAATTACCAAAATAGTATTGTTCATACAGCATGTGTAAGGAAAGAGCTGATAATTCAGAAAAATACACAAGCCATTTTATATACTGTTAATGGTTGCAGTACACACACACACAATGTAAAAGAGTAAAGTTCTTACCTGCTGAGTCGATCATGCTGAAAAGTAAAAAAAACAAGCATTTAGGATGCTGCTGGGAGTTTATAACTATTTCTTTGCCAAATCCAGACTGGTAATATTGGGATGTAATTGAATGCACATTATACATTAGAGAGTCTATGCTAACAAACTGTATGGTATAAAAGGTGCACATCTCACCCAAGAGAAAGATACCTTCTATATATCTGCTACTGATGTAGCTCAATTGAAACTTGCCCTGTTGGATCATTTGGCCAAAAGGGAGCTGGCAAGATGATGTGCCTGACAGATGAATACTTAGAAGGTTGGCGGTGAGCCTTCTCTCCAAGGGATAGTTTGGGGACAGAGACCCAGCAAGAACCAAATTTTACTAGAAGGCATGGCAACGCCAGCTCACCATTTGCAGCCAGCCAGCTAGAGAAGGAATTGGATGACTATTAAGACTGACCGTTTTAGGCTACATGCAGCTCCCCACTGGGCTACTTCTGTATCATAACACAGAATGCATTCTCTCAACTAGAAGGTAGAAATATGAAGCTTGAGGCAACTCCAAGCAACATGCTTCTTCTCCCCCCCCCCTTCCTCAGTAGTGATAAAGTTCAAGTCAGTTTCAGCTGCTTGCCAAATTCTGATCATGATTTAGTTTCCTATTGAACTTTCTTTTAAAATTTGAATAAAAATTGAATTTCTTCATTAACTCATCAGATAACTAAGCCCCACACACCATGCAAGAGCCAAACTGGAATTTCAACAGGGCTAGTATAATTGGTCTTCTTGGGCTAAAAGGGGAAAAAGAAGCAATATGCCCATTCAATCACAGTCATACAAACCTCATTGAAAATATACAGGCTATATATAAAAATATAGCAGGCTCTGTAATGATGCTCTCTGCAGTTAAAAGTTCTCATATGAAAGATGGTCACATTGAATAGCTTCTCAAAATATCATCAAGGCAAAGTTTGGCACTGAAGGAACTCAGTTATCTGGCAAAAGTATTCGCCAATCCATTCTTTTTTAATGCAAAGATTACTTACCTCCTTATTCCAGCATTGGTTGTTGTGTGACTGGCTAACAGAAAGTAAATGTGTTCCAGATAGGCATACTGTTGCATACAGTGCTCTACACTATTATGGGGTCTGTCATTAAAATATCTGGCAATAAACTGTTTTACCCATAGTTACTGAAGCCTTGAATTTGCTACTGATTATACTAGTGCAAAAAAGGGTATTTACATAGAAGGGGACCAAAAATCTAGTTCACTAAGATACAATCTAAACAAAGTACTGCAACAACAGACTTTACATTTACTGAATATAAAAATGTCATGCCAATATATCCATGCACAACTGGCAATTTCAGGAAATGTTCAAAATACTCAGCCGGACAGGCAGCATTTGTGAAGAGAAACAAAGTTAATGTTTCAAGTGGATTAATTTTCATGAGAACTATTGTTGCCTGACCTGATGAATATTTCCAGCATTTCCTATTTTATTTCTGAATTCAAACATCTTCAATATTTTGCTTTCCTTAAAATTTCAGGACACCATGATTAAAATTTCTCGCACTAAAAAAGTACATGTCATGTACTGCAAAAAGTAGCTATAGTGCTTCAAAGAAATTCATCAATGCTAAGCAATTTGAGATAATTTTAAGACATGGTATATTGACATAAATGCATGACAAGAGCATTATAATGTCTGCAAAGACTTTAAAAACATTTTAAAAGGGTCAAAAATATTGCTCTCAAGGTAATCAGTTTACAGAGGGGAGATGAAGGTTAATGTGAGAAAGTAGTTAATTAAGTACAGGTATTCCAAAGTGTTTTACCCTTGATGTAGATGTTCTGCTTAAAGATATTTCACTTCTAACAACATAATTTAAGTTTTAAGTAAATATAATTTGCTCAGAGGATGTTTACTATTGACATGTACTATTCTTTTCTAATGACGTATTATTGTTGGAAAACATTAAATATTACAAAGATTTATATTGCATGTGAAATGCTAACTCAGTTTCTCTCTTCACAGTTGCTGCCAGACAGGCTTAGTGTCTCTAGCACTTTGCCTTTAGTTCAGATCGCCAGCATCTGCAATATTTCGCTTTTTATTAAATACTCTCAATTACATAAGGCCAGTTATCAGTAATTCAGGCTTAATTAATTCTATAGACTGGTATTTCCCTTGATACATATATGATACATATGTTGTTTAATATACGGTAGTCTGTCTCAAACCCAATTTGGACAAGGTACGTCTGTAAAAGGTTTCACATCAGATACTAGCACCAAAGACAGTCTACAATTTCTTGCATAAAGTTACAATCACAGCATTCTCTCCTTAATATCTGCTTTGCTGTTTTTAACAAAAGCTTATTCACATCAGTAAATGCAGACACAGGCCAATAAACAGGAGTTAAAAGATTTGTTTCACTAATCCTGCAATATTTCTTCAATAGGGGCATGTTTGTACTGGGAACTTCATCATCCAATTGCAGTTAAAGGATTGAAATAACATTTTCAATATACCCATATGCTGTCTCCAGATGATTACAAGGTATCTCCTGGAGTGTTGAATATGGAAGTACAGCAACATGTTTGCCTTCCGAGTCAGCAGGATGGATCATGTGAGCTGACTGGATGATGAACATATCCCCAAAGATATGCTCTGTGGCAAACTTGGTTATCAGTACGAGACCAACATGTCATCCACAACTGTGATACAAGATCACCAGCAAACAAGATTTCAAATTATCTGGAATAGAGTTACTGCATGGGAAGTCCTCACTGTCGACCAGAACGCCTGAGAACAAGAAATCAGAAAGGACACGGAAAATGTAGACCACAGAAATGACCAGATGACAGAAAAGAGGGCTTGCCAGAAGGAAAGGACATTAGTTGACCGTGGGCCAACACTATTCATCTGTGACAGCCGCGGCTGGGATCGTCAGTCACAAAATCAAAGTCTACAGCCACACAGACAACGTTCAATATAGAAGTGACAGGCCATCGCCTCCCGAGCTGGATAGATGACAATATTACTTCTAATCGTAACAATTTTGCCAGATATTAAACAGACACTTATTTGTAAAATTTTACCAACACCAGGTCTATTTCCTAAAATTCACTTTAAAAAAATGCACCTCCCAAGGTAACTGCAGAAATATATCACCTTCAAGCATCATTCAAGACAGCACCGGATTATAAAGTTACAGCTTCACCAATTTCATGCTGAATGTTTGCTGCACCCAAAAAGGTAAGGAGATCAAAGATCGGGGGGTGCTGGTTGATGTGTTGGGTACTCTGGATCTGTGGAGACTGCGTTTACCTCAGCAGTAACACATACAGGCTACCAACACTTGAAATAGTACAACACTATTTTATTAAGCTAGAAACTGTTGAACATATGTTCACTGTGGGTTGACACTATGTTAGATTAAACTAAAGACATATGCCTATCCTAACCAGTCTATGCTCTCAGCACATGGTAAAGATCTGTGCTACAAGCTGTGAGCTCTGTCCTTCTTAGAGGCTGCATCCTGAATGAGCGGGAAAACTGGTGCCCTCTGTCTTTATAGTGAGTGTGCTCTGACTGGTGACTGGCTGCGGTGTTGTGTGTGTTGATTGGTCTTGCTGTGTGTCAATCAGTGTGTGTCTGCACCATGATATACTGGTGTGTATATTATGACACTGGTGGCTGAAGGTGGTGGTGACGGGGTGTGTGGGTGGGTTAAGAGTAAGAGAAAAGGAGAAAAGAGAAACTTCACCACAAAAATTCCAAAATGTGTGCACTTACTGGTGTGCAGCATGACCAATACTTTTAATACAGTTAAAAAAAAATCTATTTGGGTCCTCACATGAATTGCCCTGAACTTTCTCCTCTTTTTTCAGTGCTCTTCGAAAAGCAATTGACAAAGTACCTTCACAGCACAGAAACGGATCATTCAACCTACTAAATTCATGTTTCACACAAGCCTCTTCCCGGAGGGAATTGGACATTCTGAATTCTCCGTGTACCTGAACAGGCACCATGGTGTTGCGACTTGGGATTTTACCAGTAACTTCATTGCAGTGTTAACGTGAAGTCCACTTGTGACACTAATAATGATTATTATTATAATACTATTAATTCTTTGTTTAAATTCAAGTTTGTTTTAATATAAAAGCTATCTACTGGTCAGTGCAGTGGTGCAGTAACATTTCCCCTCCGTCCATGCTTCGGCAAAGTCATCAGACTTGAAACGTTAGCTCTTTTCTCTCCCTACAGATGCTGCCAGACCGGCTGAGATTTTCCAGCATTTTCTCTCTCAGACCTAGCCTCTAATCTTATCTACATCAGCTGCACTCAAAGCACACATCATTCTTGTGTCTCTCGTCACAAGATGTGCTTTGATTTGTTAGCCAGGCTCAAACTGTTACATTACATTATGTCTCTATCTGCGAACAGGTAAAATAGATTTTAATATCTATGAGCAAAACACCTCCCCTAAAAAATTCACTGATTACTTCACTTTAAATCTCAACTCCAGTAGACATACTGTCTGTAAGCATGCTAACCTAGGTTTTAATAATATCACTGTAAAAATACTAATAATAAAGTATGACAATTTCATACATTCATCTCAAATAGTAAACTATAACACATGAAAGGTGCCATTTTTAAATTTAATCCACCAATTGACATTAAAGAAAGCTCCACATTTGAAGCTGCAATCTCCTTGTTAATGCATATATTTCAAACTTTCAGCATTGTGGATGAAGAAAGAAGTAAACAGTATTTGTAAATGTAATAAATCACCCATGCGTGCATACCTGTCCTCAGCACGTTTTAACAATCAAAGCATGCAGAAGAGGACGAACATGCATCAGAGAAGATCATCTACCTCAATCCATCAACAAATGTGGTTGATCAATTATGAAGGCTAGACTGGCTTGCAGGAAGGAAAATTAATCATACACAGTTAAATAAGGTAGGAATAGAGATTCCACAGCGTAAGCAGATTACTGTTGGTTTTGACACCAGCTTATTGAATCTGCTGGTGCGCCTTTAGCCACCTGAGGAAGCGATATCAAAAGTGAAAACAAGCTTATGGTCTACCAAGTGGCCGTGAACCCTACCTTACTGCACAGGGCTGAAACATGGGACAACGTACAGGTGGCACCTCAAAGCAGTGGAGTCATACCATCAATGCTGCCTGCGGAAGATCGTGTATATTAAGTGGGAGGACAGGCGTACCAACATCAGTATCCACTCACAAGCATTCACCAACAACTTTATTGTGTTAGTCATTTAGCTTGGATGTCAGTTATCATGATCCCAAAGCAGGTCTGCTTCTTCCAGCTCAGACATTGCAGGCACATCAAAGGAAGACAGAAGGAGTGTTCCAAGGATGTGCTAAAAGCCTACATGAGGAAATGCAACATTGATATAAACTCCTGGGAGACCATCACCTTGGACTGAGCCAGTGGTAGGGAGTCTGCGGAGAAGGTCCCAGCATTTTAAGGCCCAACGACAACAAAAAGAGGAAAAGTGTGAGAAGCAAAACAAACCTATGGCCCAAACTAATAACACACAACCAGACATCTCACATGACAATGAATACCCTACATGCCATACAGGCTGCAGATGCGAATCGACTTCATCAGCCATCTTCAGACTCCAAACAAATGTGCAGCACAATAACAGATTAAAGTTTCTAATGATAAATGTCAGTCCTTTTGTACAGTTGAGCTTTTTTGCTAATTGGAGTAATTTAATTAATATTTAGAATATTAATCGATGCATACTGGCATCTTGCATAGAAGATGCAAGAAAAAAATCCAGCAAAAACTGGTGTTCAACTGTTAACGGTAACACAAAGATTTGGAAGAGCTTACCAAATAGAAATAATGTATAACTCAAAATTTTAATACAAAAGACTTCATGATCTGGATCAACTTTTCATCTTTTATAAACTAAAATTAAAAGTGTATTTTGTTGTGAAAAACAAAATGGCATTACTAATCCAAACTTATCACTTCAGTTAAAAAAAATTGAGGTCCCCAATTCATTTTTTTCCCCCCAATTAAGGGGCAATTTTGCATGATCTACCTTGCACATCTTTGGGTTGTGGGGATGAGACCCATGCAGGCATGGGGAGAAAGGGTAAACTTACCAATTCATAATTTTTTAAAACTAGAACCTTGCCAAATATACCAAAGGTCACATCCAAGATCCTGAAGCAGTGCATCAATTATTATATCATCTTCAGCACCTGTTTGGACCTCAAACATTTGTGCGATGGCAATTTACTCCCCTCCATTCCTAGCATTTCCATTTTTTATATGCACAATGCCTTTGAAGTGATTACCACACATTCTAGGGGGCCAGAACTTCTGTGAAGTGACAATCAGAAAAGGCCAGGAGAGAACTGTACAGTGCAGTACACTCCTGAAGCCTTCAGTTGAGCATGACTGCAACAGAGGGAAAAAGGCCATTCGCCTCTTTTATAGCACTTCCAGCAATAAAGTGGAAGAAAGCAAGCACATGAGGTAGGTAGGTCGGTAGGACTGTTTGGGGAGGGGCATTGATTTGGGTCAGGCATTGGATGAGGGCCGGGTTGGGAGATGGCGGAGGGGGAGAGCCAGAGATCGGGCCTAGCCGGGGTGTGGGGTGAGTGCCAGGAGATGGGCCTGGCCGGGAAGGAGGATGGGGGCGAGAGGTGGAAGGAAGAGTGTCAGTCAGGAGTTGGGTCTGCCTGGTGGGGAGTTGAGATGGAGAGAAGGTTCCTTGTGCGGGTAGTCAGGGCGAAGTACCACAGATGAGTCCACTTGGCAGGGGAGTCCCCTGAAGAGCTCATGTAGAATGGTTACACAGAAGTTGCAAGCGATTTTAATTCTTTCATTTTAATGTAATGCATTTGGAACCATCTGAAGTTTGCGATTTAAATTGCATTTTCTGATGGCAATTGCCCATGGGAAATTTGCACTTCTCAGGCAATTGCCGTCCAAGCTTGCCTTCGAACCTCTGGAGGGGGTTAACTCAGAAGTTACAGCCCTTCGTGTTTACTGGATCCCTTTACACAGCATTACGTAATATACATTTCAGACACAGAAATGTAGACAGGTCTTTACTGCTCAAGAGAAACAATCAAAACAGCAGACAGGAAATTTCAGAAACATATCACCAACTGTAAAATATTAAATATTTTAAATGGGAATATTGGAAAAGATCAAAGGTAATTTTCACTTTAAAAATGTGTATTATTAATAGTTGTAATATACATTGAAGCCTTGAAGCTGAATATGGATTTGTGATAAATAATTTATGCTCACACGGATTGCTTTTGTTATTCTTTCCAATATTCCATGTTTCAAGTCGAGCAACTGCAATCCAAAAAAATACTTGCAATATATTTCTCTATTTGACATTGTGGGAGTGAATAAAAATTATTCTTACAATAACTGGTGTCTTTTGAATCCTTAGGCAGCAGTTTGGAGCATGCTTGCTTCGTAGTCAGAAGTTCTTGAGTTGAAAATCCATTCCCAGGTTTGGGCATATAATATAGCCTAACATTTCAGTATGATTCTGAGGAACTACTTGTCAGAGGTCATTTCTTTCGTACAAAATCTTAAACTGAGGCCCTGCCCGATTGCTCAACTGCATCTAAAATATATTGTGGCTTTATACAAAAAAAGAACAAGGGATTTATCTTGGTGCCTGCCTAACATTGCTTCCTTAAGAAAGGAACAACAGATACTGTGGTTCCAGTGTTTACCGACATAAAATAAACACTGATTATACTTGGGACATATTTTGGAATGTCCTGAGGATATGAGGTACTTTTTAAAATGCAAGTGTTTTAAACTAATTTCTTCCAATAGGCATTCGTATTAATGTAAAGTCGTCATAGTTCCAGATGACCATAGACGAGGGGCATGGTTGGGAAGGCAGGGCCTTCATAAATAACCTCGACTGGTTATGGAATTGAACCTGTGCTGTTGGCCTTGTTCTGCATCACAAACCAGCTGTCCAGCCAATGGAGGTAAACCGGCCCTGAATACTAAAGGAACACTTCATTGACACAGAAGGTTGAGAATATTTTCCAATAGAACATGTATTTGAACATGTCATTTACGCCATATCTACTCAGTGAATCTAAGGCTACTGGATTCTATTTTCAGAAATTGTTTTTGGTCTAATTATAAAGAAACATTATCCTTTTCTTCATAGACTGAGGACTGTAAGATGTTTTTTAACACCATAATTAATTTAGTCTGCACCTAATGTTTCCTATGACAAGTGGAAAATTTATTTGGTAATAAAAACAGAATGTCATAATTCTCTTCAAAAGAAAAGTCCTTTCCAATTTTAACATAACCTCCCTTTCCTGTCTTCTCCCCCAACACGTTAGCCCTTCCACTCACACCGCTGTTCATGACTGAAAGAGTAGGATAGTCTAGCCAAATATCTCTATAAATAGTGCACTTGGCTGGACTATTTTAAGACAATTTTCAAGTGATTCAGGAAAGTACACCCCTCTGCTTGGAAGATCTTTCTCCTTGGTGGCAAGGACCCACAAAGAGCCATCAAAATAAAAGTCAAAGCCTTTTGTTTCGGTTTGGAGATAAACACAATACCCATACAACTTCTGTACAAATATACTGGATTGATAATGGCACAGGATTGATAATGGCACAATTTTGAGATGTGATACAGCTGGCTCAGCAAGCATGTGCGTATTTTGATGGCGAGAAGAAATTTAGAGCAAGGAACTGAAGGGCTCATACTTCAGCAGGAAGGTCTTAAAATTGCACTGTAGAATATTTGTACATGGATGCTAAATATATTTGTATGAAGCTCTTTAGTCTGTTTTTAAACAAGCAAAACACTTGTTTTAAAAGACACCATTCGGCCATTTAAAAAGAATTATACACAGCACAGTTTCATGTTCAATTGCAATTAGTTTTAAAATAATCTTTTCTTTTGACCCTTTGTGAACATACAAAAATCTGTCAAAAATGCATTATTCAAACAACAAGTGGAGCATTGTGCATTCACGTCAATTGCTCCAACTGTTACCATAGCTGCTGTTAATGCTGGTCACCTACTCAAGTACAATAACTGATCTGTATGAAATCAAAATTCAAAGTCAAATTGTCAGTAGAAAAGTCTGATATACTAAAACAGGATTTTTCCAAAGTGCAGGTCACGACCCTTGGGTGGGTTGCGGGCAGGTCACGGAGCGCTATGTCGCAGCAGTCCAGATCGCGGGTTGAGCACCCAAAGGCCACTACTGGCGTTTATATTCAGAATGGAAGCCAACTACTACTGGCTTTTAAAGGAGAATGATGAGGTTTTCCAGCCATAAGCGGTAGCAGTGGGCAGATCATGTGCGATGCCAAACACATGATGTCAAGCGCCCTGTACATACCTAGTTTTGGCGTGAAATCATGGAGGAGAGCATCTTTCATTTTTGAGCCACTACCAAGCAAGACACGAGGACTATAAAGGTGGATCATTTTGTTATAAGAAAGAGACAGCTAGAGACACAAACAGGCAGTGTACCTGCTGGGTCACAAAACGGGAGTCTGCTGGAAAGAGCTGCTCAGAAGAGTCCACGGCAAGTCAGAGCAGCACTGTTAGCTGTGTAGAGAGCTCCCGGACCTCTGGTGTACAGCCAAAGAAAAAAACTTAAATTAGGAACAAAGCAGTATAAAGATTTCTTGAGGTATGGCTTTGTTAATTGTGTCAATGCAAATCAAGATACAAAGCCCATGTGTGATATATGCAGGGAGGTATTGGTGAATGCAAGTTTAAAACCTTCAAAAATCTACAGAACAGGCGCCGGAATGTGGCGACTAGGGGCTTTTCACAGTAACTTAATTGAAGCCTACTTGTGACAATAAGCGATTTTCATTTTCATTTCATTTTCAAAGGCATCTGAAGACTAAGCATGGTGAGTTAGAGGACAACTCTCCTGATTTTTTTCAAAGGATGCAGCAAGAACTTAAATTATCAGCTGAAGTCCTTAGCAGAAATGTAACATTGAATGAAAAAGCACAATTAGCCTCTTACATTGTAGTGCACTGTGTAGCTGAAGAGAAAATGCCCCACACTATAGCAGAGAGATTAATTTTCCCTGCAGCATTATACATGGTTTGTACGGTCCCAGATGAGAATCAGCTGCGAAACTGAAATGATAACACAGTGGCTCGCTGAATTTGTGATATTGCTGAGAATTTGAGTCTACGGTATTTCTTGTTT
This sequence comes from Scyliorhinus canicula, assembly GCF_902713615.1. Lineage (NCBI taxonomy): Eukaryota > Metazoa > Chordata > Chondrichthyes > Carcharhiniformes > Scyliorhinidae > Scyliorhinus > Scyliorhinus canicula. The sequence continues at coordinate 103,217,713 of NC_052160.1, read as the reverse complement.
ATAGTCAGCACAGGAGTTCTCAATACAACTGGATGAAAGTACAGATGTTTCAGATTGTACAACCTTGTTAGTTTACATTAGGTATGTTTGGCACAATGACTTCCTTGAGGATTTGCTATGCTGCCTGACACTACCAACCAGTACCATTGGCGCAGATTTTTGAAGCGTTGAATAGTTACATGGTTGGAAAGTGCAGGCTCGATTGGGCTCATTGCAGAGGAATCACAAGTGATGAGACAGCCAACATGACTGGGAAAAACAGAGTTATAATAAGGATAAAGGAGGCAGCTGGTCAGCACACTGCCTGAAATCATTGTTTTGTTCGTGGCATCAAAAGGAATTCTATCTGATCATTGTGGTGTTGAAAGGAATGGTGAAAGTTGTGAATTTAATTAAACGCAACACACTCAATACCAGACTTTGAGGCTCTGTTCCAATATGGGGGCTGAGCACATGTATTTTTCCTCACAGAAGTACGGTGGCTGTCAAAGGATTGGGTGCTTCGCAGAGTTTATGAACTGAGGTATATAAAGCATGCTTTCCTCATTAAGAATTTGCTCCTCTGGCTGATTTGTTTGGTGATGAAACTTGGATGCTAACTCTACCTTACTTTTTGACATCTTTTCAATTCTAAACGAACTGAACCTCAACTTGCAAGGGAAGGACAATGACTACTTTCAGCACTGAAGAAATAGATGCTTTCCAAAAGTCATTGGAAGTTTGGCAAATGCGAATATGGGCAGCACAGTAGCACACGTGGCTAGCACTGTGGCTTCACAGCGCCAGGGTCCCAGGCTCGATTCGCTGCTGGGTCACTGTCTGTGCAGAGTTTGCACATTCTCCCCGTGTCTGTGCGGTTTTCCTCCGGGTGCTCCGGTTTCCTCCCACAGTCCAAAGATGTGCAGGTTAGGTGGAATGGCCACGATAAATTGCCATCAATGACCAAAAAGATTAGGAGGGGTTATGGGAATAGGGTGGAAGTGAGGGCTTAAGTGGGTCGGTGCAGACTCGATGGGTCAAATGGCCTCCTTCTGCACTGTATGTTCTATGTTCTAATGTCAAAACTACAACATGTTCCCCACACTGCTATGACACATCAAAGCAAACAGTGTTAGTAAAGCAACTGTCAATGACTGGCAAGACTTATTCAGTCGCAATAGGCTGCACTGATCAACAGCTTTTGCCGCTATTGTTCAGAGAAGTTTCAGATTTCGAAAGAGAAGAGATCGGTGAAAGGTCCCTTGGAGTTTGAGACCCCAGAGTCAATTATTAATTTACAGCTGACTCCAAATGAGGAGACTGAACTTCTGCGCTTCACCTGTGACAGCACATTAAAAACACGCCACAAGTCTACGAGATCGTCAGCATTCTGGAGTAGCATCTCAGAGGAGTATCCAGTGCCGAGTTAAAACAAGTATTTTGTTGCCTCTCTCCTTTATTTTAAAGTCTCAAGAGCCTGCTGCTGAATTATTCAATTGAAATTCATACTCTTAAGGACAAAAAAAAGACACCCTCTCTTTCTTTACAAAACACCGATTACAGGCAGTAGAAAGCATATAAATTCTGTCCGTGACACACTATTTTTAAAATGGATAATTTATTTACTGCAAATGGAAATTAAACTGAGAAATTATTTGAAAAACCGATGGGGCTGGAGTATTTGTTTTTGGGACTAAAACTGGCGTGAAAGGGCCATTCCTAGCCCTGCAGGGGGTTAGCAGGGAACCAGAGTAAATCTAGCAGCTTTTGCTGCAGATACTTAACCTTAAAAGTATGCTTTACCAACACTGATTCAGCGAGTGACAATGGGTCTGCATTTGTTCTTTTGCATATCAATGAATAAGTTCCAGGTTTCAGAACAGAAGCAGCATAAAAACATTTTGGGCGGGATTCTCCGACCCCCCCTCCGCCTGGCCCGCGATCGGGGCCCATTGATCTGTGAGCTGGCCTGTGCCGTGGGGGCACTCTATTCCTACGTGCCGGCCGTGTCAGCCTCCACGATGGCCGGCGCGAAGGTGAACATCGGCAGCCCCACCCCCCCCCCGCATGCTCGGGGATGATGTCAGCAGCCGCTGACGCTCCCACGTATGCGCGGACGCGCGCCGGCCGGGTCCCTTCGGCCCCGGTTGTCTCGGCGCCAAAGGCCTTCCACGCCGGCTTGCGGGGTGCAAACCACTCCAGCGCCGGCCTAGCCCCTGAAGGTGCAGAGGATTCCGCACCTGAGGGGCGGCCCGACACTGGAGTGATTCCCGCCACCTCACTGCCCCATTTCTGCCCGCCCCGCCGATTCTCGGAGAATCCCGCCCTTTGTTACTCCTCTCTACTTTCATTTCTGTCCAGTATCAGCACAGGAATATGGTCAATGGATAGGATATCATTTATATATCAGGTTTGATGTTGAATCTTCTTTATTGTGTATTTTACAAAAATATAGTATTTTTAAGTTATATAAAAGGAAGAACTAAGGCCTCACTTATGATGCCGAATACAGAATCAAAGTCAAGTGAACCTTGAAGTCAAAGCTGGTTATTTATTCCCAAATATAAACTGCTACACATTAATTTGATCATAATGTTTAAATGATTTTGTTTCTGACTACCTAACCTGTACTTTATTGTTGCCTAAATAATAGAATCTAACGGTTCTAAGCGCTAATTATGATGTTTACCAAACTAACTACAGTGGATAAACCAACAACACCAATGTCAGTAATTCTACATAAAATTCAAGCCACATACAGCTTTTAAATGGAACTCTAATGCAAGTTGGTAGACTGCTGAGCATTAGTTTTGTGGTTTAACGGTAAAATATGAACCCCTTAAGTATACTGACGTTAATTAATCCCATCTATCCATATTCTATATTTAAAAGATCAAACTTACTGAAATTGAAACTAGGTATTCTATCAATTGGGCTATAAAAATTGTAAAAGGGGAGAGAGACTCAAGGGAATAAACAATAAGTAAAAGCGGAAGGGGAAGAGATAGAAGGTGGCATCAGGTTTGATTCTTTGTTCAGTGCTGAATTGCCTACTCTTGTTTTCGTAATTACTGCTGGTGATAGCTATCCAATGCTACCTGATGGGAATGTACATTTGACCACTGGATGAAAACAATAATGAGCCTGACAATAATTGCCTTGACTAAGCAGTTTTCAACATCCTCAGTCCAAATTCATACATGAGGCATTATGATCAAATTAATGTGTAGCAGTTTATATTTGGGAATAAATAACCAGCTTTGACTTCAAGGTTCACTTGACTTTGATTCTGTATTCGGCAATCATAAGTGAGGCCTTAGTTCTCTCTTTTATATAACTTAAAAATACAATATTTTTGTAAAATACACAATAAAGAAGATTCAACATCAAACCTGATATATAAATGATATCCTATTCACTCAGATGAAGCACCTTAATGCAGTCAGTGGCCATGAGGTTCCTGCATAAGCACTTTGAAGATGGGGTTGTCAAACAGTTAAGGGGTCAAAACTAGTGGGAAATCTAGAAGAGGAGAAAGTTCAATGCACTGAACAAAGATTTTCCACAAAGGAAACTGTTTAGCTATATTTAATCGCAGGAGTTTGGAAATATGCTGTCATAACATGTATAAATAATAGTCTCGCAATTTTGTTTCTTGTGATCCATTTGACTTTTTGCTTTTTTGGCTAATAAACAGTATCAGACACATTCTAGCTGTGTCTCAAATTCAATTTAATTACCAGTTTGGTGCTTTAAAATAGTGCAGATTGTAATGCCTATTAGTGTACACCACTCTTGAATATCAAAAATATTCTGTTCTCTAATACAGGCGTATATTCATCTTGAATTATGGCACTGAAATTATTCAACGACTACAAAAGACAAACAAGATTTATGAATCAGGCAAAATGCAAAGAAACTCCTGATTTCACAAATGACATTTTTCATAGGGATTCAAATCTAGCAAAAGTTCTTCAATATGCTTTACAATATGAATATACTGTTTCTCCAATTATTTTCCTTTTGTTTGATCAAAATTTATTTCAGACTTATAGTTTATATTTCCAGCTGGGTTTCGCAACAAATTTTCCCTGGGCCCCAAGTTCTACTTTCTCTCTGCACATTAAAAAGCAGTATATCTGTTCCACAGCAGCTGTTGCTAATTACATACGCCTTCCACAATAACCTCCCACAAACTGTTCCTGTATATGCTTAGAGACCACACAAACAGAACTGACATTAAATGAAACTGGTTACAGTTGCCTATTAAGAAAAAAATCTTTCATTATTTTTCTTTGGATTGTTCACCTATTAGCCACTATGCTGTACATTTAATATACAGAATTAGAACTATTACTGAAGTTAATCCCTCAGGCATACATATATGCTGGTGCCAATTACTGAGAAAGAAAGCATGAGCTCAAACTTGCCCAAAATGTAACAATAAACAGAGCCATACAAGTTGCACATTAACAATATTGGGCAGTATTGGGTAGCATACAAAAGTATATTGACCATCAAATTTACTACTCCCTATCCGATTATAAATTGTTCAGCCCAATTGTCAAAATATGCAGTTGTAAGGAGAAAGAAAACAGTCACTTAGAGGGAAAAGTCAGCAACATTTTTTCTTGACTTCAGAATGAAATCACTTTTTGGCTTAGCTTTTTCTGAAACACAAACACTAACACTGGATTTAACTTAACACGTAAAAGGTACGGAAATAGAAGACCGACTGCTTAACAGTTCTATATGTGTTAGATGTGTCAGGAAATTACAACCCACAGTCCCTGCATATTATTTGTTGCAGAATTGCTAGGCCTATTTTATTACTATATCGGAGCACAGCAATGAAAGTCAGTGGTTTTCTTACTCGGAATGTCTTGCTGGTGGGTGAAGGTGAGCAAGGCGGTGTCTCTTGCTGTGTTTTCCTGCTCCTCGTCAGGTCCTTATTTCTAGAATATAGCGCTGACATAGTTACTCAAATCCAACGTATTCACTTCTGATCAGTGCTGTATTAAGGTTCACTTTACCGAGCAAGTTTTTTTTTCTATGTTCAAACACGTTGCCTTCAAAACTGGTTTGTCCGTATCCAAAGCTGAAATTGTAGAGATTTGCTTTACAACAGTGCAGGCTGACAGGTAAAATGAAAATAGGACTGTTAGATGAATTGTTGGTCTTCGAGTTCAGATTTGTTCTTCTTTAGTTGCACCAAGAGTTCAACACATTTAAAAAGCAGATGAATGCATCAAATAAAATCCCAACGGACTGTCTTTCAAAATATTACAGCTGGAAGAAAGTGGTTTTCAATTTACCTGAACCATACAATAAAACAGCGAAATTGAGATAACCATCAAAACCCGATCTTTCATTTTGACTTTGTTCACTTCAAGGGGGTGGAGCACCTATTGATGATGTATGAATACAAGAAGTTTTGTTTTGTTCTTATTGCCTTAGCTGGGCAGTCTCATGTGCTGCTTTCTTTTAGCATTTCAAATTTTTCTGACTTGAATAGGAATGCTGGAGCTACGCCAAAGGCACCATTCGCTTTCAGCTGGGAATTAAGTTTTTGCTCCGAGGAAGAAACTCCTTAAAAGTTCCCTTTTATGCATGTGGGTTCAATAGTTTTAACAAGGAAGCCATTACTTCGAAGAAAGAAGTTCTCAGATTTTAAACATAGAATAATTTCACAAACTCACTTTTGGAACGATTTGCCCTTCAGTTTTGTTTAAACAAATCTCTGTGAAGCAAATTTTCTCAGTGACCAATTAACTATTTGCTTTCACTAAGTGGTGGACTGCAAGCATTATACTGTTTTATGGTATAGATATTAGATTATTAATGGCAACTAGTTACTTAATATGTAAACTGGAGTGCTCCACATTCTAGTTGCAAATGCATTTTTCAACTTCATTTTTGTCTTCTTATAAAAAGAGACTACTAGGTTAACAAACAACCACATTGAAAAGCAGAGTGGAATTTTATGTAAGGATCTGAAATTCAGAACAATTCTTGGCCAACAAATCTGATCCATTCTTAGGATAAATTAATATGAACTATCAAGATTTATGCACAGTTTGAGTGCTGTATATTCCATAGAAGCTAGGACTGCACATTATCTCATTATCGTAGCCATTACATTTTCTCCCAAAGAATCATTTATAGAACATAGAACAGTACAGCACAGAACAGGCCCTTCGGCCCTCGACGTTGTGCCGAGCAACTATCACCCTACTCAAACCCACGTATCCACCCTATACCCGTAACCCAACAACTACCCCCCCCCCCTCAACCTTACTTATTAGGACACTACGGGCAATTTAGCATGGCCAATCCACCTAACGCACACATCTTTGGACTGTGGGAGGAAACCGGAGCACCCGGAGGAAACCCATGCACACACGGGGAGGACGTGCAGACTCCGCACAGTTTTGTTTCAGTGACCCAGCCGGGAATCAAACCTGGGACCCTAGAGCTGTGAAGCATTTATGCTAACCGCCATGCTACCGTGCTGCCCTAGTATCTATAGCAATCTCAGGAAAATAAGTTTTGCATGGAATAAAGTTACTTTTGAACATGCAGAATATCAAGATTGTATAAGTTAGTTGCACCAAAAGTCAAAGAAACTGATTTTGATCTTGATTTTTTTTTCCCGAAATGCAGCTACTTGCATTTTTGGTGGTAGTATATTTTTCCAAGTTTATTTTAAGCCAAATAAGGCCAATTTTTAAAAAAGAATGAACTCCAAAAACGATGCATTTGGATACTCCATTTTATTTCAGTTCAATCTTTTGATGAAGAAAGCTAAGTATTCACATACTGACATTCTGAAAAGATGTTGCGTATACCTGCTGTATAGCTTAAAAGTGACTAAATTCCATTCTAGACATCGATTTCAAAAGAATTATGGATATTGGTTCTCTCCTGGCAGATGAAAGCGTATGGATTTCCAAATACTGGTGGGATCCACAAGCCATATCACTGAAGTCAAGGAAATGTTCCCTTTTGACTGTTCTCTCTACGAATACTAATACATAGTGTTTGTGCCGCAGTAATATAGTGCCCAACATCTTTCAGTGAACAATGCGGAATCGGAGAACATTCAGAGAAGAAAACACATGCAGGAAAATTGAAACTCTCCCAAATTTAATCAAACAAACTTAAAACTTGGGGTCTCATATCCAGCAGTTGGCAAAGCAGAAAGGGACCTATGGTTTTATAAATCAGGGAATGTAGTACAACGCAAAGTTGTAGCCAACGGTTACAGATTACTAATAAGGCCTCCAATTCTGGGTACCACATTTTCGGAAAGTTGTCAAACCCTTGAAGAAAGTGCAGCGGAAATTTATCAGAATGGTACCAAAGAGTTCAATTCTATGGAGACTCGAAAGAAACAGGGTTATTTTCCTTCGAGCATAGATGGATATGGGGAGAGTTAGTAGAGGACTTCAAAGTTATAAGAGGTTTTGATAGCATCAAGGGGACATTGTTTCTTCCATTCAGGAAGGTCAATAACCAAAGTTAATTTGCAAGAAAAAAAAAGTGTGGGGAAATTAGGAGAAATGTCTTCATGCAACAAGCGATGATCTGAAATATACTGGCCGAAAGGATGCGGAAAGCATGTTCGATGTTAACATTTAAAAGGAAACGGGAAAGATACTTGATAAAGGAAAAATCTGCATGGCTTGGGGAAAAAACTAGGGAGTGGTAATAATTGGATAGCTCTTTAGCGAGCCAGCAGACTTGGACCAAATGGCCGCCTCCTGTGCTATATGATTCTATGAGTTATTGTTCATCACCGTCATAATTTTATTTCAACTATAATTGCCTTGCAGAGCTCCAGGGCGGGATTCTCCATCGCGTTTCACGACGGTGCGAAACGGGCGCGGGCACTACCGATTCTGGTCCCCACAGGGGGGCAGCACGGTACTGGAGCGGTTCACGGCGCTCCAGCCTCCCTTCCTGGCGCCAACTGGGCACCACACCAACCCGCACATGCGCAGGGGACTTCCCCAATGCGCCGGCCTCGACGCAAACATGGCGCGGGGGTTCAGGGACCGGCCGCAAAACAAAACAGGGCCGGGGAGGCCGGCCCGCCGATTTGTGGGCCCCGATCACGGGCCAGACCCCATCGGAAGCCCCCCCCCCCCCCCCCCCCCCCCCCGACCCTGCGCCGATACAAATGGCGCCGATTCTCCACTCCTCGGAGAATCGCCTGCCAGCGTCGGGGCGCGGTTGCGGCGATTCTCCGGCCCGGCACAGGGCTCGGAGCATCCCGCCCCTAATCTCAGTTTCACCATAGGAATATTTTATTAGGTTGATATACTGCAGATTTTTCAGTGACTGTATACAGTACCCAGCAATGAGTGAAACTTTTGACAATTTTAGGATTTGTGCAGTGTTTCAAATATATACATATTTCAAAGATCTTAGATGTGAGGCAGTTTAAAAATAAAAATCCTTGAAATAAGGGCTAGGGACCAAATTGGCCAGTGTGCATTGTACCCAACTACAGACTGCCAGCTGAACCAGCTTTATAGAACATATGCACCCAAGAGATCACATTGAGCAATTATGATATAATTTACCCTCAGCTTGAGAGGGAGAAGCTGGAATCAGATGGAATGGCATTACAATCGAATAAAGGTAATTACAAAGACACGAAGGAGGAGTTGGCCAGAGTTGATTGGAAGGGAAGCCGAGTAGGGTGAATAATGGAATAACATGGCAGGAGTTTTGGGAGGGTTATTCGGGAGACACAACAGAAATTCATCCCAAGGAGGAGGAAACATACTAAGGAGTGGACAAGGCATCCATGGCTGATGAAAGAATTCAAAGACAGCATAAAAGCAAAAGAAAAAGCATACAAAGTGGCAAGGATTAGTGGGAAGCCAGAGGATTGGGAAGCCTTTAAAAGCGAGCAGAGGACAACTAAAAAAGCAATAAGGTGGGGGAGCAGATGAAATACGAGTGTAAGCTAGCTAGTAATATAAAAGAAGATAGTCTTTTTCAACATATAAAAGGTAAGAGAGGTAAGAATAAACATTGGATCACTGGAAAATGAAGCTGGAAAAGTTGGAATATGACACTAAGAAATGACAGAGTAACTGACTAGTTACTTTGCCTCAGTCCTCATGGCGGAAGACACCAGTGGGATACCAGAACTTCAGAAGAATCAGGGGCAGAGGCGAGTGTAGTGACCAAGGAGAGGGTTCTGGGGAAACAAAGGTCTGAAGATGAATAAATAACCTTGACCAGATGGACTACATCCCAGGGTTCTAAAGGAGATAGTGGAGGAGATTATGGAGGCATTGCTGGTCATATAAATCAGAAATCACTGGAAGCAAGGAAGGTCCCAGAAGATTGGAAAATGGATATTGAAAAGATTTGAGAGTCCATTATTAAAAATGAGATTGAGAAATACTTGGAAGTGGTTGATAAAATAGGACTGAGTCAGCACAGCTTTGTCAAGGGGAGGTCATGCCTGACAAATATGTTAGAATTCTTTTGAGGAGATAACAAGGAAGTTAGGCAAAGGAGAAATAGTGGACACGATCTTCTTTTAAATTTAAACACCCAATTCATTTTCTTTCCAATTAAGGGGCAATTTAGCGTGGGTAATCCACCTATCCTGCACATCTTTGGGTTGTGGGGGTGAGACCCACGCTGACAAGGGGACAATATTCAAACTCCACATGGACAGTGACCTAGGGTCGGGATTGAACACGGGTCCTGGGCACCGTGAGGCAGCAGTACTACGCTTCCGTGCCACCCCTAGTGGACATGAAATATTTGGATTTCTAGAAGGCCTCTGACAAGATGCTTTATAGAAGCCTGCTAAGTAAGTTAAGAGCCCATGGTGTTAAGGGTAAGAAACTAGCATGGATAGAGGATTGGCTGACTGGCAGAAGGCAGAGAGTGGGGATAAAGAGGTATTTTTCAGGATGGCAGCCAGTGACTAGTGGTGTGCCTCAGGGGTTGGTATTGGGGCCACAACGTTTCACAATATACATTAACGATCTGGAAGAAGGAACTGAGGGCACTGTTGCTAAGTTTGCAGATAATACAAAGCTATACAGAGGGGCACGTAGAATTGAAGAAGCAGGGGGCTGCAGAAAGACTTGGACAGGCTAGGAAATGAGCAAAGAAGTGACAGTTGGAATACAATGTGGAAAATTATGAGGATATGTACTTTGGTAGGAATAGAGGCATAGACTATTTTCTAAATGGGAAAAGGCTTCGGAAATCAAAAGCACAAAGGGACGTAGGAGTCCCAGTTCAAGATTCTCAAGGTTTACGTACAGGTTCAGTCAGCAGTTGGGAAGGCAAATGCAATGTTAGCATTCATGTTGAGGGGGCTAGAATACAACAGCAGGGATGTACTTCTGAGGCTGTATAAGGCTCTGGCCAGACCCCATTTTGAGTATTGTGAGCAATTTTTTGCCCCATATCTAAGGAAAGTTGTGCTCGCCTTGGAAAGGTTCCAGAGGTAGTTCACAAGAATGATCCCTGGAATGAAGAGCTTGTCCTAGGAGGAGTGGTTGAGGACTCTGAGCCTGTAGTCTTTGGAGTTTAGAAGGATGAGCAGGGATCTTATTGAAACTTACAGGATACTGAGTGGCCTAGATAGAGTGGGCGTGGAGAGGATATTTCCACTAATAGGAAAACCTAGAACCCGAGGTCACAACTTCATACTGTAAGGATGATACTTTAAAACTGAGCACAGTCCAACGCTGGCATCTCCACATCATCTTTAAAACTGAGGTGAGAAGGAATTTCTTCAGCCAGAGGGTGGCGAATCTGTGGAACTCTTTGCCGCAGAAGGCTGTGGAGGCAAATAATGTCTTTAAGACAGAGATAAGAAAGTTATTGATTAATAAGGGGATCAGGAGTTATGGGGAGAAATGAGAATGGGGATGAGAAACATATCAGCCAGGATTGAAAGTCTTATCTTAGCTCACACACACTGCCAGCTATTCAACCATAACCACCACATCACCCAAACACAATAGCCCAGATTGTGTGGTCCCGTAAGCAGTGAATATTGACAAGTTTGTCACTATTCAGGGCCGCAGTGGCTTTGCAGTTTCCAAGGAGCCCAGTTACCCTCAAATCCAGATGTTGTAGTGTGCCTGAATGGACTCACGAAGAGTGACACTAATGGTTTCAGTGGAACCTGTCATTCGGGAACTTATGCCGATTATCCACAACATACCACTTTTTAAACATTATTGATTGAGGGTTAAATATTGACCAGGGCACCAGGGATAGATTCCCTTCTCTTTCTTAAAATAGTGCTCTGGATCTTCTACGTCGACCGAAGCAGGCAGGTGGGGCCTCCCTTTTAAGTCTCATCCAAAAGACAGCATCTCCAACAGGCTTACTCCCCTTCCCCAAACTTTCCACTGTGGTATTGATAGAATACTGCACTGTTGGAGATGCTGTCTTTTGGATGAGACTTAAAAGGGAGGCCCCACCTGCCTGCTTCGGTGGACGTAGAAGATCCAGAGCACTATTTTAAGAAAGAGAAGGGAATCTATCCCTGGTGCCCTGGTCAGTATTTAACCCTCAATCAATAATCACAGAAAAATAAATCTGGTCATTCTTATATTGTTGTTCATGGGATTTTGCTATGTACAATCTGGCTGTCCCATTTGCTACACTACAACAGTAACTACTTTTTCAAAAACACTTAATTCGCTCTAAAGTACTTGAGATGTCAGGTGGTCGTTAAAAGCACCATTTAAATGCAAGTTTTTCTTTTTTAATTTTTCCAATTAAGGTACGATTTAGAGTGGCCAATCCACCTACCCGGCACATCTTTGGGTAGTGGGGGTTAGACCCATGCAGTCACGGGGAGAATGTGCAAACTCCACATGGACAGTGACCTCGGGCCGGGATCGAATCTGGGTCCTCGTCGCAGTTCCCACATTACCGGTCTATCCAAGATGGCATCCAGCATGGTCCACGGCAGAAGTATGCACATGCACCATGGCCTTTTGGGCCAAAAACGGCACTCAGCGCTGAAACTTTTAGCATTACACAGCCAAATCTTGATACCCCTCTTTTTCCTAATCATGAACAATGGATTAATGCAAGAGCTGATTTTAGACGACAAACTATTCTGATTAACTGGAATGCGTGGCCAGTTGGGTGGCCTTGCACATTTGAGAGATGGAATATTCACTTTGGCTGTGTGCACAGTGCAAATAAAGACAGCTTCTTGAGCAAAGGTTGAATACAAATGGTAAACAAGTTGTTGGCAAACTAGAAAAAGTGACCTACCCTTGTTTGAATATTTATCCTTTATAGTTATGATGCTCACTGAACATCTCCAGGAATCTGAATATTGCATAATTCTTTCCCAAGTGTTACTGTTTCCCTTGGAACTTCTGGATTTATTATATTTCTTCAATATGCATAGTTCAGAAAACCTTTCCGCATTCTTAAACATGATAAAATCTATTACTTCATTTTCCTTTGCAGCACACAAGGTACTGTAAAATCTGGCTTACAATTCCACTCTGATGACAAAAATATGAAGCCAGCTCATGAAATAATCAGAGATGGAACAATGTTCATTTATATAGTGCCTTTCATGTAGTTAAATCATCCCAAGGCACTTCGCAGGAGTATTCTCAAACATAATTTGACAAGCAGATGAACAAAAGATTGGTCAAAGAAGTAGGTTTTAAGGAGTATATCAAAGTAGGAGAGAGAAACAGAGGTTGAGGGATGGGTTCAGGACGCTGGGGGGGGGGGGGGGGGTCAAGAGAGGTGGTGGTCCTCAGTGTAGAAGCGGAAACTAATACTGGTATTTAACAATGATATCAGAGGAGCAGAATGTAAATAAGGGGCCAAGGATAATAGATCCTTGTTTGCCGGGGGGTGGGGGGGGGGGGGGGGGGGGGGGAGAAGAGATGAGATGGTTGCATGTAGGAGACAGTAAACCCCTTAATGTAGACTCACTTACCATTGTTACATTATCAACTTTAAAGTGAAGTGCAATATATTCATTTCATGTGGCCAGTTTCACTTTAATGTCATTTGTCACAGATTCCCTGTTCTGTAGCATGTGTACTCTTGCAACATTTCCCAGTGCTTCTGTTTCCCACCCTTTCCTCCTGGCACTGCTTCCTGCCTGGGCTCAAGCTTATAGGGAATGTTGGTTGGTGCAGTTCGCCCTGGATCCTCAGCTGCTACTTGCACAAGCCAACTTCTGACATGAGGTGGAGCCTGCTCAATCTACAAGAGCGGTGAGTGAGGTAAATTTTTAAAAATATTGTAATATTACACTTCCGTGGCTAAAAGTGGTCAGAGAATGGGAATTCTTCAGTCAGTAACTCACCTTGGGACTCACCAAAGCCTGTCCACCATCTACAAGGCACTAGTCGGGTGTAAGCAATGGAATACTTTCCACTTCCCTGGATGAGTGCAGTACCAGCAACACAAGAAACTTAAAATCATTGATTGGCACCGCATCCACCACCTTCAACACTAATGCACAGTAGGAGCAGTGCATATCATTTACAAGATATACGCTTTCAAAAGCAACTTTTAAACTGGCAACTTCTACCAATTAGAAGGACAAGGCAGCAGATGCATGGGAACACCATCACCTGCAAGTTCCCCTGCAAGCCACACACCATCCTGACTTCGAACCATAACGCCGTTACTTCACTGCCACTGGGCCAAATTCCTGAAACTCCCTCCCTAGCAACACTATTGGTGTACCCATACCAGATGGATTGCAGTAGTTCAAGGGTAATTAGGGGTGCTCAGTGACACCCACATCCAAAGAAAGAATTTTTAAAAACTTTTCAGTTTTGCAAGTTATTTCATGTGGTATTTCAAATTATATATTATTTATATATATATATATATTATTTTTTCTGCACTATCTGAAATCCAGCACAAACTCAGCATGAGGATGCAGGTTTTGAGACACTATACCAGTAAATCTCTTCTGTGCCATTGCCTATGCCTCTAATGACTTCCTAAGGCATTGTGACCAGAATTGGTTACAATTCTCTGGGCCAAAACTTGTGTTTTATGCAAGTCTCGCACAATTTCTTGGCTTTTGTGCTCTATTCCTCTATTTATACAGTCCAAGACTCCATACACTTTATTAACTTGTCTTGTTGCCTTCAGAAGTTTGAGAAAAACACCCCAATATCTTTCTACTCTTGGACCCCCTTTAAAATTATACAAATTTTGTTTGCATTATCCTTCCTCACTCTTCCTACCCAAAGATGCATTACCTCACATTTTACAGCATTGAATTTCATCTGCGCTGTATCCATCTTTTCCACCAGCCTATGTTTTATTTAGTGTATCACTACCAGCATACCCCCCAAGTCCAAGATGTTGATGTACATCGTCACAGACAGAATGTATGCCACCTGTGATCAGTATGTCTGTACTTAAGAGGTGTGTGTTATCTTACCACGAATGTGTGGATCCCAAATTAAATAATTCAGCAGTGAGTGTTTAAAAATGATTAAATCTCACTTACTTACCCCAAATTTAGTTTCAACTTTTCGCACATTATCACAGATGCAGGTAATTTACTGTTACAGCTTATAATTATCTGTCTCCTTTGTGCCACGCATGTTGTTTTAAAATTTCAAAAGGGCGTCGCTGGTTAGGCCAGCATTTATTGCCCATCCCTAGTTGCCCTGCAGAAGGTGGTGGTGAGTTGCCATCTAGAACAGCTGCAGTCCTTCAAGTGTAGGTACACCTACAGTGCTGTTAGGGAGGGAGTTCCAGGATGTTGCCCTAGCAACAATGAAGGAACGGTGATACATTTCAGAGTCAAGATGGTGAGTTATCTGGAGGGGGAACCTCCAGGTGGTGAGGGTCCCAGATATCTGCTGCTCTTGTCCTTCTAGATGGTAATGGTTGAGGGTTTGGAAGGTGCTGTGTCAGGAGCTTTGGTGAGTTACTGTAATGCATCTTGTAGATTGTACACAAGGCTGCCACCGTTCAACAGTGGTGGAGGGTTTGAATGTTTGTGGAAGGAGGAGCAATCAAGCGGGCTTTATCCTGGATAATGTCAAGCTTCTTGAGTGTTGTTGGAGCTGCACTCATGCAGGCAAGTGGAAAACATTCCATTATATTCCTGACTTATGCCTTGTAGATGGTGGACATCTATTGGGGGGGGGGGGGTCAGGATGTGAGTTACTTGACATAGGATTCGTAGCCTTTGTCCTGCTCTGGTAGCCACAGTATTAATGTGGCTAGTCTGATTCATTTTCTGATCAATGTTAACCCCCAGGATGTTGATTGTGGGGGATTCAGCAATGGTAATGCCATTGAATGTCAAGGGGCAATGGCTATATCTTCTCTTGCAGGAGATGGTCATTGCCTGACACTTGTGTGGCACAAATGTAACTTGCCACTTGTCAGCCCAAACCTGGATATTGTCCAGCTCTTGCTGCATTTGAACATGTACTGCTTCATTATCTGTGGAATTTCTTAGATCAATGCAGTGCTTTAAAGTTGAATTGAGTGTCTTGTAAGAGGAAGGATTCTCAGCAGGCTTGAGGTTTCTTGCACTTGAATTTCTAAGAGGTTGGTTCTCAGGTGAACTTGAAACCGATTGGGAAAGCCCTTCTCTATAGGGATCTCTCATTTTCAAGGTACTGTTGCTGCTTTTTGACTGCAGATAGTTCAATGATTTCTGGTGGAACTAAGGTCTAGAAACAGCTTCTTACTGGTCTTAAAAAGACAAAAATGGCTTCCACATCATGTGATTCATACAAATTCAAATTTATTTTCCAAATAAGGGAGTGGTATTTTATATTGGTTACACATACTATGTTGTTGTTTAACTTCTTGAGAGTGTCTTTGCTTTCAAATTGGGAATACACTTTTGGATTAGCTTTAGGAAAGGGCATTGATGCAACATCAGTCTGCAATGTTCCTTTTGTTCCTGCATGAGACAGGGAAGTGGTTTCACTCTACAATAGTAAGGTGGCTCTCTGATATCAAAAACAGCAGTCGTCCAAGACTAATCCCTGGGGAACACCAGATATATCATAATAGGCCATAATTTCCACTTTTAATTGCTATTAAGTCACTTCTGCTGGTGTGCACTTGTGAATATTGGATCAAAGTTGGCTGCAGGGCTCTGTGCCCAAATCACTTGTCAACAATCACTATGAAAATGTCAAAGTCTGTCCTTTTGACAGGTGCCATGGAACTGTACTCGAGGGTGAAGATGGTTGAGGGGGTGGGCAGCCAGTACTTGTAGAAGAGCATGCAGAGGGGTTAGCACAATTAGTCAGAATTCCTGTGCCCTTTCCTCATCACCCTGCAATTTATTTTTGTCTGCAGGTCCTTATAACCTATGGAAAACCATGGTTGAATCTGTCACAACCACAATTTCAGGCACAGCATTCAAGATCCTAACCATTCGCATATAAAGTTCTCTCATCTTGGAACTGATTCATTTGCTAATCAGCTTAAATGGATATTCTCTAGATTTTGATCCTTCCATTTACACTGTCCAGGCCCATGATTTCGAACCTCCATTAAATCGCTTCTCAACCCCAACTTCTCCAATCTATCCACATACATCTTTCCTACACCATCACAAGCCTTCACATGCTTTCAAAAGTGCAGAGTCCAGAATTGGGCACAGTACATAGTTTTTTTTCAATAAATTTAGAGTAGCCAATTATTTTTCTTTTCCAATTAAGGGGCAATTTAGCGTGGCCAATCCACCTCATTAGCACATCTTTGGATTGTGGGGGTGAAACCCACGCAGACATGGGGAGGGGAATGTGCAAACTCCACACGGACAGTGACCCAGGGCCGGGATTCGAACCCGGGTCCTTAGCGCCGCAGTCCCAGTGCTAACCACTGCGCCACAAGCCACATACATAGTTGAAACCAGTGTTTTATAAAAGGTGCATGAAAACTTCTGTAATCTATACCTCTAGTTATAAAGCCCAGGATCCCATATGCCTTTTTAGCCACATTCTCAACCTGTACATTTTCCTCTTTCAAATTGTAATCTTTATTTCCTGTTGCCTCTGCTCAAACTTCTTACCAAATTGATTCACTTCTATCCTGCTCACAGTTCACAAAATATCCGAGTTTTATCATTGGCAAATTTTGAAAATAGTGTCAGGGTCATTAATATAAAATCAAGAAAACTCTAATAACTAGCCCCAGAGGGCAACCCCCCACTTTATATCTTTCTCCTGTTTGAAAACAACTGTTCACCATTACTGTTCACTCAGCCAAGTTCATATTCATGCTACCACGTCCCTATTATTCCACAGATTTCAATTTGGCTGACAATCCTATTATGTGGCACTTTATCAAACACCTTTAGGAAGTCCATATACACCACATCAACCTCGTTGCCCACTTTCAGCTCCTTAACCACCGTAACAAAAAAGTCCCTCAAATTTGCTAAATATGGGGTTGCCTTTAAATATTCCATGCTGGATTTCCTTAATTCTTTGACACCTGTCCAAGCGACTATTTTTTTTTTTTTTCTAAAAGCTTTCCAACTACTGAGGTTAAACTGATCATCTGTAGTTGCTGGGTTTACACTTGCAATTTTTTCAGAACAACAGTGCTACATTTGCAATTCTCCAATTCTCTGGCACCACCCCTGCAGTCAAAGCTTAGAAGATTGCAACCAGTAGCTCCAATATTTCCACCGTTACTTTCCTCAGCATCCTCTGCTACATCCCATCCGGTCCTGGTGACTTATCAACTTTAAGTCTAGACACAATGACTGGAAAGAAGACGGATATAAAGTACTCATTTAGTACTACAGTCATGCCCCTATCTCCGTGCATCGATTTCCTTCTTGGTCTCTAATTGGCCCACCATTCCTCTTACTATTTAAATGAATAATAAATAGAAGAAATTTGGATTCCCTTCATGCTGCCAATTTCTTCTCACCCTCTCATTTGTGTTTTCACGTCCCCTCTCAACTTTCTATGTTCAGCCTGGTTCTTTGTAGTGTCTAACAGACTTCCCTTTTTCTGCTTTATCTTATTCTCCATCTCTTTTACATGGTGGATAATTCCAGATGGCCAGCACCCTCGAGTGGAAATTTTTCTCCTCAACTGCCCTCTAATCCTTCCAGTATTTACCTCAAATTAACCACTCTGCCAAAGGAAATAGCTCCTTCATATCTACTCTATCTTTGTAATTTTATACAACTCAATTAAATCTCCTTTCAGGCTCTTCTGTTCCAAAGAAAGTAACTCCAGCCTATCCAATCTTTTATCACAGCTAAAATTTTCAATTGTTCGCAAATCTCCTCTTCACTCTTTTGACTGCAAACAAATCCTTCCTGTAATGCAGTGACCAGAACTTTAGGCAGTACTCCAGTTGCAAGCTAGTTAATATTTTATACAGTTCTAGCATACTCCTTGCACTTATATTTTAGACTTCAGCCAGTGTAGGAACAAAATCTCATCTGTCTTCTTAACCAGCTAATCTACCCATCCTGTTCCCTTCACAAATTTGTGGACAGACACTCGAGGTCCCTCTTTTCCTTTACATTTCTCAGTATCCTACCTTTCATTGATCCTTTAATTTTCTGACAATTTCTGACTATTGTGAGACCTTGTCAAAAGCCTGTTAAAATCCATGTAAACCTTGTAAATCCATGATACCCTCCCTGACCTTCCTTGCACCTCAAAAATGTTAATTAAATTAGTCAGACATAACCTCCTCTTAACAAATCCATGCTGTCTTTCAATAAAGCACCTCTTTCTGAATGATGACTTATGTCGTCTTAGTAGTTTTTCCAATAGTCTGCCCACCATATCTTTTTATTAAAACAGTAAAATATATATACGGCCAAACGGTACAAACACTAATTTTGTACTCTCCCCTCAGTACCAATGTACGGGGGGGATGGATACTCTGATTATTAAAACAGTTCACAACACGTTTCTACATAAGCAAATGGTACAAGCACTAAACATTGCGCTGGAGAGACCACATACCCTCGTCTCTGTACCAACAGAAGGGAAAGGAAGGGGGGTGATGGGGAGAGAGGGGAAAGGAGGGAGTGGAAGTGGAAGTGTTGAAGTGGGGGGGGGGGTGCAAATAGGGCACTGCCTGAACTATCTACAGAGGCAGAAAGACAAAGGAACCTTCAATTATGATGTGCCAGATTCCGGGAATCCCCCAGAGGGGATGAGGGGCGACAGTGGACGAATGAGAAACGCACCCCGCTACAGAGCGTCTCGTGCACCCTGCGCTCCCGACACTGGGCGGCTGACAGCCTTCGGCGGTTGACACGGGCCCACCAACCAACCCAGGACCTTCCTTGATCCCGCTACCGGGATCATCGACAGACAGGGTGACTGGTCTGTAATGCTGTCCCTTCTTTTTTAAGAAAAGGTACATTAGTCATCCTCCAGTGTCATGCTTATAGCCAGAGAGGATTGGAGAACTTTGTCCAGGGCTTTCATGATTGCTTTTCCTGTTTGCTTGGCAGGTTCATTTCACCTGGATCTCATGATTTTATCCACTTTAAAGGATAACACATTCCCTATCCTATTTATCACATTCCTCCTCCCCAATAATGTTTGTTTCGTCCCTTTCCTTTGTGAAAACAGATGCAAATTTCTTATTAAGAACCAGACCCACATTTTCCACCTCCATACACATATTTATTTGGGTTTTCCATGATTTTTCTCGGTAATATTATTTTTCATGCCTTCTCTTTGTTTTCTTAATTTCCTTTTTAATTTCACCCCTGTGCTTCCATACCTCATTGGGCTTACTGCAGAAATGAGTTTTAAAAATCTGACTTTTTTGTTGTTGCATTTATCTACTCTATGCTCTTTGACATGTGAGTATATGAGCGAGTGGGTAGGGTGAGCGAGTGGGTAGGGTGAGCGAGTGGGTAGGGTGAGCGAGTGGGTAGGGTGAGCGAGTGGGTAGGGTGAGCGAGTGGGTAGGGTGAGCGAGTGGGTAGGGTGAGCGAGTGGGTAGGGTGAGCGAGTGGGTAGGGTGAGCGAGTGGGTAGGGTGAGCGAGTGGGTAGGGTGAGCGAGTGGGTAGGGTGAGCGAGTGGGTAGGGTGAGCGAGTGGGTAGGGTGAGCGAGTGGGTAGGGTGAGCGAGTGGGTAGGGTGAGCGAGTGGGTAGGGTGAGCGAGTGGGTAGGGTGAGCGAGTGGGTAGGGTGAGCGAGTGGGTAGGGTGAGCGAGTGGGTAGGGTGAGCGAGTGGGTAGGGTGAGCGAGTGGGTAGGGTGAGCGAGTGGGTAGGGTGAGCGAGTGGGTAGGGTGAGCGAGTGGGTAGGGTGAGCGAGTGGGTAGGGTGAGCGAGTGGGTAGGGTGAGGGTGAGCGAGTGGGTAGGGTGAGCGAGTGGGTAGGGTGAGCGAGTGGGTAGGGTGAGCGAGTGGGTAGGGTGAGCGAGTGGGTAGGGTGAGCGAGTGGGTAGGGTGAGCGAGTGGGTAGGGTGAGCGAGTGGGTAGGGTGAGCGAGTGGGTAGGGTGAGCGAGTGGGTAGGGTGAGAGAGTGGGTAGGGTGAGAGAGTGGGTAGGGTGAGAGAGTGAGTGGGTGGGGTGAGTGAGTGGGGTGAGTGAGTGAGTGAGTGGGTGGGGTGAGTGAGCGAGTGTGAGGAGTGAGCGAGTGTGAGGAGTGAGCGAGTGAGTGAGTGAGTGAGTGAGTGAGTGTGAGTGAGTGTGAGTGAGTGAGTGAGTGAGTGAGTGAGAGAGAGAGAGAGAGAGAGAGAGAGAGAGAGTGAATGGTCTAGATGGCAGAGTCCACCCTTTTCCTCTGTGGGAACATATTTGTTTTGAAATATATTTTATAAACATATCTTGTTAAATCTTGACTACAATATCTTTCAGATGTCTTATACATTCTTTAATTATTAGCTATGCTTTGCATTCAGCAGAAAACCATGTCATTTAATTTGCACAGTGGATCTTACACTTCTGTTAATGAGACTGCTCTAAACATAGTACATTTAATAATAATGCTGGCAATCTCGGATTGTTCCCAGTCTTGATAAAGTTTAGAATGAACTAATAATTTGATACTGTACTTAATTTTACTTACTGTTCACCTATTCCATGACCTGCATCGAAACAGTAAGCTCCACACTCTGCCTAGACATACCTTACCATATTTGGAAATCAGCGGGGTAACCAGTGAATCCAAGACGAAGCAGCTCTATACCTAGAAAGGGCACAACTGATCTGTATCCTAACCCTTCACATTTCAATGAAACAGCATTTGAGAATTTCAGAATACAAAGTGAGCCTTTCTAAAACAAAAGTCACATGCTTTTTAAGTTGTCAGACAAATAGCTATTACATGCCGTAGCCGGAAACAAATGAAAACGTACATTGTGTACTTTATGGCATATTAACATTTTTATGAAAACTTTTAGAAACAGATTAGCAAAGAAAATAGAATACTTGTGTTAATGTGGGCTGCAAGTACACTTACATACGGCAATGAATCCTGAAATAGTTGGATGGTTCCTGCACTAAGCTAAGCCCCATTACACAAAAAAATGGTTATATAGTTAGAGATTCAAATATTTACTCCTCTGCAGAACAAGATGTTCCAAAGCGGTGTACATACTCAGTTGAAGTTGACATTTAAATGAATAACCAAGTTTGAGAGTAAATTGTATTCTAACTAGATAATTCAATTTCTTAAAACCAATAGCACAAAAATGGCAGGGATCACAATTTAACAGCATTTCTGAGGTAAGTGGGGCTAAAGCCTAGATTGTGGGAGAAGGATCAGTTAAGTCTGAACTACAATAACGCTGCAACTCTCTGAAAATATATCCTTCAAAGAAGCTAGCCATATTCCAAACAAAATACAACCCCCCTTTCATTCTCTAAAGCAGCAATGCGTAAAATGGCAACAGCAATAGGATTAGAAATAACCCACAAATAACTTCACATAACTTGGAGTGAGAACTGATAAACAGCAACAGTTCAAACTGACGACCGAGAACAGAATAGCAATGGCATTCTAGTATTGAAAAGGTTTTTTTTTAAAAAAGCAATCGCAAGTTGAATACTGAACTCAGCCTGTTGGAAGGCCCTTAACTTTTCCATGACTATGTATGGCTACAAGGCTGGAGCTCCACTTGCTTCATGGCATCAATAATATGGCAAGACAATTCCAGAAATGAAACAGTAAAAGCATAGGTTGGACTGAAGGCATTTCAGTCAGATAGATTCTGACAAAACACTGGCTTCCGGATCGCATCCATCCAAAGCAGTTATCCATAAAATAGTGAAAGCAATTTATTTTTAAAAAACTCATTCTTTCACGGGATGTCGAAGAGACTCTATTGAGTTGCTGCAGCCTCTTTACTTCTGTGTCAAAAAGCTATTGGAAAAATGGACACTAACCAGAATGGTTTAATGAGGGAAATCCAGAGTCATACAGTTAAAGGCACTAATGAAAGTCCAGTTAAACTGGTGTGGCATGTGGCTCCAGAATTGGAACAACAAAATAGACTCATTTTGGCTCCCACATAAAGGGATTTGTGGCAGCGAGATCTGTTTGAAATCCTTCTATTCTTCCTTCACCCCACCCGCCCCCCCCCCCCCCTCTCCGCCAGCAGCATAATCAGGTTCATGCCTAGAAACTGAAAGAGGCACACCTTTTGGGCTTGCTGGCTCTTTCAGACCCCACCCCGCCATAGTGACGCCACAAAACATGCACCCCTACTTTTTTTTGACAAGGTGTCAAAAGATCTGGAGTGAAAACCTGGCTGTGTTTCTGTGGAGAAACACATCCGTTTTCAGCCAGAACCTGACACTTCGCCATTTTTGGGAACATTCCACCCAAGAATAAGGATTCGGGATTTGAGGCATTGCTAGCCAGAAGATAATAGTAACTCAGGAAACACAAGGTGACGTATTAACAGGGCTTGGTGTAATAAATTCAAAATTCTCCAAAACCACGCTGTAGAGTATACATACATAAACTATCAATTTTATTTGCTTACAACATTACTTCTGAAAGATTAGCTTCAATTTGCAAATGACCATTTTCTTAAACATGGTTACAACCAAATTCGTTATTCAAAGGCATTAATTGACCCATCAACTATTAACGGACTAGTCACTTGGGAGTACAGAACTTCAGCATTGCTGAAAAGACAAACAAAGCTTTTTGTCTTGCACTCAACAGGACACTTTGAGAGTATAAGGGGAAAAACAACAATTTTTACTATACAAGAGAATGCTGATTGGTTGGCAAGTGGACTTTGACTGGTAGAGGATTTGCCATGGAGAATGCACCAGTTGATGACTGACAGTTAACTGCCAAGTATTGTTTGAAATGTAAACGAGGCAGCTGACCCTGATTGGTCAGGGAAATGCCAAGGCAATAAAAATAAATTGTTGGAAAAACCGGAGAAGGGCAACTAGCACTTGTGCGATATAACCCAACTGGAAGTTAATGCCTTTAAAGAGTGGTTCTCGTTTTCCGCCTCTCCCGCTATTCACCGGCTGATAGGTCTTTGTCTATTCGGAACCCTGGATATGCGTTATCCCTTCTTAGTTCCCAAATAACAGATTCCAGACTGCAATATCAGTAAAGTTATTTGAAACTCGTCAGTTTTAGCGTCTACTGGTAAAGTCAATTTTCAGGACAAAATGTGGAAGTTCCAACGAGCCCTGCAGAAGGCTGATCAGATCGATTGTCTTTAGCAAATACAGTGGTTGAGTTTTAAAATACAACTCGGTAATTCTTCAAATCATAATAAACATTATTAAATGACTGAGTGATTTAAACAAAAGAAAAATGGCGATTTAGCAGAAGCAAGCAGAGCATAGGTTTCAGAAAGTGATAGATTGAATCCAGAATGAGTTTTCTCATGCTGACAATTGATCTTTTAAGGAGATTACTATCTTAAAGTTTCGCCCTCTTTACAGCTGTGATGGGCTTCAACTAACTTATAATTCACTCAATTCGACCAAACTGTCTGTCTGTCAATTTAAGAGCTAAATGTCTGTGTGTGATTTTGTATTTTTCCATAACCTTGCTTGCCAATTATGCCTCTAACATTAATTAGATTAACAGTTTTTGAAAAGTCATTATGACCCTGACTGACTGTTACGATGGAAATGGATCACTCCAGGCCTGGGAAGGCATGGGAGTCTTTTGTCACTGGCCTTGAATTGTCTAGCTGTTTCAAGCAACTTGCAAAATGTTAGAATGGAGTGTCTTATCTGATCAGTTCCCAGCTCGTCAGCTATTCCTTACTCTCATGGTTAATATATTGATTTAGTTAATTATTCTTAAGGATTTATCCAACCAGGATTTCTTAATTAAACCTTTTATCTATCTTATCTATAGCTCACCAGAAAATCTGATTTCTATCACTGGCCTTGTTTTGCTCGAACAAGAGCGCAATGAGGCCGGAGAATCTCGCCCAATTTGTTTGACATTTAGCAACAATAAAAGACATAGATACAAACCAAGTATAACATTTAACATAGGTAAAGTTGACATTTAAACAATGCAAAGTATTAAGAAATTGGTGCATCTGTATAATTTTGTTCGGCTTTACTTTAAAAAAAGGTGCTTGGGAGAGGAAGAGACTTGGCTACATTTTACTGATGCTGTCCAACTAAATGTTTTGCTGAATGCATTTTGTTTTGTCTTGCTGTTATTTGATCAGATAACACTGATGCTAATTATGATCGCTTGGGAAAGAAGCTGGCAGATGTGAAAACCTACGAGATTACAAAATGAATGACTGAAACATTGACATTTTACTTTATCCAATCAAGATCACCTCTCCAAACACCTGGACAAAATCGTCTCAACCAAGTTCACTGTGAAGACTAATAATCATTTGTTTGTGAGTCCCAGTTCCTAATTGATGGTTACAAGTTTGTTAAAAGGTTGTTCTGGTTAACTTTAAAAAACAACCACCTGTGCTTGAAAAACTAACCCTTGAACTTTTTGTTAATGAAACCCTTATGTCAATTTTGGAGCAACTTTCAGCCACACTTAATTTATGATCACTTTAAACAATAAACACAAGGGGTGGTAACTACTGCAGTAGTCAGGATTAGAATTTGCCATTACTAACTCGAGGTTGAAGATGATTCCAGGAGAATACGTAGTCCAGTACTGATGAGGAAGAAGTCAGTTGTTTAAGCTTAAGAAAACAAGTAAGTGAGTTGCCGAATGTAGGTTAGAATAGAAGGCAACTGGGAGAAAAAATAAGACTTATAAAGAGAAACAGGGAAGAGAGAGTTGGTTAAAATTACCATACTAGGACTGGAGTGCAACCTCAATCGAGTGCAAGAGTTTGGTGAGCTGAGCGAGCTCGGTGGGGAGGGGAGAGAGGAATATTTAGTTTTTTCCAACTTTCACCCTGCAAGGATTGATTCTTGCTCTACTAGAGGAAGGAGCGAGCTGTTTTGTGAGTATCCTCTATGTAGTTATGGTCTATTATATTCCTAATGTTTGGAATAGTACTGGAATTTCTGATAAGATTAATATATTAAAGAATTCAATAATTGACTAAACTAATGAATTAAAGTAATCAAGTGCGGTCGGACGGGTGATGTGTCATGCCTGCAGAACATGGGAGCTTCTTGATACCAGGGTGATGCAGGGCAAGTACGTCTGCAGTTAAGTGTCTGCAGCTTGAGGAGCTTCAGCTCAGTCATTGAGTCAGAAGTGGAGTTCTGCACAGTGATATCCCAGGAAGGACAAGTGTTGCCTGGACACTTTGTACCAGGAGACGGTCACACCCCCAGAACAGGCATTCGTATTTGAAAGGAGGACAGGAGAGTATGACTGCAGCTGAGGGATTTTGTTACATATGCCTGGTCGGATGCCAACAGTGGCTAAGATACTGGACCAGAATCGCAAATTTAAAAAAATTATTAAGACTATGCGGAAAGATCGATTCACTCCAGAAGTGACACTACGAGAAATGGGGCTTGGTTATTTTCACAAAAATTTATTAAAAGAAAATAAAAACAATATTTGAACATTCAAACTTCAAACCTAATAACAGCTTACATCTCTTAACTCTAACACACAATTTCCCATTAAACAGCATGTAAAACAAACATACAGCTCTCTACTCCACTTACTCAGGTGGCAAAAATAATATTTCCATTCACAGAATATATTCCTGCCGTTAGGCTTTCGGAAAGGGGTCTGAAGGACCTGCACGGTCTCTGTGGCAGCTTTTCATGACCTCATTTGGTCGCTTTCCAAATCCTTCTGCCCCAACTGTTTGAACAGATTATTTTATCTCTCCAAGTTCCGCCCCGGTTCTGTCCAGATTTGGACTCATCATCGCCATCTGGGCTTTTGATTGCCCACCCCGTTTACACACAAGAAC
This sequence comes from Scyliorhinus canicula, assembly GCF_902713615.1. NCBI lineage: Eukaryota > Metazoa > Chordata > Chondrichthyes > Carcharhiniformes > Scyliorhinidae > Scyliorhinus > Scyliorhinus canicula. The sequence continues at coordinate 103,191,393 of NC_052160.1, read as the reverse complement.
AGGGCCATGCTATGAATGTGCACCATCTCCCAATTTACAGACAAAAGAGGTCATCAGACTCCTGTATTTGGGCTAATGTCCGGTCACGGGTGTCCCGGAGGACAATGGGTCTCGATTGAATTACCCCGGCTGAACAGGGGCATCCTGTTTATTCCCATTAACACGTTTTAAGTCTGAATGTGACAATGTAACTGTGATAAATTGCCCCTTAGTGCCCAAAAGGTTAGGTGAGTTAACTGGGTTACGGAGATAGGGTGGAGGCCTGGGAATAAGGAGGGTGCTTTACCAAGGGCTGGTGCAGACACAATGGGACGAATGGCCTCCATCTGCACTGTAAACTCTATGATTCGAAGTCAACCGATAAGGCCAGATGCTACAAAAACACAGAGCTATATGGAACTAAACGCCAAGTATCATTCAAGACAAAAAAGATGAACTGATAGCATGAATAGAAATTAATCAGATGAAGATTGACGTAGTTGATTCTGAGACTATGCTCCTGAATCTAATTAAACAAAATTACGATGAGGCGTGAGTTGACTATGATAGATTAGGGAACGTTACTTAAAGGGATGACGATGGATAGGCAATAGCAAACATTCAAGGAGCACATGGGCGATTAGCAACAATTATTTGGTGGCCAAACCATGGCTTCAAAGGGAAAGTAGAGGAAGAAGCATACAATTGGCCAAGAAAAACAATCAACCTGAGGATTGGGAGCAGTTTAGAATTCAGCAAAGGAGGATCAAGGGATTAATTAAGAATGGGAAAATAAAGTACGAAGGTAAGCTTACGGGGAACATAAAAACTGACTGTAAACGTTTCTATAGGTATGCAAAGAGAAAAAGATTGGTTAAGATAAATGCAAGTCCCTTACATTCAGAAACAGGGGAATTTATAATGGGGAACAAAGAAATGGCTGACCAACTAAATACATACTTTGGTTCTGTCTTCACAAAGGACACAAATAACATACCAGAAATGTTAGGGAACTCAGGGTTTAGTGCGAGGGAGGCACGGAAGGATATCAGTATTAGTAGAGAAATGGTATTGGGAAATTGATAGGATTGAAGGATAACAAATTCCCAGGGCCTGATAATCTACATCCCAGGGTACTTAAGTGGCTCAAGAAATAGCAGATGCATTGGTGGTTATCTTCCAAGATTCTATAGACTCTCAGATTGAAGGGTAGCTAATGTAACCCCACTATTTAAAAAAGGAGGTAGAGAGAAAACAGGGAATTATAGACCAGTAAGCCTGACGTCGGTAGTGGGGAAAATTCCAGAATCTATTATTAAGAATTTTATAGCAGAGCACTTGGAAAGGTGGCAGGATCAGACCGAGACACCATGGATTTATGAAATAGAAATCACGGTTGTTAAATCTACTGAAATTCTTTGAGGATGGAACTAGACGACTTGATGAAAAGGAGCCAGTGGACGTGGTTTATTTGGACCTTCAGAAGGCTTGTGATCAAAGTCCCACATAAGAGATCAGCGTGTAAAATTAAAGCATATGGGATTGGGGGTAGTATATAGAGATGGATAGAAAACTGGTTGGCAGTCAGGAAACAGTAGAATTAAGCAGGTCTTTTTCCAAATGGTAGGCAGTGACTAGTGCAAGGATTAGTGCTGGGGCCCCAGCTATTCGCAAGATATATTAATGATTTAGGTGAGGGAACAAAATGGGGGAGGGGGGGGGGAAAGAGACAACGACTGCGAGAAGGATCTGTGAGAAGGATGCAGAGATCCTTCAGTGTGATTTGGACAAATTGAGTGAGTGGGCAAATGAATGGTAGATGCAGTATAATGCGGATACATGTGAGATTATTCACCTGGTGGCAAAAACATGAAGGCATATTATCTTAATGACCAAACATTACGAGGGGGAAATGTGCAACGTGGCCTGTGTGTCCTCATACACCAGTCGTTGAAGGTAAGCATCCAGGTGCAGCAGATGGCGAATGGTATGTTGGCCTTAATAGTGAGAGGATTAGAGTACAGGAGGGGGTATGGCTTGCTACAGTTATACAGGGCCTTGGTTGGTGAGGCCACACCTGGAATATTGTGTGCAGTTTTGGTCTTGCTATGGAGGGAGTGCAAGAGATTCCTGGGATGGCAGGACTGACATATGAGTAGATGGTTTTGGTTAGGATTGTAGTCGCTAGATTTCAGAAGAATGAAGGGGGGTGGGTGGGGAGGCTTAGAAACCTAAAAAATTCTTACGACTAGATAAGGTAGATGCAAGAAGGATGTTCCCAATGGTGTGGGTGTCCAGAACCAGGGAACACAGTCTGGGGATACAGGATAGACCATGTAGGACGGAGGTGACGAGAAATTTAATCACCCAGAAAGTGGTTTGCGTATGAAATTTGCTGCAACAGAAAGCAGTTGAGGCCAAAACACGGTTTTCAAGAAGCAGTTAGATTTGGGGTGAAGGGGATCAAATGATAAGGGGGATGGATCAGTCGATCAAGTTGAATGTTCAGCCATGATCATAATGAATGGTGGAGCACACTCAAAGGGCTGAGTGGCCTCCTCCTGTTCCCATTTTCTATGTTTCTATTTGATAGACATTACAGAAACATGGTTACAGGATGCCAAAGATTGGGCCTGAATTTGAAGAGCACGTGACATTTAGGAAAGACAGGAATTCAGGAAAAGGTGGAGGGGTGGCTGTGTAAATTAGTGATGGTATTAGCATATTAGAGACGGGCAACACAAGTTCAGGAAACTAGCATAGAAGTAGTTTTGGTGGAGGGAGAGAAGAGTGTGTCAACGACTAGTATTTTAACTTAAATAAGGGCAATTACGAGGGCATGAAAGCAGAGCTAGCTTAAGTGAACTGGCAAATTAAATTAAGCCAGTTCAAAAGGATGCAATGACAGACATTTAAATGGATATTTCAGAATACACGGACTTGATACTTTCTGATGAGAAAGAAAAATTCCAAGGGGAGGACCCACTGTCTGTGGTTAACTACAAAAGTTAAAGCAAGTATCAAACTTAAAGAAAAAACATAATCACACGAAGACAGATAGGTCAGAAAATCAAACAGAATATAAAGAACAAAGAATGTCAAAGATTAATAAGGAGAGAAAAATTAAGGGTAGGTGATAAAGATAGCTTGAAACATAAAAATGGAGAGTAAGGATTTCTATAGATATTTAAATAAGAGTCAGCAAAGTGCATATGGTCCTATATAATGTGTGTTTGAGGAATTAATCATGGTAAAGTAGGGAGGAATATGACATGAATTGAACAGGTATTACATCAGTCTTCACTATAGAAGACACAAGTAACATCCCAGAAATAGCTATAATTCGGGAAATGGGAGGAACACAGAAAAATTATAATCACGAGGCAAGTAGCATTGAGCAAATTGTTAGGGCTGCAGGCGGACAAATCCCTTAGTCCAAAAGGCGTCTTCTTAGGGTCTTGAAAGTGACCTGGGAGATGGTTGATGCATTGCTTTCAATTTCCCAATATTCCAGAGATTCGGGGAGGTTCCATTATGTTGGAAAATAGCAAATGTAACTCCTTTATTCAAAAAGGGAGGGAGAAAATAGGAAACTATAGGGCAGTTATTAAAGATGTGTTGGCAGGACACACCACTTAGATTTCCAGAAGGCATTTGTTAAGGTGTCACATCTAAGGTTACTATGGACAATATGAGCTCTTGGTGTAGGGGACAACACATTTGCATGGATAGAATATCAGCTAGCTAACAGGAAATAGTTGGCATAAATGGGTATTTTTCTGCTTGACAGAATGTAATAAGTGATGTGCCACAGGGAAAAGTAGGGAAGTTATGTTTCATAACTTCTTTCAAATTATGTACACGGCACTAGTGAGAAAACATCTGGAGTACTGTATGCAGTATTGATCTCCTTATTTAAGGAAATATGTAAATGCATTCGAAGTTTAAAGAAGGTTTACTAGACTAACAACTGGAATGAACAGGTTGTTTTATGAGGAAAAGTTGGACAGGCTAGGATTGTATTCACTGGAGTTTACAAGAGCAAGGGGCGACCTGATTTAAAAAGGGGTTTTGACGGGATACATGTAGAGATTGTGTTTCTTTTTGGGGGAGAATCTAGAGTTAAAGGGATCACGGTTTAAAAATAAGGGATCGCTCATTTAAGACAGATGAGAATTGTTCTCCCCCAGAGGATGGAGAGTCTCTGAAACTCTTTTCCTCAAAAGTCAGTGGAAGTAGTCTTTGAATGTTTTTAAGGCAGAGCTAGATAGATTCTTGATTAGCAATAGGTGAAAGATTATTAGGGGTAGGCAGGAATGTGGGATTAAAGTTATAATCAGATTGGCCATGATCCTATTGAATGGCAGAGCAGTCTCGAATGGCTGAGTGGCCCATTCATGCTACTAATTCAGATTTTCATTTATAGGGGTAAGTAAAGGTATATTGTTTAAAATCGCTGTAAAATTAAATTTTGAGTAATTTTAATCAGTTCGAGATGCTACAATAATAAAGCTATTTATGATGTTGAAATAGCTTTATTGTTCAACAGGTTTCTTCCTTCCCCACCAAATAACAATGCTCAAGCTGCAATCACAAAACAGTTTGTTCTCAGAAAACAATGTTCAGTTGCAGTACGATGGTTAATGACACAGATTTAAAATTGCTAGTATAAACCAAACAAAGTTAAAGAATAAACACTTTTAAAGATTTTGTTTAAATTGTAAAGTGTTCAAAATTGTAGGGAATAAAATAGTTTTTCTAATATCCATAAAGGTAGTTAATCCAGTTAACAAATCCGCATTGATACAAAATATGAAGACAAATCCTGCTTCTTTAGTTACAATGAAAAACAGATGCCTGTTAATGAATAACAAAGAGCATGACAGCTCTTTATTTGTACAGGGGCATAAATAATCAGGAAGCAGAAGCTTTTACAATTCCAGTGTAAAATCTATATGTGAGTCTTTCATCCCAAGTGAAAGCTGCACCCCCTCTGAATTTTTGTATTGAGGAGTTCAAATATGTTGGCCTCAAATCACTGTCACAATCAAAACAATGGGACATTAAATGAAAGCATAACAGAAAAAGAGACCATACAATATTTCTGCTATCATATTTTAGCATATAATAAACCCTAAGTCAATATTTTATATTGTTAAAAATCACAAAGGCTACATAAAGATGACCAGCTGAGGATTACCAAACTTCTTGTGGATTGAAACACTCCCACCTCAAGAGGAAACAAAATGAATTTTCCAGACTGATGTTTACTCAATGCCTTTTCCTGGAAACTAATGGAAAAGGCAATTTAAAATTGAATGAGTCATTCAGGTACAGAGACACTACACTTTCATGATGTGAAAGCCAACACATAGGAGGACCTGGCCACCCACCTTAATTGGAAAAAGACTTTGGATTTGTAACAGATCACACGGGAAAGATGGCAATATTTGTTGTCCCTTTTGAAAACTTCAAAGAATCAGCTCTGCAGAGTCAGATTCCATTTGGAAGCTACCGAACCAGCTTAAGTCAACTATGTCACCAAGATAATATAAACAGCAATACCGTGGAAGTCGGGAGAGAGCCCTCCCCAATCTGTTCCAACTTCAAGTTCACACGAGAACCAACTTCCTGCAAATTCAACTGAGCAGTGGCTAGCAGCTTATTGTAAAACCTTTACTTACAAGACCTTTGCTTCAATAAAATGTATCAACTCATCTAAGAAACTACAGGCTTGCTGTGAAATCGAAACTGAGAGAATTATACAAACATATTTGTTTCTTTATCTGCATCGAATTTTGTGTCATTTAAATCTGTTGGGCAAGTTTGAGATAATAGGGAGGCAGTGGCAAAGTAGTAATGTCACTGGACTAATAATCAAGGATTGAGCGATGGTAATGCCATTGAATGTCCAGGGGAAATGATTAGATTCGTGCTTGTTGGACATGGTTCGTGGTGTGAACCTTATTTGACACTTACCACCCCAAGTCCGAAAGCTATTCAGGTCTTGCTGCATATGAACACGGACTGCTTCAGTGTCTGAGTGAATGGTATTGAACATCTGCAGATATTCCCACTTCCATCCTTATGATGGAGGGAAGATCATTGATAAAACAGCTGAAGATAATTGGGCCAAGGACTTTCTCCTGTTTCACCATCCAAGGCCCCAAACACAATTCCAAGTAAAACAGCGATTTACTTGTACTTTTTTCAATTTGGTATACAGTCATCTCTGCTCTCTATTGGGTTGACCAAATACAGACAGGCTTCCTTTTAAGCATGACCCTGCGATTCCGACTGTCATTTCAATTCTCTTTCTCCCCTCTGATCATTTTGCCCTTGGCCTGGTAATATTCCAATGATGTTCAATGCAAACTCTTAAGAATATTACCTCATCTTTTGACTCAATCCATTATACAGCCTCTGAACTCAACATGGAGTTCAACAAGTTTAGATCATAAACACAAATTTCATTGTTTCTTTTTTAAAAATATAAATTTAGAGTACCCAATTCATTTTTTCCAATTAAGGGGCAATTTAGCGTGGCCAATCCATCTAGCCTGCACATCTTTAGGTTGTGGGGACAAAACCCACACTGACAAGGGGAAATCCATACGGACAGTGACCCAGAGCCAGCATCGAACCTGGGACCTCACCGCCGTGAAGCAGCAGTGCTACCACTGCACCACCGTGCTGCCCTGTTCCTTTTTTTTTTGCTGTTTCAGTTTACTCTCGTTTCTTTCTTTAATCCCTTTCCTGCTGTCCATCTAGCGCAAGTACAATGTTACGCTCCCCATAGAGGCTAAATTTCCAGTGATTGACTAGTCAGATTTCTCAAGACTCAGATTTTGCTGAAACAAAAAGCAACATTGACTGAACACTTTTTAAAAAGGTAGGCAACCTATACACTAAACTATTGAAAAGTTTTCCCACTTAACTTTTAAAACAACTGAAAATCCCCCTGAAAGCTATACTTTTTGTGTCCCTTATATTGATACTGCCTTATCAGGGAACTAGTCTAAAGTGATTCTCAGTTCCAGCTAGGTAACTTTTAACCCTGGAATATTTTCCTGGTGAGGGTTATCCTGATGATTTCTTACTCCAGCCAAATCTAAGCAAGTCTTCCAGCCTAGTTTAAATTCTCACAAGTTTGGTCTCTTCAATTAGAGTCTAAACTCCCATCCGCATTCTCCATGATGAACTGGAGACTTGGCTGCCTCAATCTCTCTAAGATTCTTGGCAGTGCTTGAGGGGTTCAAGGATATTTTCGGAAGATCTACAACTAAATCCTACAATGGTTTTTGATGTACTATTCCATCCTAAAGCCCATCCCACAGTAATATGAATCAGTATCCAGGTAAAAATGCCAACTAGCTATTCCTTTAGACATCAAAATCCAGTCAAACGCAAAATTAAATACAGTTAAAGCTATAACTGCTTGTAAAATCAGACATTGCTAACGCTGCCATGTGTAATTTGGAGATCAATAGTCTACCCAGAGTCAGCACAGGTGATCTTGCCATTGTCTACAGGTTTGAATACCTTGCACCTCCTTTTAAGTAAGACAATCAGGGACCCCACTTTTACAATTAATTACCAAGCCACTTATGCTGTCGTCAGGCACGATTCAGAGCGACCCCTTTGTTTCCCCCGTTTCACCACAAATTAAAGAGAGTCACAAAACATAACAATCCTAAACATTTTATTTATAACAGTGCTGCAAAGCGTGGGTTCCAGGATTTTGAACCAACAGTAAAGAAATGGCAGTATATTTCCAAGTCGGAATTGGAATTAACTTAGCAAGGAGTTTGCAGGTTGTGGTGTTCCCATGCATTTACATCCCTTGTACTAGACATTACAGGTTTCCAAGGTACTGTCAAAGCAGTTCTGCAAGTTGCTGCAGTGCATTTTGTGGATGGTCCACAGTCCTGCCACAATGCACTAGTGGTGCAGGGAGTGCCAATCAATTAGGTTATGTCGTGGATGGTGTTAAGTTTCTCAAATGCTGTTAGGGCTGCACTCATCTAGACAAGTGCAGGATACTCCATCACAGTCCAAACCCGAGTCTGTAGATGGTGGACAGGTTCTGCGAAGCCATGAAAGTTACAAGCTACAAAATTCCCAGCTGCTGATCTACTTTTGTAGTCAAGAGTATCCATATGGTTGGACTAGTTCAGTTTCTAGTCAATACTGACCCTCGCAATATTGTTGGTGGGAGTTTCAGCAATGATGATGCCAAAGAGGAATGATTAAGTTCTCTCTTTCTGTAGATCAGTCATTTTCAAAGTGGAGGTTGCGACCCGCGGGCGGGTGTCGGGAGGGTCGTGGAGCCGCCCGTCGTGGCGCTCCCAATTGCGCAAATTTGCGTGCAACAGCCGCAGCAACCAAGCGGCCTTAAAAGTGACGGCTGCGACCATAAACAAAAAATGTAGGACTGCGCATGCGTGCCCGCTCATCGGTAGTAACAAACGCTTTGATATGCATTGTGGGTGTTTATGCTTTGTAACAGCTTGTTGGGTAGGTTTTTCCTGCAAGCTTCTTGAACTGACAAGACAATAAATTTCAATTGATTGTGGAATGCAAACTCATGTGTTGGATTTTATCAGACAGCTGGAGATGGGCTGGGAAGCAAGGTGGCCCATATAGTGACATAGGGAGGTGGGAAGGATGCACATTTGCGGGGGCGGGTTGGTGGAGGCATACCTGAAGTTTCCCCGCCACCAAGCTACCTTGTAAGAGTAATTGAGCTGCTTGAGCAGCCAATGAAGGGTCTCTCCCTGCCTGCCATTGCTGAGGTGCAGCCCCAGCTCGCCCTGACTGCAAAGTGGTGTCACGCCAACTCCCCCCGCACCACCACCGCCCACCCCCTCTTCCTGCACTGAGGAGTTCCGGCGAGTGGAGCTCCTCAGTGCAGGAAACGGGATTAAGTGCGCCCTCGGCAGGGCATACCCCGCTGAGGCCCCGAATTTCAGCAGAGTCCTGATAGAGTGGTCTTTCCCGGCACTGCAAGCTCATCCTGGGACTGTTTCAATTTGCATTTATGTAGCACCTTTCATGACCTTGGATGTTCCCAAAGTGCTTTACAACCGAGTAAGTACTTTTGAAGTGTAGTCACTGCTGTAAGGTAAAAACGCAGCAGTCAATATGTGCACACAGGCTCCCAAAAACAATAACCAAATCATCTCTTCAGACACGTTGGTTGGGGATTAATGTTGGGCTGCGAAGGCCGGCCTGCGTGAGTTGCGTAGGTCGGCCGACGTGGGCCGCGAAGGTCGGCAAAGATGGGTCTCCGGAAAAAAAAATTGAGGAACGCTGCTGCAGATGGTCATTGCCTGGCACTTTTATGGCAAGAATGTTGTTTTCCACTTATCAGCTCAAGTCTGAATGCTGTCCAGGTCTTGCCACATGCAGGCACACTGCCTTAATATCTGACGAATTGCAAATATGACTGAACACTGGCACAAAATCAGCATCAATGAAGGATTGACTGCTATACTATCCAATGAAAATATAAATTTTGTTGTGTGTTGGAAAGAAAAGGTTTTATAACACCAAAATAAACTAGTTTACAAAACAATTATTCTGTAAGTGTTGAAACACGATCAGTTCAAAATATTTTACTGTAAAACACTTAATATTTCTACCATGCAGTAGCAAACATCCTCTGCATTTTCCAAATGAATAAAACATTTTGTACAATGCAGAACGTTTGAGGGAATCTCAAACATTTAAATAATTAAACTGTCTAAAACAATGTTTTGGTATAATATGACTGGGTTTAAAGTTACTTTTCCCATGGGAAAGCATTTTATAAAAAAAACAAAACCGTTCACTGCCAAGCCTTTCTGACTGTGGCGATTCGTGGGTTAACAAAACAGTACTCTGTTGGGGTCAATTTTAGTAATTTGCTGCTAATAGATTTTATATCAAAACTGAATTCAAATTAAAACAATTAAAACCTGCTGTATTATCATAAAGTACTCTTTTGCAAGTATGAAATTAAACAAAAAGCTATTTCCACTTCAATTTAAGTACTTATCACTTGGTTTAGCTCATTTTTAGTGGGTTCTGAGACTCCAGACTACATGTATAATAATATATAAAAATATACGCTGGTAAGAAAGAAAGCTTCATCTCAATTTTTTCTGCTCCTTAAGATTCAAATGCAAACTTTTCCTTAGCATCAAGGGGATGGTTTAGCACACTGGGCTAAATCGCTGGCTTTTAAAGCAGACCAAGGCAGGCCAGCAGCACGGTTCAATTCCCGTACCAGCCTCCACAAATAGGCGCCGGAATGTGGCAACTAGGGGCTTTTCACAGTAACTTAATTGAAGCCTACTCGTGACAATAAGCGATATTCATTTTTCATTTCATTTTTCAACTCCGAACGTTACAGAAATGAGATTTAATAAACAAACCAGTGATGTTGACTCAACATTTTGTAACCAATACTAAAGGATATATTGAATTAAAGCCAGTATGACAGAACAGAGATAATGCAAAAGCTTAACAATATCAGAAAAAGCATCTTAGTGTGATACGCTCCTTCGTAATTGTCATGAGCTATAAATGTTTTAGTTCCCAATGTTTTAAATCATGTCTTTAAAATAAAAATATAGTTTAATACTGGATTTATATCAACGGAGTTTTGGTTTTGCAAAAAAGGATACTTCAAAAATGGTGCCCGTGTTTTACCTTTCAACCACAAACAGCACCATCTGCTGTTTCAGTGCGGCATTTTCATTTCCTGTTATGAAAAGCAAGGATGTGCCGAAGGGAGATTTCTGGCATATTTACAAATTCAAAATGTGCCTTTCAAAGTAAAAATAACCACAAAACTATTTTAACTAATATATAAAAAAAATGCCAAAACGCTTTAATCTCCCCAACTCTTACTGGGGCTGAAAGCGAGAAGCGTGGGAAGGGGCTGAAAGTGAGAAGTGTGGGAAGGGGCAGAGCGGTGAGCAGAAGCAGCCGCACAAAAATAGCGCTAATCGGGTCACACACGCTACTTCGGCCGAGGACAAAATGATCTAATACTTAAATCCTTTTGCCAAGTGCGCATAACAGCCCTATTGTATCCTATTAAAGTAGAACAATTTATAACAAGGCAACCTAGGATGCAGCTTCATTGTGCTGAGTTAGATTAGGAGGATTTCAAGTTGAGAGGAACGGTCACGTCAGACAAGCATGACTTCAGTGAATGGCATGCTTAATGTCACCCGCAGTGCACGCAGCCACAAAATGCTGCAGTCACTCCATTTTTTATATTTGAGAAAATGGCATGCTTTGTCAAATGTTAGCCATGATGTGGAGATGCCAGTGTTGGACTGGGGTGAGCACAGTAAGACATCTTACAACACCAGGTTAAAGTCCAACAGGTTCACGGTGGCCTAGTGGTTAGCACAACCGCCTCACGGCGCTGAGGTCCCAGGTTCGATCCCGGCTCTGGGTCACTGTCCGTGTGGAGTTTGCACATTCCCCCGTGTCTGCGTGGGTTTCGCCCCCACAACCCAAAAACGTGCAAGCTAGGTGGATTGGCCACGCTAAATTGCCCCTTAATTGGAAAAATGATTGGGTACACTAAATTTATTTATTTTTTTAAAAAGTCCAACAGGTTTGTTTCAAACACTAGCTTTTGGAGCACTGCTCCTTCCTCAGGTGAATCGCCTGAGGAAGGAGCAGCGCTCCAAAAGCTAGTGATTCAAAACAAACCGGCTGGACTTTAACCTGGCAAGACTTCTTACTGTCAAACGTTGCCATGTTAATTATGCCCACTCCCCCTTAGTGGTAATTGCCTATAATTCCTACACGTAACACTGTAATAAAGTATTCCCATTCAATAACTTAGCTCCGTCACATTTTTCAATCGCAAACATCTGACTGTAAATTCTCATTATAAAACTTTGCTAAAGCTTCCTTACATGTCCAGCTTTGACCACTCTGTGGCATCATTAAGACAAAGCCTTTCATTTTTTTTTAAACCAAGCATCACAGATTATTCAGGTATGTTACTATTTCAAGCGAAGTTTACTATTTTTAAAAAACTGGTTTTCGCAGGGCTTTTCCTCATTTGTGCTTCTCTCTCATAGGCTAGTGCACCTGTACTAAGCACCCTGCTCGCCCAACTCCAGCAGATACCTGCATGCTCCTTCAGGGTAATTTGTGGTCCCAGAAACTTGAGATTATGCAACAAATGTTTTATTTAGAAACTCATATTGTCAGTGTACTTGCATTACCTGAATCTACATGGTTAGCTATTCTCTTTCAATACATACAAATAAAAAAAAAAGGGACCAGCTACCATCTTGTGAGCACAAAGGCATACATTTATGTAAACAAATTAAAGGGCTCAGTTATAAGATTCTGAAACTGACTTGCAATCAAAATTAATACTTTAAGTCAAGAGGTTTTGCACAAAGCTATCACTGCTGTATTTATTTGGCCTCCTGTGCAAATGTAATTCTATAAACTAAATTTGAAGTTTAACTTTAGCCTGCATTACATGATAAATACATGGTGGTGTTTTTCCATTGCAATGCATTGAATGAGTCCAAAGATGTGCAGTTTAGGTGGATTGATCATGCTAAATTCCCACAACATGTTCAAAAATTGGGGGAGGGTTACAGTGATAGATTGGGGAATTGGCCAATGTGGGTTGGTCTTTCGAAGAATTGGTGCAGACTCAATTATGGGCCAAATGGCCAAATGGCCTCCTTCTGCACTGTAGGGATTCTATGATTCTTAATATCATGGTAAAATAGTAAAAAAAATTAACACTGCTAATTAATTTATTCCACATGTAGGTTTTAATTTCTTTTTAATTCATTCAGTAAACAAAAGCATTGCTGAAAGGTCGATAGTGAGAATCCGTCTCGAGACACTACAATCCATATCATGAAGGTATAGCTATAATGCTTAAATTAGGGAGTTGCAGGGTTTTGACACAGAAAAATTGAAGAAAGTGATATATTTTCAAGTCAGCAATGAGAGAGACTTGGAAATGGTGAGAGTGTGTACTCCCTACTACTATTCGACCCCCAAAATGCATGACTTCACATTTGTGTTAAATTCCATCTGCCACTTTATCAGCCACTAGACCAATCCATCTGTCTCATTTTGAAGGTTATAGCTATCCACTACATTTTCCACCACTTGGCCAATCTTTGTATCATCTACAAATTTTTAATTATGCTCCCTATGTTCATGTCCAAATCGTTAATATGTAACACAAAACAGTAATGGTCCCATCACCGAGCCCTGTGGAACACCACTCGAAACATCTTTCCATTGACCCTTTGTTTCCTGTTACTAAGTCAACTTTTTATGCAGTTTTCCACATTGCCCTGTATCCCATGGGCTTTCACTTTCTTGATCAATCTGCCATGTGGGACTTCGTCAAACGCCTTGCTAAAATCCATGTACACCACATCCATTGCAGTACGTTCACCAACCCTTCTTGTCACTTCCTCAAAGAATGCGATCAAATTTGTGAGGCAAGACCTTCCTTTAACAAATCCATGCTGACTAGCCCGTGCCCTTCTATGTGACAGTTAATTCTATCTCTCAGTATTAATTCTAATAATTTGCCCCTCACTGACGCAAGACTAACAGGCCTGCAATTGTTCGGCATTTCCTTCGATAACTTTTTAAACATTTACTCCAGTCCTCTGATACCTCCCTTGTGTCAGAGAGGATTGGAAAATCATCCTCAGAGCATCTGCTATCTCCTCCCTGACCTCCTTCAGTAGCCTCAGTAACAATCCATCTGGCCCTGGCAACACATCAACCTTCAAGGATTTCAATCCTTCGAGTATTTCCTCTCTCTTTATGATTATCCCATCCAGTATCTCACAATGTTCCTCCTGGACTACTATTGCAGCATCATCCATTTCCTTTGTAAACATGGAGGCAAAATATTAATTTAAAACCCTTCCCACAGCTTCTGTATCTACACACAAGTTCCCTTCTTCATCGCGGACAGGTCCCACCTTACCGTTAATTAATCTTTTCCCATTAATATATTGGTAAAACGTCTACGGGTCTCAGTGAACTTTACTTGCTCATCTTTCTTCATTCCTCTCTTTGATTATCTTATTTCCTTTTTGACTTTGCCCCTGCACTTTCTATACTCGTCTAGACTATCGTCGGTGCTTATTTCTTTATGCCTATCGTACGCTTTCTTTTTCTGTTTGATCTTCCCCTGTATTCTTCTAGACAACCAGGGCGGGCTAGATATGGCATTACCACTCATAAGTCTACTTTGCGCCTTTAGGATCTCTACTTTTATTTTCCACAGATTTATTGTCCAGCAGTGCTGGCCAGTCCACCTGAACTAAGTCCCTTCTCATTTCTACAAAATTGGTCTTCCCCCAGTTAAAACTTTTACTCCAGCTTTATTTCTGTCCTTTCCCATGGTAATACTGAATCTAACCAAATTGTGATCACTACCTTCGACATCGTCAACAACCGTCACTTCACAGACTTGCCTTTCTTTGTTCCCCAAGACTAGGTCTAGAATTGCATCTCCACTGGTTGGGTTTGTCACTAATTGGATGAAAAAGAAATTCTTGGACACACTGCATGAATTTTTCTTCTTCAGATCCCCTTATATTGTTTGATTCCCAGTTGATATTAGAATAGTTACAAAGTCTCCTACTATTATTGGCCTCTTGTTCTTACAGGCAGAGATTTGCCTACATTTTTGCTCTTCTATCTCCCTTTTACTATTTGGGTGTCTGTAATATACTCCCAGTAGTGTGACTGCCCCTTTTTTATTTGCAAGTTCAATCCATAAAGTCTCATTTGTTGACCTATTTAGTTTATCATCCCTTCTTTCAACTGGAATGGATTCCTTAACCAATAGTGCTACTCCCCCTCCTTTTAAAATAAATTGCCCCCTCTGTCCTGCCTGAAAACTATTTCCAGGGATATTGAACTGCCAATTTTGCCCCTCCTTTAACCAGCTTTCCATTATACCAATGACAGCATCTACCTGTGCTCCTAACTAGTCTACCTTGTTTGTAATACTCTTTGCATTGAAGTACAAACAGTTTAACCCCACCGTTTCCCCTTGCTGGACACTTTTAAAACTTTGCTTCTCCTGTATTTCCAAGTTCATCACTTCCTCTTCTGCAACACTAGCTAAAGTTCTACCTCCATTTTACTAATCTAAATTTGGCCCATCGATCCTACGCCTGGGATCCCACTAGTGCCCCTAGTTTAAATACTCCAACATAACTAGCAAAGGCCCCTGCCAGGAGATTGCTCCCATCTACGCCTGGGTGTAACCCGTCCGGTCTTTACAGGTGCCACCTGCCCCATAACCGTTCCCAGTGCCTCAAGAATCTGAATTCCTCCCAGCTATACCATCTCTCCAGCCATGCATTCATCTGATCTATTCTCCTATTCCTGCTCTCTAGCAGGTGGCACTGGGAGTAACACAGAAATGACTATATTTGAGATCCTGCATTTTAGTTTATCGCCTACCTCCCTGCACTTGGCTTGCAGGTCCTCATCCTTTTGTTTACCTATGTCATTGGTACCAATGTGCACACCACAACCACTGGCTGTTCACCGTCCATTCCCAGAATGTCCTGCAGCCGCTCCGTGACATCCCGGACCCTGGCACCAGGGAGGCAACATACCACCCTTGATTCGTGATTGCGACCATAGAAGTGTCCGTCTGTGCCAATTGAATCCCCTATCACTATAACCCTGCCACTTGTTTTTCTCCCACCAATTTGAGCAGCAGAGCCATCCACGATGTTGTGGTTTTGACTGCTGCTGTTATCCCAAGAGGCCATCTCCCCCAACAGTATCCAAAAGCAGCACATCTGTTTGAGGGGGGAGGGTGGGGGGAATGACCACAGGGTCTCCTGCTCTGCCTTCCCGAGTCTCTTACTGTTCCTGATGGTCACACATTCCCTTTCTGCCTGTGCAATTCTCACCTGCAGTGTGGCCACCTCGCTAAACGTGCTATCCATGACTTCCCCAGCATCACGGATACTCCAAGGTGAGTCCACCCGCAGCTCCAGCTTCGAAATCCAATTAGCCAGAAGCTGCATCTGGACACCTTCTGTGCACAAGGTTACCAGGGAAGCTGGAAGTGTCCCTCATTTTCCACATTGTGCACGAGGAGCATATCATGTGTCTGAGGTCTCCTGCCATGATGTCCATCTTGATTAAGCTAGTTCCTCCCCAAAAGAAAAATTACTTTAGCTAGGAGCCTTATTTACGTCAGCTAGGAACCTTGTTTCTTACTTAACTCTTCGATTGTGATCGTACGGTACTAGTCTATACGCCTTTTTATTTGTTTATTCATAGTCCCAACTAAGTTTTAAGCAATGAATTTGATTGAAAGATTGAAAAACAAAACTCACCTGGACGTACTCACAAAATCAGCTGCTTTTGTTGGTCCCACGCCACTTTCTGAACTGACGTTTGTATTTGTCCTTCTCCTCTCCCACTCTTTCAAACTCCCGGCTCCCCTCACTCTTACTCCTTCTTCTCTGCTCCTTGCTCTTAAATAATTTATAACTGCACTCACCTAATTACCTCTTTTTGATTTTCTGGTTCTGCTTTCAGAGTCACTTCTCCTTTATTCTCCAGATTTAGTTTCTTAACTGTTATCTTTTTCAGTTCTTTCAGTTACAGCTATTCATACAGTCCCTAATATCAGTTACTCACCAACTAATCAACTTACAGCTTTCTTGTGATGTCATTGTTGATTGTTTTCTTGAACCCCAGCAAGCTGTTCGAACAGCTACCGAGTTTCCAGAAGGCCCTGAGCCTCGGGATTGTCCTTATATTCTCCATTGTACAGTTGTCCCTCGCAGGTCTGATGCTCTCTCTCCCCGAAGGCAAGTGCTGTCGCTGAGCCTTGGGCTGTCTTTCTCCTCTTCCCAGTACAAGGTGTGCTCACAGGTCCAGTGTTCTCTCTTCCCAAGGGCAAGTGCAGGTTCTGAGACTCGGGCTATGTTCATCCTCTCCCTTACAAGCAGTAAGTGTGCATGTTTGGGTGTTTAAGAAGCCTGGGCAAGATGCTACAATGCATCTTGGAGAGGGTACATAGAAACATGGAAAATAGGAGTAGGCCCTTTGAGCCCACTTCGCCATTCAATATCATGGCTGATCATTCAACTCAATAGTTTGTTTCCCGCTCTTCTCCTCTTCCCCCCCCCCCCCCCCCCCCCAATATCCTTTAATCCCTTTTGTTCAAGAGCTATATCTAACTTATTTTTGAAAACTTACAATGTTTTGACCTCAACTACTTTCTGTGGTAGTCAATTCCACAGGCGCATTACTCTCTGGGTGAATAGATTTCTCCTCATCTCAGTCCTATAGTATATACACTATAACCACAGTGCACCACTGTTGGAGGAATGAAAAGGTGGCACTCAAATGGGCTTTGCCCTGGACAGTGGTGAATGTTTAGAGGGCTGCGGAGTTGGAATCACAGGATTACTAAGTGCAGAAGCTGGCCATTTGGCCCAACGAGTCGGCACCAATCCCTTTTGAAAGAGCACCCCACAAACCTTCCCCCCCCCTCCCCAACCATTTAGACAGAGGAGAAATCTATCCACCTAACCCGCACATATTTGGACTGTGGGAAGAAATCAAAGCACCAGGAGGAAACCCACACAGACACGGGGAGAAATTGCAAATTCTACACTGACAGTCACCCAAGGTCGGAATCAAACCCTGGTCCTAACCATTATGCCACCGTGCCACCACAACTATTACATACCTTTGTTAGAAACTCCAATAATATACTGGTGCTCTGTCCAAAATTACAACTACTGTTAAGGAATCTATAAATAATTTCCACCAGCATTTTCTAACCCATGCCATTTCTAATCTCCACCCCATACTGATTTTATTTCCTGATTTTGAGTGATGATCCTATCTGACCAATATGATCCTTTATTATTGAGGCAACCCCTCACCCTTTTTCATTCTGCCTGCCATTTTCAAATGTGTGCTTTGGAAGATTTATTTCCCAACCGTGAACATCTTGTCACCATGTATCTATAATAGTAATTACACTTGAACAAATTATCTCTATTTGTATCACTAGTTCACTTACTTAATGCGAATGTTCTACAGTTTCAGATAAAGTGACTTTGATTCACAACTTTAAAAGTGGGAATGCTGGCTGATGATTGCACTTTCAGTAGATTTGAAATTTCCCAGATATGGGTTGACAGGTGGCAAGTAACATTTGCCACACAATTAAGTGGCAGGCAATGACCATCTCCAGAAAGAGAGCATTCCCCAAAGTTAGGAGTGTGATCAAATACTCTCTACTTGCCTGGATAAGTTCAGCTCCAATAACACTCATGAAGCTTGACACTATTCCGAACAGAGCAATCTGCTTAACTGGCACCCCCATCCACCACCTTCAACATTCACTCCCTACACCATCGACACACAGAGGCAGCAATGTACACCATCTACAAGATGCACTACAGCATCTTGCCAAGACTCCTTCAACATCACCTTCCAAACCCGTGACTGCTATCACCTCAAAGGACAAGGACAGCAGATGTACAGGAACACCATTTGCAAATTCCCCTCTCAGCCACACCTTCCTGACTTGGAACTATATCACTGATCTTGGAACTGGAACTCCCTTTCTAACAGTATTGTGGATTTATCAACATCACATGGCCTTCAATGATTCACCACCACCTTCTAAGGGAATTTAGGGATGGGCAATAAATACTGGCCTAGCAAGCGATGCCCACACCACTGTGAAAGAATAGATAAAGAAACAGAATGAACTTAAAACTCTTTGGCAGTTCATGATTGTGTTATTCTTCAGTTAATCAAATGTTCCTAACTCTCCTAACTTTGGGGAATGCTCTCTTTCTGGAGATGGTCATTGCCTGCCACTTAATTGCGTGGCAAATGTTACTTGCCACCTGTCAACCCATATCTGGGAAATTTGAAATCTACTGAAAGTGCAATTATCAGCCAGCATTCACACTTTTAAAGTTGTGAATCAAAGTCACTTTATCTAAAGTGTAGAACATTCGCATTAAGTAAGTGAACTAGTGATACAAATAGAGATAATTTCCGAGTCAATTCTGGAGAGTTTGTTTTTTCTATCATCAATTTCCCCAAGTAAGCAATACTACATTTTTGATCACTATCACTGATACTTTCACTATCACTTTTTTTTCTTTTTCTTCTAAAAAAAAATAAATTTAGAGTACCCAATTCATTTTTTCCAATTAAGGGGCATTTAGCGTGGCCAATCCATCTGCCCGGAACATCTTTGGGTTGAGGGTAAAACCCACGCAAACAAGGGAAGAATGTGCAAACTCCATACGAAAAGTGACCCAAGGCCGGGATCGAACTTGGGACCTCAGCGCCGTGAGGCAGCAGTGCTAACCACTGTGCCACCGTGCTGCCTATAACTTTCACTATTAACTTGAAATACAGATACAGCAAAACAACTTGTGTTAGGTAAAAGGGATATAGAGCCAAATGCTATTTCTTAAACTGAAGCAAGTTGCTCAGATCCGCAACATTTTAGCTTTTCAGCAACAGAACAATGAACACAGGCCATTGGCAGATTACTCAGAAATGTATTTACCTGGAGAAAGAAAACTGACATTGCTCACTCTCTTACTGCTCAGTCAAGTGCTCAGTTTATAGATACGACCAAGATGTGTAACCATGTTCCACTGCAGCAGTCATCAAAAAATAATTGAAGAACAAGCATTTTTGCAGGAAATAGGTTTAGAATATTGCTCAAAGTTTTCAGCACATAGTGGTGCTGTACTTCCAGCAATATTACACAAGTTCATTTTGTCTTAAATTGTCCAGTCTGGTTTACATTGGTGGTTATAATGCTTTTACAGTACTGTTTCCAGTGCAAACATTGAGGATAAAGAAAAAGATAAAACTATATAAAATGCAAAATTTATTTCCTTTACTTCACACCTGCTTAGAGGATTATCTTTAAGCTTACCCGGACATCTTTCTCTTCCCATTTTCCATCATTTTCATCACCCTAAAGAAAAGAAAAATTATGCTTAGAAACTGAAACTCCAATTTACATATATATTTACACACACACACACACACACACACACACACACACACACACACACACACGAATACTTTTGAAATAGCTCCATTTTGTTATACATAAAAAACATTGTTGCCAAGTTTGAATTTTCTAGATAATAAGACGACCTGGATAATTTCTCAAACAATATTGCAAACCTGTTCACATCTGTACAGTAATACTCAAATCCAACATGACTCATTTCCACTAGTTTAACCACAAGCATTTTAAATTATACATGGCTACAATTTAGGCTCAAAACTCCAGTATGGTACACATGGGCAGCACGGTAGCATGGTGGTTAGCATAAATGCTTCACAGCTCCAGGGTCCCAGGTTCGATTCCCGGCTGGGTCACTGTCTGTGCGGAGTCTGCACGTCCTCCCCGTGTGTGCGTGGGTTTCCTCCGGGTGTTCCGGTTTCCTCCCACAGTCCAAAGATGTGCGGGTTAGGTTGATTGGCCATGCTAAATTATGCGTAGTGTCCTAATAGTAAGGTTAAGGGGGGAGTTGTTGGGTTATGGGTATATGGTGGATACGTGGGTTTGAGTAGGGTGATCATTGCTCGGCACAACATCGAGGGCCGAAGGGCCTGTTCTGTGCTGTACTGTTCTATGTTCTATCCAGACACTGGATTTTTTTTTTAATGCTCTACTCAATGTTTACATAACATTTTCAACTTGCTCACTGCAATAGGCCCATGGTGAGCTGGCAGATACACTACAACTACTGATTTTTAGTGTGCCTGTCATCATTAACATAACTGCATAATGGATCCAAAATTGGTTTCGAGTAAACAAAAAGGAAGGGGCAGCAGAGTAGCAAAGTGATTAGCACAGTTGCTTCACAGCTCCAGGGTCCCAGGTTCGATTCCCAGCTTGGGTCACTGACTGTGCGGAGTCTGCACGTTCTCCCCATGTGTGCGTGGGTTTCCTCCGGGCACTCCAGTTTTCTCCCACAGTGGAAAGATTTGCAGGTTAGGTGGATTGGCCATGCTAAATTGCCCTTAGTGTCCAAATAAAGGTTAGGTGGAGTTACTGGGTTACGGGGATAGGGTGGAGGTGTGGGCTTAAGTCGGGTGCTCTTTCCAAGAGCCGGTGCAGACTCGATGGGTCAAATGGCCTACTTCTGCACTGTAAATTCTATGATTCTATGAACAAGAAATAAAACTGTCTAAATTTCACAGCACATTTTCAGAATGCTTGAATATTAGAGGTGTTTCAAATTATGGAAGGATGGGATACAGTTGGTAGAAGTGGATAGTTTCCTGTCATTTAAAATGTCAAGAACGAGAGGTCTCAAGCACTAGATTAAATGCAAGAGATTTAGAATCAAGTGGCTTCACACAAAGTACAGTGTGGTGGAATTCATTTCTAGCATTAGTGGTTGGAAGAAAGCTGCAGTGTTGAAGATTAGATTGGATAAGTGGACGAAGGAAGAGAAGTTGATGGGGATGCAGGAAACAGGGTGGTTTAATGTGATTAGGATTATTTTGTCGAGTGGAGGCCCTAGACTGAAGCAGGCTAGTAGGGCTAATTGCCTATTCAAGTTTAAATTCATTCCCATGTATTGGGAGCAATTTTCAAGATATCAAGTTCAGTTCAAGGTCTAAACTAATTTTTGCATCAACTCACAGCTTTTAATTTGTTCAGACAAGCATCCTGCAATTATTCAATGTATTCATGAATATTTTCTTGGGAGTTCTTTTGGGCTCAGAGAACATTCATTCTTTAATGCAATAGTAAAAGTTTTTACCATTTACCACCTACCCAAATTACATGAACCGAATACACAATTTGATGCCACAGGCTTGTACTTACTGGGAATGGAGCTCAGAGTTCCAAATCCAATCTCAGTCAGGACTATTTATAATCCATAGGTATCACTCATCATATCAAGGATAGATGTGGGCCCAGGTGAAGGCTAAGATTACTGCATATCTCGTCTTTATTTCTGTTATCAATAAACAGTACTTGTGTTTCAACTTACAAACCTGGTGACTCTAATTATTGGGCAGACAAGGGCCAAAGATTTCTGGATTTTTATATAAATTATTGGTTAATTCAGTTGCGTTGGGACTCCGGGGCCTGCGGGGTTGGAATTGACTGCACACTGGCCCAGGGTGTCGTAACAGAAGTATTACAAATTTTTTTTTTTTTTTTTTGCAGAGCTTTTCGATATTTCAGAAAAAGTCGAGGCAATTTCTAAATTTCTATTTAAAATAGATTAAGTAGTGATGTCCAAAGAAAAATGTTAACATTAATTATACATGTCTCACTTTAAAATATATTTCAATTGTTACAAGAAAATGTTCTTTCTCCAAAGCCAAGCATTCACTCAGTGTGTAACACATCAGTAAGAAATACTAACGTCTTGAGTCCAGTATGACACTCCAGTAGATCGCCTCTTCTCCCTGGGCCGTCGTCTTTCTCTTATTGAAAGCTGCCGGTCATTAACATCTTTGTCATCTTCATTTGTTTTCTCAGAGTCATCTTTTCAAAATAAATCACAAACCAGAACTATTCAAAGAGTTGCCCCTTTCATTATTAACCATTATTAATAATAGACACTGCCATGCATGTGAAAGTTGTACAAACTCAAACAATCTTTCATACAAGAACACTTCACTTGTCATATTAGAACTGGGCGAAGGGGAAGGATTAATGGGAGGAAGGGAAGCTGGATGCCTGAACGAGAGTGAGGACATGTGGGAGTGGTGCAAGAGAAAAGTGGAGCAAAAGGAAATGGAAGCAAAGGGAGGAAGAGGGATGCAAAAAAGGCTGGGGGGTGGGAGGACAGAGGAGGGAACAGAAGGCAAGTCAGTGGGGAGGATTGGATGGAGAAAGGAAGATTATCTTGGTAGGAGTTTAGTTGGACAAAAAAAAATACTTTGTGGTTATTCATTGGAATTCTGGTTTATCTCCAGTGTTTTGGTTTAGGCTTACAATCTTTAATTTGAGGCTTCACTTATCTTTATAATTTTCCTTAGAATATTATTGTTTGATTTGTGGAATTTTGAAAGATATCTTTAAGCATGCTGAACATTGCTAAGTCATCCACTGGCCAGTTTCTTTCATCTAGTCCTAATGATTTTTTTTTGGCATTATACATTTTTCTTCTTTATGCTTCTCTACACTTTTAATAACTAATGTTTTAATACTTATCATTTTAATGAAGTGTTATGCATTTTCCTTTACCTGATTCTGTCATGTAACATTATTGTCACAGGAAATCACCTACAGCAAACACTTCGTCGGATGGCTGATACTACTCTGCCATTTTTATATGCACGTTATCAAAGTTTACATTGAAAAGTAACTGTTTAAAGACTCAATCAACTTATCAAGATTAGATAAAATCAAGAGAAAGCATTAAACTTTCTAAATTGGATGAGCCCAGAACAAATCTTTTTCTATGTTTCAGCAAGGGTTAATTTAAAAAATGCCAATCTCAAACTGCAGCGAACATTTGCTAGAATATTATCAGTCCATACTGTGTTACAAGCTCATTGAACACTTGTTTGATAGTTTAATATGGAAACATTTGCAACAGTTTCAAGATTAATTTTCAGCGTTTGCGATTTCAATTACTCCACTAATGTCGGCTGTCTCTTCAATTGCTCAGGCCCCAAACACTGGAATTCTCTCTCCACCTCTCTTCTCTGCTTTAAGATGCTCCATACAAACTACATTTCTAACCAAGCTTTTCGTCATCTTGTCTAATGGGTGGCACGGTAGCACAGTGGTTAGCACTGTTGCTTCACAGTGCCAGGGTCCCAGGTTCGATTCCCAGCTTGGGTCACGGTCTGTGCAGAATCTGCACGTTCTCCTAGTGTCTGCATGGGTTTCCTCTCACAAGTCCCAAAAGACATGCTTGATAGGTAAATTGGACATTTTGAACTCTACCCCAGTGTACCCGAACAGGCTCCAGAATGTGATGACATGGGGAGTTTCACAGTAACCTCATTGCAGTGTTAATGTAAGCCTACTTATGACACTAATAAAGATTATTATTAATATCTCATGTGGCATAGTGACAAATTCTGCTCCATGATATTCGTGGAAAGTATGTGGGATGTTTTATCACATTAAAGGCATTTCATAAATGCAAACTGTTATAAGATCAACAAACATAACTGATTATTTGAGTTTACCATTGCTCTCCATTTCCTTGGATAAAGTCCTCGAGTGCGAGATGTAAGGTGCTTGATCTATAACTCCATTCAGGCGGTTTAGTTGGGTGCCTGAATACGAGAAGCTGCCTGATGTGGAAGGCGATGTGAGAGATGCAACTGGACTATCTGGTTGTGATGTATATCGTGATTGGCGATACCCAGACTGATGACAAGGAAAACAAAATGCTTTAAAATTCTGAACAGTTAGGAAATAATTATACAATACTTCTATCATATAAATGTTTATTTCGAGTCACAATTGAGATAGAGCATCTGCTGTAGGTGTAATCAGTGATCTGAATGCAAATTGTTTTCAAAATAGCTTTATAGAACATAGAACAGTACAGCACAGAACAGGCCCTTCGGCCCTCGATGTTGTGCCGAGTTTTGTCCGAAACCAAGACCAAGCTATCCCACTCCCTATCATTCTGGTGTGATTCATGTGCCTATCCAATAACTGCTTGAAAGCTCCTCAAGTGTCCGATTCCACTATCACAGCAGGCACTTTAGTTTGGGAATTTCTTTCTGAATTACGTTCAAAACATGTGTATATCAGTGAATGTAAAATCTGCCGTGTAGGGTATGGTCCATGGAAATTTAGATCTGCATTTTGGAAATGTAAAAAAAACAATCCACCCATTAACATTGGGACATAGAACAAATTTACCTTTTTAAAGAAATGCTGTGGGTTGTTTTATTTAAAATAAGGTTGATTGTTTTACAACATTGTGGATTGTCTCAGCCACTGTGGTGGAATTTGTTATGGTTGTCAATATGTGAGCAGTGCTTTCAGAGCAGGTTGTTGGATGTGGATTGATAGAAAGCCTGCTCAGCAGGATGGAATAATATTAATTTTTCAGCTTTGTAGATAGACAGCATCATCCAGGCAGGGAAAATTCTCAACAGTTGCATAATTGTAATAGTGTTGAGTGGACACAGAAAGGCAGAGTATGTACAGTACTGAATGCTGTCTTCACGTTTAAGCACATTGAGGCATTTGATCAATAGTGCCAAATAATATTCATCAGCAAAATTAAAGTCCATGGAATAAACAGGATGGTGGCAGCTTATTGGCAGAGTTCCAGGAAAATGTAGTGGCGAACGGCTGTTTGTTTTACTGAAAAGAAATATACAATGTGGCACCCCAGAGGTCAGTAATACGGCCATTGTTTTTTGATATATATTAACTACAGGTGTTCAGAGCAAAATTTAAAAATTTATAGGTGATACAAAACTTGGCAGTTTTGTGGACTTGAGGGCAATATTGACAAGAGGGCTGACAAGCTGGTGAAATGGGTGGAAACATGCAGATGAAACTTAATGCAGTGTGAATGGATTCATTTTGGTAGGAGTAAGGAGGGACCATAAGGTTATAATTTTAGAAGCTATGGAGAAGCAGAGGGACCACAAAGTACATGTGCTCAAATTGTTAAAACTGACAGGACAAGTTAAGAAAGTGGTTAATGAGGGCAGATGGATTACATAATAGAGGCATTTTATTTATTTATTCATCCATAGGATGTGGGTATCAAGGCCACATTTGCTAATTACCCTTGAAATGGCTTGCTAAGTTATTTCAGAGAGTCACCCACATGGGGTCTGCAGTCATACCGAGGCCAGAATAGGTAAGGATGGCAGTTTACGTTCCTAAAGAACTTTAGTGAAAAAGATGGATTTATGGTCACCCGAAATGAACTAAGGTTCACGATTCAGCAGAGTCAGTTAAAGTCCGTTGAACGGCACGTTTAGCGACATGTTTCTCAGCGGCTGCAGCGCCAAGAAACATCCTGTAAATCAATTATATTATGCCGTTTCCTTTGGGCTATGGGAGTTTGTCCCCACCAAGGCTGCACTCAGAGGGATTTCCTGCTGGCAAGCTGGAAAGGCTCCCACAGATCTGGGTGACATTTTGGCTATCCCGAACTCCACCAGCCCAATTTTCTGACCCGCCCACACCTTGGGGAGGCAAGGGACTCACGCCCCCCACGGGCCTGACACCAGGCAGTTCCAGGGCGGGACGACCAGGGTGCATGGGCGGCAGTGCATCAATGCTCTGTCCCTGGCCACACCGGGGGAGGATCTGCAATGGCCTGGAAACCCCCCCTCCAGTGTCGTTACGCTTGGTCTATGTTTGTGTGGACCTGTACCAAACAACGCCCTGGTAAGGTCTCCCAAGCGCAGCCTGAGAGTCCCAGGCGGGTGAATCTGGCATCTGGGTATTTAAATGAGCTGTAAGTCAGGTGACTTGCATAAAGCTTAGCTCCAGGCGTGGAGCCAGATTTGGGGTTTGCGCACAATTTACCCGTTGCACCTAGATCCAGCAGGGCGTAACGGGTCATTGAATCGCACCCTAGATTTCAATTCCAGATCTTATTAGTTGAATTTAAATTGAACCAGCCCACTTTGAACCCTGAGCAATGAGCCTCTGGATTACTAGTCCGGTGACCTTAAAGGGGAACCAATGGCATAGTGCACAGAAAGCACACCTTATTGCAGCTCGAACTAGGGTAGTCACAAATCTTGGGTGCCACATGTTAGGAGAATGTGAAGGAATACAAGCGAGGGAAGTGAAGATTTAAAGGATGGTTCTTGGATTGAGGGACTTCAGTTACATGATAGATTAGAGCAGTTGAGGCTGTTCTCCTTGGAGAAGGTTGAGAAGAGATTTGATTGGCGTTCAGAGTCATGGGAGTCTGGTATGGAGGAACTGCTCCTACTGCTAGACAGATCAAGACCAGTGCACATTGATTTAAGGTGAATGACAAAAGAAACCTTGGAGCATTTGCTATTTTTTTTAAACAATGTGGTGTGTTCGATCTCAGTTTGCCTGTTGTTTCCATGTACATCATACTAATCCTAAATACAGTATAAAATAGAAATTGTGAATATTTTTTTAATATTGTATTTATTTATTTTTGTAAATTTAATTTTGTTTCTGCAACTTTAAAATTTATTTTTGTTTGTTTAAAACCCATAGGATGACTGGCTTTATTCTCTCAGCAAGCGTCTTGAATCTCGCTCTTTGCCTACTTTAAACAAAATTGGTCCCTCCCAAAAACCTGAGCGTCTGGTCTGGGATCGGAACACCATCATATTGCGCACTCACATCTAAATCCAAATTTGTTCAGTAAAACCTCCCTCGCTGGCTGGTTGAGGATTTTTAACGTGTAGATTCATTCAGGTCTCTGCAGTTTCAGAAATACAGCAGCTCACAGCATTTCTAGTGAAACTGCGAGGGAGCGACAGCAGGTCCTTTTCGCTGTGTGTCCAGGTCTCAACTTGCTTTCCTTAGGTCTCTAGAAATCATCCCACTCAGGCAGGGGCCAATCACCAACTGTTACCCAACAGAATACGCCCATTTGGCTAACTCATTGACAACCAGCCAGCCAATCGAACAGAGTCCCATCTCATCGCTTGGGGCTGAAAAGTTTGACTTCTCCTGTTCATACACTAGCACAAAATACTATGTTGGAACTTCTTGAATTCTGCATTCTCTCTGCTGCTTGACTTAAAGATACATGTCCATTAAGCATCCATGGATCAAAATGAAACTGGGAAAAATAAAGAAAGGGAAAATAGGGAATCAACAGAAAGGGCCCTGACAGTTAAGAGAAGCTGTTCACTGTCAGTGTAGCAGTCAAGGTGCTGCTTTTTGTATGAATGCTCTTCAGCAAGGAATAGAAATGAATTTGCCTTCAGCAGCAGTTTTCAGGCACTTTTAGGTTACATCTTATTTTGATTGCCCCAAATTATTCAACCACTCAATTGTGTTGGAAATATCACAGTTAATTCAACATACCTCTCCTTCTTGGCCGCTACTCAATCTTTCTCTATACTCTTCTGTATCCTGTGCAATTAATGGCTTTTCTTTCTCATCCTGCTTTTCTACATCTTGCTTTTCCTTTTCGTCCTTCTCCTGTTGTTCCCGAGCTCGTCTCTCCGCACGAGATCGACTGAATGTCTTCTCAGCTTCCTGCAGATCTGTTAGTGTTACACCCTAGTTTAACAAAACACATCACACAATTACAAGTGATTCAAATTTGGTTTCAAAAGTGGGCACCAGGGGAAGCACAGTATCACGGACCCGGGTTCAATCCCAGCCGCGGTCATTTTGGTCTGGAGTTTGCACATTCTCCCATGTCTGCATGGGTTTTCACCCCCAAAACCCAAAAAGATGTACAGGTAGATGAATTGGCCTCGTTAAATTGCCCTTTAATTGAAAAAAAGAATTGGGTACTCCAAATTTATAAAAGTGTGCACCAAGGCACTGGGTAAGGCAGTCAAGACTTCAGGTCCAATCAAGAGGAATCAAGTGGAAGGGAAAGGAGCATCCACCTCACTGTCCCTCGCAGGGAGCAGGGATGAGAGGGGACGGTGTAGGACAGCAGGGGGGGGGGGGGAGGGGGGAGAGCGAGAGCGAGAATGATGCAAGAGAGAGCGAGCATGAGAAGGGCGCATAGAGAGAGAGCGCAAGAGAAGGGTTGGTTTAAAAGCAGTGCAATCTTGTCTGAACGCAAGGAAGAGCTAGGAGAGGGGGCAGAGCGAGGCGGGCGGCGGGCAGAGCGAGCGGGCGGCGGGGCACAGAGCGATGCCGGGCCGAGCGGGCGCGGGCAGAGCGAGCGGGCGGCGGGGCAGAGCGAGCGGCGGCGGGCAGAGCGAGCGGTGTGGCGGGGCAGAGCGAGCGCGCGGCGGGGCCAGGCTCTTGCTGAAATGGCCATTGCCTGGCACTTTATTGCATGAAAGTATTAATTTGCCTCAGCTTCAATATTCTCCATGTTTCATTGCAGTCCCGGACTGCTTCAGTAGGGAGTTGCGAATGGATCGGAGAATTATGCAAACATCAGATTACGTCTCCACTTCGAACTTTATGATGGTCATTGCTGAAGCAACTAAGTTGGTTTGACCTAGGACACTGTACTGAGGAACTCCACCAGCAACGTCGTGGGGCTGAGAGAATTACCTCAACAGCTACAGCCATCTTCTTCCATGCTGGTGTGACCCCAGCCATGTGCATTGTTACTGACCCCCAATCGGATGCTCAAGGGCTGGTGCAGACTTGTTGGGCTGAATGGCTTCCTCCTGCACAGTAGGGATTCTATGATTTTTTATTTGGTCAAACGCTTGTTGCCGAGGCAAGTCACTCTCACCTTTGCCTCTGGAATTCAGCTCTTTTGTTCATGTCTGTATCAAGGAAATAATGACATCTGGAGCTGCCCTGGGGTAAACAATTGACAGGGCCTCACCTATGACGCAATGTAACATCCCAGTCAAAAGGATTATGGTCATGGGAAAGTAACTAGGTTTTTAAATTAAACTGACGGTGCAAGTGCGAAGAAAAGATTGCATTCTTGTATAAAGGTTGATATTATGGGAATCACATGCTGTATGTTTACACTTCCAAGGGTGTCAAAACACCCCACAGAATAAAATTTGCAGTGGTGCATTTTGAAATTAACATTTCTGATCTTTAGATTTTGTGTGCAACTCAGCTGACAGAACTGGGTCCTAATTATGGGCAAACCATCTCCCCCTGAACTCTCAAAATAGCTTTCTCAGCATTAAGGGCATGGAGGCTTAGATTCACAGTGGGAAGAAAAAAAAAATTCAGACGGCAATACCCAAAACGCAGGTTAAAAATCATGGCATTCCATAACAGAATTTAAGTTATTCTGACATGTAACATCGTATAGGGCTATGTTTGGGGCTATGCATCAGTTTTTTTTAATTAATGCTGTTTACCACATTCACTACCTTTCTGTGTTGGCACCCTTGCACCTATTATTATTCCTGCATGACCTCAGGGCTGTTTTCATCTTCACAGTTAACCACTGTGGCCTTGACTTTTCTCCTCTCATTCCACAGTTCTTAAATGACACTTCACAAAACATGCCTGTTTTCTAGTTCCATTTTGCCTCGTGTGTAAGATTTACACACTACTGTTATTAGAATTGAGCATAACTGGAATGCCTTTCATTGTTCTGTTAAGAGCTGGAAATGGAGTCGCGCCTGTCAGCCTGGACAGAGACCCGGATTAGGGCAGGGTCAGTAGTTGCTACAACACCTCCTGCAAACAACTTCAGTAAAATGATGGCTTATAAAAGGTTGAGTTTCATTTTGGAACTAGGGAAGGGATGAAGAGTGGCCAGTGGATCTTTTTGAACAAAGAACAAAGAAAATTACAGCACAGGAACAGGCCCTTCGGCCCTCCAAGCCTGCACCGACCATGCTGTCTGTCTTTACTAAACCAGCCTACCCTTCCGGGGACCCTATCCCGCTATTTAAATCCTATTCATGTATTTGTCAAGACCCCCCCTTTAAAAGTCAAGATCGTATCGGCTTTCACCACCTCCCCCGGCAGCGAGTTCCAGGCTCCCTCCACTGTGTAAAAAAAACTTGCCTTGTACATCTCCTTTAAACCTTGCCCCACGCACCTTAAACCTATGCCCCTGGTAATTGACTCTTCCACCTTGGGAAAAAGCTTCTGACTATCCATTTGTCCATGCCCCTCATAACCTTGTAGACTTCTATCAGGTCGCCGCTCAACCTCCGTCGTTCCAGTCAGAACAAACCAAGTTTTTCCAATCACTCCTCATAGCTAATGCCCTCCATACCAGGCAACATCCTGTACCCTCTCCAAAGCCTCAACATCCTTCTGGTAGTGTGGCAACCAGAATTCAACACTATATTCCAAGTGCGGCCTAACTAAGGTTCTATAAAGCTGCAACATGACCTGCCAATTTTTAAACTCCGTGCCCAGGATGATAAAGGCAAGCATACCATATGCATTCTTGACTACCTTCTCCACCTGCCTTGAAGCTTTCAGTGACCTGTACACCCAGGTCCCTCTGCCTATCAATACTCTTAAGGGTTCTGCCGTTTACTGTATATTTCCACCTTTGCCTTCCTCATTGTTTTATTTTCTGTCTTTTTTATATTCCTGTTTGTCATTATTGCTTTTGGGGTCTTAATCTTAATTAATATCTCATATTTTTGTTTCAGTTTTTCTCTTGTTTCTCACTTTATGTTTGATGTGTCATTACTGGCTGTTTGCTCCAGCTTTTTAGTAGAATATATTTTTTGCAGACTTGATTGATTGTTCTTTTAAATGTTACTCACTGATGCTCTAGTTTTTGGTTTGTCAGTCAATTTTCAAGTTTATCTTACCTAATTCCATACTCATCCCCTTAAAATCAGACTTTTTGTATGTATTTACTTTAGCCTCAGGCTTCCTCATCCTTTATCTTAAACCGTATTGTGCTGTGATCACTACTACCTAAATGTTCCCCTGCACTTAACTCTACTATCACTTTTCTTAAATTTTGCTTCAAATTCCTCGGCTTCTCTGAACATCAAGACTATCCTTCTACAATGGATCTCAACACCGAACAGGCGTCGGAGTATGGAGACTGGGAGAATTTCACAGTAACTTCATTGCAGTGTAATGTAAGCCTACTTGTGACAATAATAAAGATTACTACAAGACTCAGCTGCTGTTTCACTGCACAGTGGTTAGGACTGTGGCTTCACAGCTCCAGAGTCCCAGGTCCGATTCCCAGCTTGGGTCACTGTCTGTGTGGAGTCTGCACGTTCTCCCCATGTTTGCTGTGGGTTTTCTTCCAGGTGCTCCGGCTTCCTCCCACAAGTCCTGAAGACGTGCTGTTAGCTGCACTGGACATTCTGAATTCTCCCTCTGTGTACCCGAACAGGCACTGGTGTGGGGCAACTAGAGGATTTTCACAGCAACTTCATCGCTGTGTTAGGTAAGCCTACCTGTGACAATAATAAAGATTATTACATTCTAAAGTAAATTATTTTTGATAGGAATAACATGGAGGAATAATATAAAATAAGAGGGTACAATCCTAAAGGTGGTGCAGGATCAGAGGGATCTGTGTATATCTGCATAAGTGACTGAGGTGGCAGGACAGGTTGTCAGCATGGCTAATGAAACATACAGTATCCATGGCTTTATTAATACGGGCATAGTGTACATGAGTCAAGGTTACGCATTGCACTTGTATAGGACATTAATTTGACTTTAGCAAGAGAACTGAGCGCTGTAATTTAGGAAGGATATGAAAGCATTGGATATTGCAGAAATGATTCAGGAGAAGCAGAGATGGTTTTCCTTGAAAAAAGGTGGACAGGAAATTGATAGAGGTCGCTAGGGAGTAACTGTTCTCATTGTGAAAGGATTGAGAATGAGAGGGAACAGATTTAAGTGATTGGCAAAAATGATACGAAGAAAACTTTTTCACGCAGCGAGTGGTCAAGGTTCTGGAATGAATAGCCTGAGTGCGGTGGAGGCAGTTTAATTGAAGCATTTAAAAGAGAATTAGTTATCTAAAATGAATGTACAAGGTTAGTGAGAAAAGACAGGTGATTGGCACTAAGTGAATCACTCATTCAGAGAGCTGGTGTAGAGAAGATGGGACAAATGGCCTCCTGCACTGTAACATTTGATTGTTTAGTTCTCGAGAGCCAGTGGTCCTGCATGTTACATTGCCTGGGGCCTCTTTATTCTGAGGCCGCAAGAGAGGAAGCCTGTGTGCATCACCACAAGGAAGTACTGATGGAAGACTTGTTGACAGTGAGGCTGCGAACAATTAGGGAGATACTTGTATATTTGGCTCTCTATTTCACATCACTGCTAGCCAGGAGTGTGGGCTGAAAGAGAGAAACAAACTGGCATGCAAAAACAAAAAGCATACTAATTCTCTTCAGCCACGCACTGTATACATATCAACCTGTTGGGACACACACAAGAAAAAGGAACAAACTAAAACTGATGCTTAAAATTAGTGAACAAGTCCAGAATGTGCTGCCATCCAGTGGCTCCCCTGGATATAGTAGCTATAAAGATCTGAGAGCATAGTTTGTCTCTATTCACTTCAGCAGTGTCCCCCAAATGTTTGGTGCCTTAACTGTAGGAGTTGAGAACCAATCCACAGAGAATTCTCCTTGTGTGTGCGACCTATATGATTGGGCCTGTTGAACAACAGCAAGCATATTAAATTCCGATTGCTCAGAATTATCCATTTGACTGTGTTTCTCAATAAATCATTGTCTCTGCTGCAAACTGTCCACAACAGATCAGAATTTACAGTCACAGGGTGATGAAAATCTCTTTTACACAACCAATGCTCCACATGTAAACAATGCAGAGAAGGAGCCTCCAATTCCAGTGGGCCATTAAAATCCTTATTAAACATAATGAATTACTCAGAAAAGCTCCATACAAGGAAAGAGAGCATGTTGAGAGAGAGTAAAGAAAAAAATTGAATGCCTCAGACTCTCCAGGAGTATGATACTTTAAAGATATCACATCCAAGTCAGATACTGTGGTGTTAGAGCAGAATGCCAGAGGGAAAACAGAGTGATCAAGGTTACCTTAAAGCAGGGTCAATAAATAAAGATAGGGTCCAAGTATGCATTCAAAATGTTATCCTTGATAGACTCTATTGACCTGACTACACAGAGTTCAGGTGGATATTGACAGAATCAAGAATTAGGACCTCTAAACGTGTCAAAGTTTTCCAGTGGAATAGTTTTCAGTATTTGTTCATATTTCCCATTCTTAATTGGCCTTCAAATGGTGGTGGGAGTGGTGCGCAGCTTTCTTGAACACTGCAGTCAAATGTGATGCAGAAACACCCACAGTGTTAACCACTGTGCCACCATGCATGCCACCCACTTCTGCCTGAAGGTGGCGGCAAATGCTTCAGCCTCATCTTTTGCACTGATGTGCTGGGTTCCCCTATCCTTTAGGATGGGGATATTTGTGGAGCCTCGTCCATCAGTTGGTTTAATTGCCCACCACCATTCACGGCTGGGTATGGCATGACTGCAGAGATTAGATTTGATTCGTTGGTTATGGGATAACTTACACCCGTCTATTGGTGACTGCTTTGGATGCAAGTAATCTATTGTACCGTAACCAGGTTGAAATTTCATTTTTACGTATGCCTAGTGCTGATCCCAGCATGCCCTCCTGCACTCTTCATTGATTCAGGGTTGATCCCCTGGCCTGATGGCAATGCGAGAGTGGGGGTAAGCCAGGCCATGAAGTGACACATTGTGGTTATATACAATTGCGATGCTGTTGGCCCACATTACCTCATGATGATCATTTTTGAGTGCTAGACATGTTTAAAATCAGTCCCATTAGCATGGTAGTGCCACACAACACGATGGCGATACCCTCATGTGATAGGGAATTATCTTCACCAGGACTGTGTGGTGGTCACTCTCATCAATACTGTCATGGACCGATGCATCTGTGACAGGTAGATTGGTGAGGATGAGGTCAAGCAGGTTCTTCCCTCTTGTTGGTTCCGTCAGTACCTGTTAAAGATGCAATACTCTTTATGACTCAGCCAGCTTGGTCAGTAGTTGGGTCACCCAGCCACACTTGGTGATGGACACTGATGACTTCCACCCAGAGTACATTTTGTGCCCTTGCTACCTTCAGTGCTTCTTCCATGGAGTACTGATTCATCAGCTGAGGGGGATGTTAGGTAGTAACCAGCAGTTGGTTCCTTGCCCATGTTGACCAAATGCCATGACTTCATAGGGCCCAGCATCGATGTTGAGGACTCCCAGGTTAACTCCCTCCTGATTGTATACCACAGTGTAGCTGGTGATGATGTCTGGGACATTTTTCTGTAAACTTTGAATCCCTGAGTGTGGCTATGTTAGGCTGTTGCTTGACTGGTCTGTGGGACAGCACTCCCAATTTTTGGCATAAGCTCCCATATGTTAGAAAGGAGTACTTTGATACGGCTGACTAGGCTGGTTTTGCCATCGACATTTCCAGTGCTTAGATTGATGTTAGATGATCGATCCAGTTTCATTCCTTTTTGCAGACTTTGTAGCAGTTTGATAAGATTGAATGACTTGCTAGGCCATTTCTTCGGGCATTTAAAAGTCAACCACATTACTGTGGATCTGGAGGCAGTTGGCCAGGCCAGGGAAGGACAGCAGATTCCTTCCCAAACCAGAAAGGTTATCACAACAATCGACAATGATTTTGTGGCTACCATTAGACTAGCTTTTTTAAAATTTTCAGATTTTATTAATTTAATTGTAATTCCACTGACTGCTGCCATAGTGGGATATGAACATTTGGCACCCCCCAACCCACAGAATTTTCCCTTTGGCCACAAGTTATAGCCAGAGAATTACTTCCCATACCAACTTGTATTACATAGCATCTTCATGTAATAAACTTCCAAAGGTGGCCCATAGGAATATTGCAAAACAAAGTTTGACTCTGGACCACATAAGAATAGACGATGACCAAAAGTTTGTTTGAGAAGTAGGTTTCAAGGAGCACCTTCCAGGATGAAAATGAGGACCGCAGAAGTCGGGGGGACTTTGGGACTGGCAGAGATTACTAAGATAGGAGAGGGAGTGGGGAGAAGAGGTGGCCATGGAGAGATTTGCAAACAAGGATCACAATCAAGATGTTGCTTGACCAGGAGTCAGTGAGTACAGCATAAGAATGTACTGTCTGCCAAGTCGAGTAAACATAAATTAGCCACGTTACGAGCTTTGCTGATTATCTTACATTCGTTACAAGTGTAGCTGTTAGCACTGATAATTTTCAGCCAGTGCCGCCCAATCGCAGAATCACATCTAACAGCAGACGCCCAAGATTGAACACTTGTTCAGGATTGCCCCACAAGAGGGAGGGTTTCCCTGCCTCTACCCCATCAAATCTTACCATTTATACCACCTCAATTATATTACCCTAAAACGTTTTGGGAACCATTCTCTGGCCACGTTGCGCTCGGGCGAGAGCACAATGCGGCCTGAGAATCCCAGGCGAGCCCTCCGCAGGCTTCCGGGTAGCCTCGCAGGATTCACCCAAGTCCCGAAAGGCACTGGATTCAGAACTATGCCCAAAAGGGGCAGGACCAAACGACACTCACGGAAGTAGAGTGTCATAATCCTACTTAAAGCCTATTCACCTGATATCCATCGGTGTATCTCGATTCTCCGGACTTCCCAGAGAAACTGCAGCTGGGCTCCAATCAGTGCTGGTCCACAAGAACATGGACAAGGTGAAATTGCACCCGGGAGATCATCCGTGGGTGGTCAGGGTCCGTGCAGGATGGCTCCCTGCCCTGCCCCTGGAATGTGGGCACCTTGGCACTGCCCAGCTGGCACCTTGCACTGCCAAGGTGCTCAGGTGGCACTGCCAAGCTGGCTAGAGCACTGTCTGGGTCCAAGGGTGCTAGTGCAAGGGTGCCCGAGTGGCACTGCCAAGGGTCAGGGCCAGAGGGGGGGGGCACACCCATGAAAGGAGGGTGGAAACTGGGAGGTTTGAAGGGTGGGGTTGTGCAGGGCAGGTAAGTAGGGATCTCCGGGAGGTTGGAGGGGTTGATGGGTGGGGTTCTTGGAAGGGAGGGGTGCTATAAGGGGGCTTGGGCGGCCTGAAGGGGGACCCCCAGTGACCCCATAACAGGGATTCCTCACTTGTGGGGTATGGGGTACTGTTCATGTATGTGGGGGTCCCACAAGCTCACTTAGAGATTGGGGCACCCTTTCAAAATGGCAGCCTGATCTCCAGTGCTAGCTAAAAAAAATATAAGTTTGGGCTAAACTGATGATAAACTCCCCAGAGCCTAAAACAGTGACCAAGAGTCACTGAATAGTGGTGGGAAACACCGGCAGAGCTGGCGGGATACTCCTGTGCAAGTGAATATAAATTTATGCAACCAAGGTGGCACAGTGGTTAGCACTGGTACCTCGGTGCCATGGACCAGGGTTTAATTCCTGCCTCGACTATGTGGGATTTGAACGTTCTCCCAATGTCTGCGTGGGTTTCCTCTGGGTACCCCAGTTCCTTCCAGTCCAAAGATGTGCAGGTTATGTGGATTGAGCATGCTAAATTGCCCCTTAAGGTCCAAAGGTGTGCAGGTTAGGAGGAGTTACGGGCGCAGAGGGCCAGGGAGTGGGCCTCTAGGTAGGGTGCATTTCAGAGGGTCAATGCAGATTTGATGGGCCGAATGGCCTCTATCTGCACTGTAGGAAGTCTATGGTTCCATAATCAAATCTTTTAAACGCTATTATTCTGGTGATTTCTTCTGCAAAGTTGTTGGGAATGTTGTTCTTCTTCTTTTCTGTTATCATTGGTCTCACTTATTGCTTCCAAATTTATGCAACCAAGGTGGCACAGTGGTTAGCACTGGTACCTCGGTGCCAGGGACCAGGGTTTAATTCCTGCCTCGACTATGTGGGATTTGAACGTTCTCCCAATGTCTGCGTGGGTTTCCTCTGGGTACCCCAGTTCCTTCCAGTCCAAAGATGTGCAGGTTATGTGGATTGAGCATGCTAAATTGCCCCTTAAGGTCCAAAGGTGTGCAGGTTAGGAGGAGTTACGGGCGCAGAGGGCCAGGGAGTGGGCCTCTAGGTAGGGTGCATTTCAGAGGGTCAATGCAGATTTGATGGGCCGAATGGCCTCTATCTGCACTGTAGGAAGTCTATGGTTCCATAATCAAATCTTTTAAACGCTATTATTCTGGTGATTTCTTCTGCAAAGTTGTTGGGAATGTTGTTCTTCTTCTTTTCTGTTATCATTGGTCTCACTTATTGCTTCCATATTTAAATCCCAGACTATCACATCAAAAATTACTGAAGCTCTTCTGCCCAGTAGCTTTCAACTGCTTCGACGAGGTAGCAGCTATTAACAATGGGTTCATTGCCAATTCCCAATTAGAATTTCTACACCTTTTTCTCACTTGCTTTTTCTACTCACTTTTTCTTCACAAACACTTTCAACTAAACGGGTAAATTCTGGTACAATATTCTAAACTGTTAAAGGTCCATCTCTTCCCCACCTTCAAATCAGCCATATTTTTGTAATATCAGTATCAAGATTTTTTATTAGCTGCCTTCATGAAAAATGAGCTGAAATAGCTTCATCCAAGGTTAAATTTTACAACGGATTATTCTCAGTTCTCAGTCTCACTGCTGAAGGAGTTTTTTCTTCAAAACCAATCGTAATTTGAAAGTAGTAATTTCGCAGGTCAATAAAAAATGGTATAAAATGGCATTAACTTTACAAAAACTGCAAATATAATTCCGAATTTACTTACAAATGTATTTAGTAAATAATTTATTCATATTTCACAGATTAGAAATCTTTATTCAGGAATAAGTTGGCTTTTCAAGTAATCATGGTAAATAGCTGGTGATAGCTAACAAATTTATACTTTTAATTACTGTGCAAACACAGTTGTGTGGGTTTTCATTCTTTAAAATCAGTTAAACTTTTTTTTGCCAGGTTAAGTACTTGCCAAAGATTAATCTCCAGATATAACTCAAATTTACATTTTTGCAGCTCCACGTCTCAACTGCATAAGCCATAATACTTTATACATCTGTTTTTTGTGTTTAAAACTCTAAACATAAAAATTCAGTAAATTACAAACTTAACTGCTTTAACTGAGTTGACAGGCAAGCCACAGTGACCAAAACACTGATGAGGTTGAAATTGAGTAGCAGATTTTAAGTTCTTGATCAAAAAGATCAATGTGATTGTCAGTATCCACACTTCAGGCATACAAAAATGCCCAGATATCAAAACATAACATAGGCCTCCAAAGTCAGTTTTAGCATTTATAAAGTAAATGAATTGTTTTGTAATTTGGGAGTAGTAAAAATTAACAGCAAGGCGTAGCATGGGTGACAATGAACCTCAAATGAATCTGGAGAAGAGCTTGAATTCATTGGTTTAAAAAAAGTATAATTTTGGGGTGGAAAGAAAATTAGTTATTCCTTACTTGTTTTAAGTCCTCATTATAAGCAAATTTCCACTTTCGCATTTGCTGATGTAAAGTTTCAAATAAATATTTATTCTTTTTTTCCCCAATCAGTATTCACATTGAAGCTTTGGCTTCAAGTCGTAAGAATACAATGGTCGGAGAAAAAAATTGAACTATTTTCTCCAAGATCAAAATAAACTCAATTCCGCCTTTGTCATAAATTAATCAACAATCCAATTAAAGCTATAAAATAAACACATTTGAAATTCATGATACAAGTGATTATGTTTGTGTGTGTATTTCTTTTTCCAATTGGTAATGGACCAGAAGTAAGAATCCAAATAATTTTAACTTTCCGGTACTGAACAATCGAGGAGAATCAATTTCTAACTTTGAATGACTAAAAATTAAAATTCTGTAATGCCACTGACCTGAGTTGATCTTCTTGTCTGCCTGGCCTGCCTGGATCGAGCTTTCCTCTGTGATTCCGCTTCCTCATCTCGGACAGGAGTGAGATAGGACCTGAAATACGTCAGCACAGTGAAAGTTTTTTTCTGGAAATGGACTGCAACAGGCAGGTGATTCTAAGAGGTTAGCATGAATGACAACATCTATTTTTCCAGTGCAGCTCTGAAATCACTGCTAATATTCAAAACTGCAGTAACTGACAAAGAATTTTACGTGATTGGATTGAAAAACCATGTATTTGAATATACAAGCCTTCATAACAGTTTATTTTTTGCTGATAGTGTAACAGAAACTAATAACTTAATTCATTGCTAAAACAAATAATAACAGTACCTACAGATTACATCACATCTACCATTAAAGTAATTCACTATTCTACCCAAAGAAAATATTTGTTAGCATTATCAAGACCAGTTTCACTTCATGCAAACCACTTCTATATCTAGAAAGTACAAGCTTTTAGGATAACTACAACTTCTTTGAAGTTTAAGGTTTAAGAGAAGCTGTTGTGAATTGAAATGGACTTCATTGTTCAATTGTCCCCTTTCAGCTATAAAACACGTAGCAATCCTAGTTCACAAAGTAAAATAGAGAAGATACCTCTTCACTCAGAATTGCATCTTACTTTCAAGGTCAGAAAAAAACTACAATTACAGAAAGATGCTTCTTCACAGCAGACTGCAGGAACTAAGTATAGTTTCAGCAAAAGTAAACCAAACCCTTGCATTATGCTAGATGCCTTGGCTCGGAGTGAGGAATAACTATGAATACTGCAACTCTGCAGGAAGTGATATCACTGACAACCTTTGTCACACTTATTTAACCTGATGTGGAGATGCCGGCGTTGGACTGGGGTGAGCACAGTAAGAAGTCTTACAACACCAGGTTAAAGTCCAACAGGTTTGTTTCAAACACGAGCTTTGGGGAAATTGACCATTTTTATTTAACCTGGAGTAACTTCACTGTAAAACCACCCATTTTACATTAACCGATTCAAGCAGCTTTGCACATTGCTGTATTGGTATTTTGTTTGGACACTTTTTATACACATAGGATGAAATATTTTCATAGTTCGAAAGCCAAACAGAAACATGGTGAAAAACATAACTGAAATATAACATTGTCCTTTGTATCGAGTTAAGAGTTTAATTAAGAAATCAGACTTGACGGAATCGGAGAGACTGTAGCACATAGTTTAAAATATTAAAAATCAAGTTTGGATAACAAACTTCAATAATTCCAATATATTTTCAATGGCAAAAAACTTTAATCCACTTGTCCTTGCAAAGATCAACTCTGAAAATCCTGGTTAGCTACAAACCAAAACTTTGGTAGACTCGGATTTGTGACAATATTTTAGCATTCAAGTGCCCACTACATCAGATAATTATATTAAGTGGACATTCCGCCAATACACAATTACTGGTTGGTGCTGCAGAAGTCTTACACAGTTGATCAAATTGGCACAAGCCTTATCTGTGGAAGATTAGTTTAGGACTGTTAGCAAAGCCTTTTATAGTAAGGTGACACCGAACTGCACACTTGTCAGTAACAGAACTGAATGACATTCCAATCTTGAGAGTATCCAGCTTGCATTTGCACATCCATATGAGGAAAGGTCAGTATCCAATAGAAGAATGAATTCCTGAGTGACAATTTACATCAAGCCTTTATCAGTGTCATCTGCCATCCAAGATTCCAGTACCAATTTCAAAAATCACGGATGGCATCACACAAACAGAAAATGTCTAAACAAATATTTCTGTTGAATGCAAAACAACCGTAAAGTTAATTCATTTCAAAAAGCAAAGGAAAAAACCCTAGATGTGCTCCCACAAATGCAATTTCACTGAGGTCACAAAATGTTCACCTAAAAATGTTAGCACTATGGGGCCCAGACAGCACCCAAGCATGAAGTAAATTGCTAATATCCAAAAAAAAAACTCAATGTAGTTTAGAAGGATGGGGAGGGTTGTCCTCATTGAAACTTAAGAGTACTGAGGCACCAAATAGAGTGGACATGGAGATGATGTTTCCACTAGTAGGAGAGACTAGAACCCAAGGGCACAGCCTCAGGCTGAAGGAACGATACTTTAAAATTGACATGAGGAGGAATTTCTTCAGCACGAGGGCGATGAATCTGTGGAACTCATTGCCGCAGAAAGCTCTGGAGGCCAAGTCACTGTGTCTTAAGACAGAGATAGACAGGTTCCTGAGTAATAGGGCGATCAGGGGTTACGGAGAGAAGGCAGGAGAATGGGGATGAGAAACAGATCAGCCATGATCGAATGGCGGAGCAGACTTGCTGGGCCGAATGGCTAATTCTGCTCCTATATCTCTATCTTATGATACACTACTTGTTTTCTCCGAATCATAGTAAAAAACCCTACTTAACAGATTACTATATTCTCTGTCATTGCTATATTCTCTGTCATAGTAGTAAAACAGTCCCTTTAAAATGTTTAACGTAATTTTAGATATTAATGTAGGAGGGTTGATCAGTAAGTTTGGGGATGATACAAAAATTGATGGGGTGGTAAATAGTGAGGAGGATAGCTTTCGATTACAGGAAGATACAGATGGGCTGGTCAGAAGGGCTGATCAGTGGCAAATGGAATTCAATACTGATAAGTATGAGGTGATGGTCTTGGGAAAGACAAAAGGCAAGGTACTATATGATAAAACGGCAGGACCCTGGGAAGCACCGGGGATCAGAGGGATCTTGTATGCATGTACACCCACCCCTTTAGGTTGCAGAGCAGGTGGATAGTGGTTAAGAAGGCATATAGTACAATTGCCTTTATTAGCCAAGGCATGGAGTTTAAAAACAGGGAGGTTATGCTGGAACTGTATAAAATGTTGGTTAGGCCACAGCGATAGCATTGCATGCAGTTCTGGAATCCACAATATAGGAGGGATGTCATAGCACTGAAAAGGGTGCAGAGGAAATTTATCAGGATGTTGCCTGAGCTGGAAAGTTTTAGTTATGAAGAGAGATTGAGATTAGACTTGGATTGTTTTCCTTGGAGCTCAGGAGACTCCCCCCTGGGGCGGGGGGGGGGGGGGGGCTAGAGTAGTGGAGGCAGAAATCCGTATAACATTTAAGAAGTATTTAGATGTGCACTTGCGAACCCAAGGCATAAAAAAACTCTGGGCCATGTGCTGGAAAATGGGATTCAAATAGTTAGATAACTGTTTTTGAATGGTGCAGATGCCATGGCCCAAAGGGCCTTTTCTGTGCTATATGATTCAATAACTCTATAACTGATTATCTGTATTTAGAGGTACAAATAGTTATTCATGAAGGCCCATCTTCTCAACTTTTCCCCTTGCCTGAGATGTAGTCATCCTCAGATTAAATCACCATCAGTCGGTTCTCCCCGTCAAAGGGGAAAGCAGCCTATGGTCATCTGGGGCTATGGCAACTTTATCTCACCTTACGAGTGGAAAATTGGTTTTCCATTTGCATCAGATGCATAAATGAATACAATAAAATGGTTTCATGTGACTTGCAAGAAACAAGTTTTGCAGATATTCTGATTAACTCCAAAAAGCATCATTCCCGATTGCACTCATCATACTGAAATACTTAATTGAAGGTATTGTATTTAGAATTATTAAATAAGCTTAGTGAAGAAGGACCTGCAAGGGTTTGAGGATTACTGATTATTGTTCCTGAATGTTCAGCTAACTGATGCAAAGTTGTAAATATCAGAATAAAAATTTTAACGGCTACTCTCAAGGGTTACTCCCAACAGCCTGGCCAACATTCGTCCCTCAACCAACATCAGAGACTCTGACAATTCATTGATTAGCTGTTTTTTGGATATTGTGCAGAAATTGGCTACCAGAGTTCCCTATATAGCAATCTTGACCAAATGCCAGAAGCAATCAACTCAACTGTCTGTCACATGGATTAGGACAGAGGACGGGATAAAGTCGCTTTATGATTAGGTTTGTTCTCTCATGGGGAACAGTGGTTAGCACAACTGCCTCATGGTAGGCATGGTAGATAGGTTCAATCCTGGCCCTGGGTCACAGTCTGTGTGGAGCATGCACACTCTCCCCGTGTTTGTGTGGGTTTCGACCCATAAACCCAAAAATGTGCAAGATAGGTGGATTGGCCATGCTACATTGCCCCTTAATTGGAAAAATGAATTAGGTACTCTAAATTTATTTTAAAAAAGGTTTGTTCTCCTCTAAAATGTAAAACAGTAGTCTGTGTCACATACCACTGAAGTAAATTTAGTCTTAAAAAATTGAACTGCAGTTACATTTGAATTGTGTCATATTCAAAGATTACATTATATTTCATGTAATTTTAAATAAAATGCACGATGTTTTCAAATTCCTTTCTTGCATTTTCCTAGAATTGACAATTGTCTGCATGAAAATTTGATAGTGGACATTTCAGGGGGGCTTACTGATGTGGGTAATATATAGCTGAAGGTCTTTAAAGAGATAGGACAGATACTGGAGCAAACACTTTCAATAGTTTGAAGTTAGGGCTGTTTCCTGAAATCGGAAGTTAACAATGTAGAACTAAGTAGCTCCAGGGCCATTAGTCCAACATCAGTAACAGGGAAGATCTTCAAGGGAATTATTAGGGATGAAATCCATGTCCATTTTGGTGACAATAAGAACATCCACCACATCTTCTGGAAAAAAGTAATATCTAGCCAGGTTCACTTAATTTTTGGAAATAATTCACTAGTTAGTGGATATGGGCCATTGTTATCTACCTGGATTCACATGCTATCTCATCACTGGCTTTGAAAAAAAACATCTGTACAAAAATAGAATCATATGGAATTGGAAGTAATCAACAATGGTGGGGTTAAAAATTGACTGAACGCTTGAAGGCAGAAAACAGTTGTTTTGAATGTGGGGCTACTTGAAAACCAGCATACTGAAGGAATCATTGTGATGACCTTTACTATATACTATTTTTATTGGATGATCCAGGTACAAGTGTATTGGGGAATGACCCATAAGTTTGTGAATGGTACTAAAATATTGGACGGACTGGATTTCTTCATAGAGCTGGCAAAACTTGATGGGCCAAATGACTTTATATGCAGCTCCTTTTGACTTTGCAAGCACAGATAGCAGTAGAAAATTCAATACTTTTTGACTGCATCAAACAGTCTTCATGGAAACGATGATCAAAAGTAATTCTCAGATTGTACCATGGCTAAACGTCAATATATACTAGAAAACGTTAATATATACTAGAAAATGTTGACTGTTTTGGATACTCAGACAGTGCTTTGTCAACATTGCTGAATTTGGCTTTCTACACTGAATTCTTCTAGTTCCTCTGCTAATTCAAATTCTTCAAATCCTCTTATCTATCTGGCATAATCTTGACAAGCATATGCATTTTTAAAAAGTACGAACACTATGTCCAATTTGAAATGTGAAA
Source organism: Scyliorhinus canicula (assembly GCF_902713615.1). Taxonomy (NCBI): domain Eukaryota; kingdom Metazoa; phylum Chordata; class Chondrichthyes; order Carcharhiniformes; family Scyliorhinidae; genus Scyliorhinus; species Scyliorhinus canicula. Next base: position 103,146,498 of record NC_052160.1, on the reverse strand, counting down.
GGGGTGGGGAATACAAAACATTACCATTAACAGAAAGCGCAAGAACATTATTGGAAAAAATAATTGCCCAAAGGATAGAAAAAAAAGTCACTGAAATATATTCCTCAAAAAAAAACTGGCAATTGGACTAGCTGTAAGGCAAAGAAATGGTTCGCAATGCCCAGGTAAAACAATGAAGCTGCACGGAAGGAGAATATGTTAGGTTCCAGGGTCCCAGAGACATCAACAGGCTTCTGCAAAAAAATCATAATTTAGAAATGGGCAATATCATGTGGAAATTAAGAAAATTATTCAATTTTATGAGTTTGTTTTAAATTTTTATTTATTGCTGGCTCTGAAATAAAGTCAGAAACTGGAACCACTTTGGAAAAAACTTGTCACATAATTAGTTGAAATTGCAGCCGGTACATCAACTCACCTTTAATTCAACAAAATAATTGTTCAATTGTTTTTTGAGCTAATGAGAGTGACATATTATTCCTTCCACAGATTCAATGCATTACTTCAAAAGATTTTTAATTATTTAAGCAGATATTTCAAGTTAATTTGAATGAACAAAATGGAGTTAATTAAAAGTACTCAGCATAAAGCTGGGCATTGTTAAGTGTGGATGAGATTAATAAAATAGCATACATCTTGGGGCTCTACTTTTTCTTCCCTCTTTAATACCATGTCTACTATTGATCATTAATTTTTGTACACCAGTTAAAATAAAGTTGAGATATTTTAATATTCCTAATTAAAGAAAATTAAGTTTCTGTGACTTACTTATTTAGACTTAGATGTCCATATGCTTTTTAAAAAATGCAATTACAGAGGACCTTTCAGTGTCAGGATGTTTCATAGCATTTTACAGCCAATTGAGCACTTTTAAATATGGTCACTGCTGTAACATATCAAAGAGAGCAGTCAATAGTAAGTCGCACAGAAAACAATGTTACCAAGCAGATCATCTATTTTAAGTGTTGGCCTGAGCACCAGGGAGAACATCTCCGCTCTTCTCAAAATTGGACAGTGGAATATTTTATATCCACCTAATATACATTAAAAGACAAGCTGCGAATAACAGACATTTAATCCCCACTAAATACGTTCTTGGTGAGTATCCACTAGTTCTGCATCTTTCGCAAGAATCCATCTCCACAAAGGATGTATTTATTCTGCTTCCCTTCTTCTGTTCCCCGTCAGTAACCATGCCGAGGAGCAGATTATAGAAAAAACATCAACTTTCAACTTGGGTATAAAGTTCCAGATTGGCGTGCAATCAAAAAGTAACAAGTTCCTTGATGATGCTTGCAGACACTTGGAGACCTCTACATTCTGACATACTTGTTTCTTAAAAATGAATTTTCCATGTTTTTAAATGAGTTGAAGACTGTTACTTTCTGGAATGGCTAAGAAACATATCTTGTGTTTTATGAAGTAAACTAATGACCAAAAGTATTGTTGAAAAAGTGATATGCTATCAAATGCACTCAGAAGAAATGCTGGATTTCCAAAGGGAGCAGCAATTTATGCTGTATGAGAAAAGGGTGCAGATTGGCTCTCACTAACATTTTCATTAGTTTCCATGAGAAATGTGTTTTTGATACAATGACCACTAACCTCCTTGTCCTTGCAGATTTCCGATATATAGATAGTTCTTTGTCGGAATCTGCAACTGCATCTACAAAGTCCCTTACACACTTTAATGTGCTCTATCCTGGGTTCACATTTGAAGCATGCTAGTTGAAAAATACACTAATGGGTTCTCTACTACTGTCTAGAGCAAGCCTACTTTCACTGATCAATATATGTGATCAAAATTGTGACAGTTCCATGTGTATAAGATATGGCCCAAGCCATTTTCTGACTGCTAGCATGACACCGAAAAAAGGTGCATCAAAGCCACCTTGTGGGACAATTACTACCCTCATCATTGCCCGCTGTGTATCGTGCATACTGAAGAATGGGCCTAAGGCCACAACTTTCAAGCATCAAAAGAGCCCAGTCTGAGAAATTTGAGCAACAGATGAAGCTAGACATTTCACACTGCTACTACGCAGTACCAATAGTGGTACTTACCATGAACAGAATGCTGCCAGACCGCCAAAAAGGCATTTGTCCACCACACAAATGAGTAACGTGGCATATGAATTTCAGTGCCACTACAATGCCAGGTACATAGGCCGTACATCCCAATAACTGGTGTATTGTATCAAACAGAACCTTCCTTTGGCTGATGCAATAAACAGTTCAGAACACACTCAACCAGCCCCTGCTTGCAAAATTGAAACAATGTGTAACATACGTGCAATTACGAGATTGGACAGCACTTGCTGAACAATGACAAGTTTGCTAAGAATTACACTACCAACCAATTTAAGATCATCGGTCGGACTTGCAATTTGGCTCACTTCTGGTTGCTGGAGGCGCATATATTCATATGCAGGGATTCGGTAGCTGAATGCAAAAAGAACATGTTCAGGCATTTCAACTTTTTTTGAAGCAAACAAAAATATGGGGTCAATAGTTCCCTGGTGCATTCTTGATGATGATGCCTCAACCAAAGTTGACCTGCCAATCAATCAGCATCCTTTCTTTGTGCAGTATAGATATTGCACCCTCCGAAATTTGGCATTCTCGAGTTTGTCCTGTTGGCTGTGTGTCTTTTTCTCCCCCCAATAATAGTCTATTTGTGGAAAACACAATACAGGTATAAAATTTCCTGTGACCAAATTGCTAACTAGGACAGCAATGTGGAACATTCACAATTACATAAAGCGCCAAGACTAATAATGGAATATCACATGGCTGACCAGACCCTCCGCTATCTGAGGTGGACTGCATCAGGCAATAGGAGCACTACAAATAAAATGTTCTGACCGCATGAAGCAAGACCTGAACAACATTCAGGTTTGGATTGATAAGTGGAAAGTAACCACCAGCAATGACCATCACCAACAAGATGGAATCTAACCCCCCCACCCCCCCCCCCCCTCTTGACATTCAATGGTATTATCATCGCTGAATCCCCCACAATCAACATCATAAGGGTTACCATTGGCCAGAAACTGAACTGGACAATCTATATAAATGCTGTGGCTACAAGAGTAAGTCAAAGGCTAGGAATCCTGCAGCAGACAACTCACCTACAGACTCCACAAAGCCTGTCCACCATGTACAAGGCACAAGTCAGGTGTGTGATGGAATACTCTCCACTTGCCAGGATAAGTGCATCTCCAACAACACTCACAAAGCTCAACATTATTCAGGACAAAGCACAAGGCTTGAATGGCACCCCATCCACCACCTTAAACATTCACTCCCTCCACACTGATGCAAAATGTCAGCAGTGTACACCATCTATAAGATGCACTGCAGGACTTCACCAAGGCTCCTTCAACAGTACCTTCAAAACCTGAAACATCTACCACCCACCAAACTGCAAAATTCTGGTGCTAGAGTTCAAAGACAATTCATCCAACAGCCACTAACAGGTGTAGGAGAGATTAGTATTTCAAGCAAAAGAATAAGGAATATTTTTGTGACTCAGAAATCATCATGCCTTGAACAAATGTAAAAATCAGTGCATGTTACAAAAAAGTTATATTCCTAAACTGACAGCAGTATAAACTGGGAACAGCTTCCAAAGGGGACATTTTCAACTATGGGCATGATGTTAACAACTGGTACAGGAAGACTTCTTGCACTCTCAAGGTCAAGGTAAGCTAAAATTTGCTTTAAAAATCTCTTAGAACCTAGGATTGATCTGACTTGAAGATCTTTTCAAGCTCTTGAATTAAATATAAAATCCTAGCAATATAACAAAGCATGCAGAGCTAACAAAATAAATGTACTGCATGAAAATGCCAAGATTATTTTGAACAAGAAAATTATGTTAATAGGATCAAAATGTTTCACAGCAAGAAATTCAATCTTGGGAATTTTCTTCTATACCTTTGTGCTTTTAAATATTAAAATCAGGGTATGAAGATACCAGAAAACATGAGAAAGCATACCTTTTACATTAGTCTTACCTGCCCTGATGGCTCGCTGCTGTGGAAACAACACTATTTAAGATGGAAGAGGAAGAGAAGAAGGGAGAGATGATGGTATTTCGGCTGGGTTGCTGATCAGTAGCTGAATTAACTGTTGCTATAGTAGCTGCTGAGGTGACTGAGGTGGTGATGGGAATGACTGAAATGGAGGAACTGTTCAAGTCATCTTTTCTTCTACCAAATGAGGCACTGGTAACAATTGATAGTTATATAAGAACAGGTAACAGTAGACAACTATACTACACCATTCAATTAATTATCGGCTTGCAACGTGACTTCTCTCACCCTAAAGCATTTGCACTACAACTATATGTTCTCTTCAGGCAGGCCAATACAGTTCAGCTCACAGCATCTCCAAAGGAACCATCCTCATTCTCAGGCTTGGCATGCTGGGCGACATTTGAGTCATATATGCAAAGTAATGAGGAAAGCTAAAGAGTAAGCTTGCTAACAATTTCCCATTCCTAACTTGTTGACAAAGTTGAGACTAGCTGAAACTTGTCCTGAAAGTCAGAAGTTGTGGTCATCAGTCAAGAACTTGGATCTCTTTATTAGGAATCAAACATGCTTCTGTTACAGCTAAAAGGCTAAAAAATGCTGTTTTGTTTGCATATAATTTATCAATAAATTACTATTTTACGCAGAAGAAAATGCTTCACAGATGGACTTCCATAAAAAACTTCTGGACAAAGGTGAAAATACCAAACAGGGATTTCTTTCTTCAAAATTTGAAATAAGTCATAAATAGGGTTTGAGAATCTGGAATGCTACCAGAAAAGATTGCAAAATAATGCATCTGAAGTGACATGGACTATAAAAGTCAAATCTCAGGTTGATCTCACCATAGCCTACATGATTTCTGAATTTATAGCACATATTTCACTTAAGAGCAAAATCAATAACATGTGGGTTTGCTTATGTACATAAAATCTATCCATCTTTAAACCAGGATTGTTTTAAATTGGTTTGTGTAAAGATAACAGCAGCGTTTTATACATTTCAGCCAGTTAACTTGGAATTCTGTTCACGTTCTGCTTTTGCAAGTTTAGATCTCTGTATTGGCACTATCACTCACTGAAAGGACAAATGATGCAAAGTCGCCACGATAATTCATCGGCTCTTCAGGAATGTTAAGGAGCAAAATAACAAAGTAGTGCCTATGCTTGAAGCCAAATTCAGCAGCATGTAGTATACTTGGAAAAATATGCATTTGGTGATGACACATCGAGAGAAATTTTGATATTCTCTCTTAGAAATTGATATTGCCTAGCATGCAAATTGAAACAAAATCCCAGTTAAAATTAAATCTTTTTGATTACTATATCATAAAATGTCATCAATTTGCATAGCAGCCCTGAAAAATAACCAGTAGGTGGTGGTTTAATGAACCTCTGGCACTTTCATAAAATATGAATAATTATTAACCAGGTAAAATACAAAAAAAACAAAGCAAAAATATCTAACGATATTGATCCAAAGTTGTTCAACTCTGCATCTTTTAGCTACAATTTTGACAAAATAAGTTGGATAAAAATGACATATTTAAATTATCTATTTAATCTGCGCGAAAGAATCATATTCTTGCTCACCTTCGCTGATACAAAGGCATTGCGTTTGTGGTTGATGCATTTACAGGCATGCTGCCTTCATTTCCAATGTGATTTATATCCTTGAAGTCATCCTTCCACTGTCGTCTTGTATAAGACCCACTTCGTACGAGGCTAGCTGTTGATTCCCTTTAAACACAAAAAAGTGATTTGCCTCAAGTCACATGGCATAATGCTAAATGGGATTCAAAACATATCTTGCAGCTCAAAATGGGCATCCATGAGGCACTGTGGACCATCACCTGCACCAGAATTACATTCAACCCCAATATGCAACCTCATGGCCTGCCACATTGCTCACTCTACCATTACCATCAACTATGGTTCAATGAAGAGCTCAGGTGGGCATGCCAAGAGCAGCATCAGGCATATTGCAAAATGAGTCATCAACCTGGAAACTGCAACACAGGACTGTGTGTGAGCCAAACAGTGGAATCAGCATGTGTTAGACAGAGCCAAGTAATTCCACTACCAACAGATCAGATCAAAGCTCTGCATCCTGCTACATTCAGTCATAGAATCACAGAATCCCTACAGTGCAGGAGGCCATTAGATCCATCGAGTCTGCACTGAGCCTTGAAAGGGCACCCTAACTAGGTCCAATCCCCCCCTCCTTTTCCTTCAACTCTACCGAAGCACCCAATGTAAACCCACACCCCGCCGCCCTATTCCCGAAATCCCATAACTTTACCTAACCTTTTGGACACTAAGGACCAATTTAGCATCGCCAATCTACCTAACTTGCACAACTTTGGACTGCGAGGGGAAACCGGAGCACCCCGAGGAAACCGACTTTAGACGCGGGAGAATGTGAAAACTCCACATAGACAGTCACCCCCAGGTCGGAATTGAACCCGCGTCCCTGGCGCTGTGAGGCATCAGTGCTAACCACTGTGCCACCCATGGATCGAGGTGGACGATTAAACAACTAACAAGAGGATAAGGCATCACAAATATCACCATTTTCAATGATGGAGGAGTCCAAAATGCAAAAACAAAAGACAAGTCTGCACCCATCTTCAACCAGAAGTGCTGAATAAATGATCCATTGCCACTTCCCCAAGAGGTCCCCAGTATCACAGATGCTATTCTTCAGCCAATTCTATTCACTCCACGCGAGTCTGGTCATAGTACTGAAGACTTGTGCTCATGAAAAGCCAGCCCACCCAGCCAAGCAGTTTCAGTATAGTTACAACACTGACATCTACCAACAACGTGGAAAACCGCTCAGCTATCTTGTGTCCACAATAAACAAGACAAAACAAACCCAGTCAATTATTGCCCCATCAGTCTCCTCTCGATCAAAGTGATGGAAGGTGTTGTTGATATTGCCATCAAGTGACACTTTCACAGCAATAACCTGCTCACTGATGCTCGGCTTAGGTTCCGCCAAGGCCACTCAGTTCCCAACCTTATTATAGCCTTGGACAAAAGAACTGAACTGAAGAGGGGAGGTGACTATGACAGCCCTTGACATCAAAGAGCTTGAGCAGAACTGGCGCTATACTCAATCGAAAGCAAGACTGCTGGATTTCAGATTTTTCCAAATTTTGGCCAATAAAATCTGGTAGCCTATCCTGGGCCAAATTACATGAAATAAAGCTTGAAAAATAATAAATAATAGTTTTTAATACTTAGCACATTGTTCCAGTTACCTGCTTTCAAAATCTGCATAAAAATGGTTACTACAATAACAGCACTAAGTGCATGGGCAGGAGTCGAATGCTTTGGGCTGGATCAGGTCAGGTGGGGGTCAAGAGTCTTTCAGTCGAGTTGAGCATGGGACTAGACAAAAGTGCCACTAAACAAAGTGGTGAAGCTCATAACTAGTCTGGTGTGCTACCATGGACTACATAGTCAAATTGTCTCAGTATTTGAACAATAAGTCCGAATATCAAATGGACTAGTTCCAAAAATTCACTTCTGGACATCCAACCTGTAGTTTTCTTCTACAAAAAATTGATTTTCATACACTTTTTCTTCCATTCTGTCAAAGTTGTACGTCATTGAAGAAAGTGACATGTTGGTCATAACATTTTACAGCAGAGAGAGAGGCTCTTTGGCCTTTCGTGCCTGCACCAGCCACCAATCACTTATGTACTCACATCCCATTTTCCAGCACTTGGTCCATTGCCTTTCATGCTATGGTGTTTAAAGTGCTTATCCAAATGCTTCTCAACTGTTCCGAGGGGTCCTGACTCCACCATCCTTCCAGGAAGTGAGTTCCACATTCCCACCATCCTCTGGGTGAAAAGGTTTTCCCTCAAATCCTCTCTAAATCCCATGCACCTTACCTTAAATCTATGCCCCCTGGTTTTTGACCCCGCTACTAATGGGAAAGGTTTCTTCCCATCTACCCCATCAAGTCCCTCATAATTTTATACATCTCACACAGGTCCCCCTCAGCCTTCTCTGTTCTAATGAAAACAACCCCAGCCCAATCAGCCTCTCTTCATAGCTGAAACTGGACTCCAGCACAGGCAACATCCTGCCGAATCTCCTCTGCGCCCTTTTCTAGGGCAATCACATCCTTCTGACAGTGTGACTACCAGAACTGCACACAACGTTCCAGCTATGGCCTAATGAACATTTTATACAGCCCCATCATAACCTCCCTGCTTTTATATTCTATGTCTCGGCTAATAAAGGCAAAAATTCCATACGCCTTCTTAACCACATTATCTACCTGTCCTGCTGCTTTCAGGGATTTTTAGGCATGCACTCCAAGGTCTCTCAGGTCATCTGTACATCCTGGCAACCTGCCATTCATAGGGTATTCTGTTGTCTTCTTCGTCCTCCCAAAATGCATCAACTCACATTTTTCAGGGTTAAGTTCCATTTGCCACTATTCTGCCATCTGACCAACCTGTCCATAACGTCCTGGAATCGAAAGCGTTCCTCCTCACTATTAACCACACCATCAAATTTTGTGTCATTTGGCAACTTACTGGTCATATCGCACGCATTCAGACTAGATCATTAATGTACACTACAAACAGCAAGGGGCCGAGCACCAATTCCTGCAGTCCACTACTGCACACAGGCTTCCAGTCATTAAAAACATTCAACTTACACGCTCTGCCTCCTGCCACAAAGCCAAATTTATATCCAATTTGTGAAATTGCCATGGATCCAATAGGCTCTGACATTCTTGACCAGTCTCCCATGTGGGACCTTGCCAAAAGCATTGCTCAAGTCTACGTAGACTACATAAACTACACTGCCCTCATCCACAAACAAAGTCAGTTTCTCAATAAATTCCATCAAATTGGTTCGATATTATCTCCCCCTGACAAAGCCATGCTGTTTATCTTTGATTAATCCTTGCCACTCAAAGTGTAGATAATTCTGTCACTTAGAACTTTTTCTAATTTCTCTCTGCCTGGTGTTCGACTCACTGGCCTCTAAATAAATATTTTTTCCTCTACTTTGCTTCTTGAATAACAGTACCACATTAGCGGTCCACCAGTCCTCCTGCACCGCCCCTGTGACCAGAGAGTTTGAAAATGAACGTCAGAGCCCCTGCAATCTCTATCCTTGCCTCACACACGCGCCTAAGACACATCACATCTGGGCCTGGGAATGTATCCACTTGTAAACCCGCTAAATCTGCTCACGCCTCCTCCCTCTCAATGTGAATCTGCTAAATTATATGTTGAAGCTTTTGGTCTTGCACTCATCAGAACATTTGCAAGAATGCCAAATGCAAAGGTATGTGTGATAGGTAGATTTTTTGGCTTGATGGTAGCACCCTTTAATGACGAATACCACTTATGTTGCTACTGAAAAGTAGCAGCACCAAAGAGCCAACTTCACCTGTTTCTCAAATTTTGATGTAGCATACCCCAGGGTAACTGAAGTAGATTTGGTAATGCCTTGACCAGAGTCAAGCAGCCTGGCTTGAATTTACTTAAAGCTTGGCAATTAACTGTCAATCATCAGTTAACTGGTGTATTCTCCATGGCAGTGTCTCTACCAATCAACACCCTCACCTCATGAAGTGTAAACTGCTGCTCCTTTTACATTTGGTATTTGTGCACCTGTCCTGATGAATGCAAGACAGAAAGCTTCAACAATTTTCCTTTTTCAGCAATACTCAAGTTTACTACCAAAGTTGTATATATTTAGTTGTCTTGACACAATGTGATTACAAAGTTTTCAAGCAATATAGTCCAGTATCAATTATCATGTCGTAAATAGTCTAAATGATACTTTGGACATCTCAGTTAGCTAGATGGCCAGTGTGGTACAGAATGAAGACACTTCTGAAAGAAAAATAGCTAAATACACACACTGAAACAAAGGATCTTCCCTATTTTATTAGCATCCGCTGCTAAAAGGAAGAGCAGATCTGAAATGCCATGGCAATGGAGTTGAAATAGAACTGACCTATTTTCCTTTTCTTCAATATCAGATGTGCTGTGCAGTCTTCGGTGAGGGATTGTTGGTGCAACATACACAAGCCTAGTTTTATTATCTTTATCCTGCATGACAAAAACAAAAACATCTATGTTCAATTATTATTCCATGAATATCACACTGGTCTTTAGTGGACGTGAAATGTTACTTTTCATCCCCAATAACCCTGGAGGAAGGCTCAATTTCCACTTACAAATTAGAGCAGAAAGGGGCAAAGCCTTGAGCTGTCAGCTCTTTGTATTGTTTAAGTGTCCTTGAATTTTTCAAGACTTCGTGAGCAGGGGTGAAATGTCTGCACTTCCAACAGATGCAGGCAGAAAGCAACCACACCATTTTCCTCACACCATGCCAGTAGGGTGCTCATTTTGATGAAAGTCTGCATCCAAACAGAGCTCCAGAGAGAGGATAAACAAAGACTAGAGTACTCAACACAAGTTTCTTTCCGATCAATTATAGGGTTTGGCACTGGTGCTCAAGTTTAACACTGCATGCAAAATACCCTGATATCTGCAGCCTTCCCTGCAGGTGCAATTATTACAAACTATGGCCATGGCTGCACTTCTACCCTTAACCTTGTCTGGGCAGGCCTATGACAGAGAGAGACACTCGAAACCACTGGAAGTCACTGTTTCTGCAGTACATACGTGTACGGCCTGACAGCGCAGGCATATAGGATAGGATATAGGAAAATCAGCTCATGGTCTTTGGGATTGAAGAACTAATTAACTATCCTGTTATCTTTCAAACTTTTTAATCTTCAAAAGACAAAACACAAAAGCAATTTCAAAGCTCATAACAATGCTCCTCCAATGTCACATCCCAGTAAAAAACTCAAAGGAGCTCACCCATCAGTTATCTAACAGTTGTAGGACATCCATTCAAAATTATTCATGGATTTATCTGTGGTCAGGGTTATTTTTGAATCATCAACAAATAACATGTTCACCCACTGAAACCAGGGTCTGTTTTCTGAACACGATCTTATACTGCAACAGAACTGTTGGAAATGCCATCCACCTGAAAATGTAGCTAATGTAACCATTCAGATATAGTATTCCATTTTAAATTCTACCAATGAAAGGGATGTGTTAAATATTCTGCACAGAATTAGACTAAGTTATCAAAAGAAATTATACCTTTTCCCGATTATCAAATATGGTTGAAAGACGAGGACTTGAAGCAGACCGGAAAATCCCAATCGAGTCTTTTTCTTTCAGTGCTTGGGAACTACTGATTTCACTCAGTGCATCGTGGCTTCCAGTTTTCCTCAACCCCAGTCTCCAAGAGGCTGGAGATTCATCTTTTCCTTCATCATCTTTGGCAGTGGATTTAATAAAAGGGCTAATAATCTGTAACAAGATAAAAATCCTAATTGCACAATTACAACAAGTTTTCTGTTTCACAAAACTTGCAAACGGTTTCAGTTTGTGGTTAACTTTGATGGATGATTTTTTAAAAATATTCTACAACACTCAGGATATATTAAAATATAAAGAATATAAAAAGAAAATGTCACAAGCAACCAGCTTTCAAATTTCACAAACGTACAACTGAAATTAAGCTTGAATGAACTGGTGTTCACAGAGCCTTATCAAATCCTAGAGCATCTTATACCTCATCACAACAAATTAACTGATTTTTAAAAAATTGTAGTCATCGTTGCTGTAAGGCAAATGTGAAAGCCAATTTATGCACAAAGCAGCATGGACGGAATCATAGCGCTCCTGAAAGAGTTTGGAGCCTTCTCGGGCTACAAACTCAACATGAGCAAAAGTGAGATCTTCCCAGTACACCCGCAAGGGGGGGGGGGGCAGCACTAAAGGGCCTGCCGTTCAAACAAGCCCGAAATAAATTCCGCTACCTGGGGATCCAAATAGCCCATGACTGGAAAGGGATCCACAAATAGAACCTCACCAGCCTGACGGAGGAAGTTAAAAAGGACCTGCAAAGATGGAACACACTCCCGCTCTCCCTCGCGGGGAGAGTCCAGACGATCAAAATGAACGTACTGCCCAGGTTCCTTTTCCTGTTTAGATCCATTCCGATCTACATCCCCAAGGCCTTTTTCAAAGCGCTGGACAAACATATCATGGCGTTCGTATGGGGGGTAAAAATGCTAGGATCCCAAAGAAGGTCATACAAAAAACAAAATCCAGGGGGGGGGCTAGCCCTCCCGAATCTACAATTCTACCACTGGGCGGCAACAGCCGAGCGAGTAAGGGGATGGATCCAGGAGCCAGAAGCCGAGTGGGTGCGTGCGGAGGAGGCATCCTGCATGGGAACCTCCCTCCGGGCCCTCGCCACGGCAGCACTCCCATCCCCACCCAAAAAACACTCCACCAGCCCAGTGGTGACAGCCACCCTCTAATCCTGGAACCAACTGCGGCAGCAATTTGGCCTGTACAAAATGTCGGACAAGGCTCCCATCTGCAACAACCATAGGTTCAAACCAGCACTGACCGACGCCACCTTCAAAAGGTGGAGGCAGGACGTGGGGACACTGACAGTCAGGGACCTATACACGGACGACAGGATCGCAACACTGGACGAACTGACAGAGAAATTTCAGCTAGCTGGGGGGAACGAGCTACGGTACCTGCAGCTCAAAAACTTCCTACAAAAGGAGACAAGGACGTACCCACAACCGCCACGACAGACACTATTGGAAGACCTACTGGACGCAAGTATCCTAGAGAAAGGGAACTGTAGTGACATGTATGGCCGACTGGTAGACAGGGACGACACCGTACTGGACGCAACAAGAAGGAAATGGGAGGACAACCTGGGGATGGAGATAGGGTGGGGACTCTGGAGCGAAGCACTGCATAGGGTCAACTCCACCTCCACGTGCGCAAGGCTCAGCCTGACGCAACTAAAAGTGGTACATAGAGCCCACTTAACGAGAAACCGTATGAGTAGGTTCTTCCCGGAGGTGGAGAACAAATGTGAGCGGTGCCAGAGAGGCCCGGCCAACCACGCCCACATGTTCTGGTCTTGCCCCAGACTTGTGGAGTACTGGACAGCCTTCTTCGAGGCTATGTCCAAAGTGGTGGGGGTGAGGGTGGAGCCATGCCCGATAGTGGCGGTCTTCGGGGTTTCAGACCAGCCAGATCTATTCCTGGGGAGGAGGGCGGACGCCCTTGCCTTTGCCTCCCTGATTGCCCGCCGTAGAATCCTGTTTGGCTGGCGGTCAGCAGCACCACCCAGAGCTGCAGACTGGCTGTCCGACCTCTCGGAATCTCTCCAAATGGAGAAAATCAAATTCGCCATCCGAGGGTCGGACGACGGCTTCCACAGAACGTGGGAGCCATTCATGCAACTGTTCCGGGACCTGTTTGTGGCCAACGTACATGAGGAAGAATAGTCGGGTGGCCAAGAACCAGGGGAAAATGGGCGGGAATCGGGGGAAGGTAGCCGGGGGGAGGGGGCTACGGGCTCGGTATGGGGGTTTGATGGCAAGCCAAGGCCCAAAACCAAACTATAAATAAATGCCTATAAACATGTGCCTCGGCCATATTGGGGAATGTAAAATATGTATGCTGGCTAAAGGGGGCGGCCACAATTATTGTTATGAAGATGCTTACCTGTAAATATTCATGTTAAATTTTTGTGTTTTCCTTTTTTTTTTCTCTCTCTCTAATAACTTGTAATTTGTCATATATAAAATATGAAAACTCAATAAAAAAACATTTATAAAAAAAAATTTATGCACAAAGGTCCCACAAAGTAAAGACGACAAGAACACAACCCCAAATTAACCCAAGTAAATACATCAAGATTACCTCATTCGTCCAACAAGTACAGCCCATGTTGAATGAGCTATGCAAGAAAAACATACACTAATAATGTCAGATATTTTCTACCAAGCCTGAGCACTAATTTAGAATATCAGAGATTAAATGGTCAGAATAGGACTTCAACTCACCCAATTTTTTCTGTAGCTAACTCAGTTTAGCAGTGGTCTCAAATTCCTACACAACCTAAAATAGAACTGCTTACATCTCAACCCTCTCTATTTACAAATGTCTGACCATTCAGATTATTAGCTGCATTGGCAGGACAATGTTTTTGAAACTCATAGCATTGTGTCTTCAAACCCATAGCATTGGGTCTTCGTTTCTCTTAAAGCATGTTTCCCATTAAAGAATTTCAATTATTCACTGATGGCACAGGTTGTTTTATCTTTTCTCTGAACCGTTATCCCATCAGAAACGTTAAAATTAAGTGCCGCAAATCAAGTCTCACTAATGTGAACTTTGAACAAAAACCATCAGCTGGGGATTTACAGGAAATCATCGGAAATTAAATATGCAGAAATAGATTGTATAGAAAAGAGACAAATTGTAAAAGAATTGAATGACTTTTTTTAAATCACAGAAGCAAAGTACCGCAACGGATGCTATAACATCTTTTAAGATTTAGCTTCTCACCAGTAGAAGCAATTTAAAAATGGGTATTTAAACGATGTTCCTGCTAGCCTCCAAGTTGGGTCTGATTATATAGCGTGGCAATGGCAAGTTTAAATTATGGCCTAATAGCAATATCATGACTACAGCAGAACTTCTAAGACTTATACAACAGTCAAGACTCTCCCTGGAAACACACAGAATAAAATGTCCTTCTTTTCCGAATCAGAAATAATGGCAATTTCAAAATAAAAGAATTGGGATTATTTTTGCAGCCTTCGAATGCAGGCCTTACCAAACAAAACTTCCTATAGCTACTTTTATCAGCTGGCTGATCTTGCAGTTAGATATTTTTGAGAATTTGGCACAAAAGTACAGCACACAGTTGTTAAGAGCAAGCTCCCTGTTAAGTATCTTGAGAGTGGAATGAGTGAGGAACAAAATAAGGATTTTGCACTCAAAAAATGAGAAAATGCGAGAAGCACAGCTTTAAATGAGATGGTGGTCAATTCACAAGTTATAAAATGTTGTCAGAGGGCTTCATTTGACCTTTAAATAATCACTGTTCGAAAGAAATTATGCAAAAATATTTAATGTCTGCACATTTGCTGACAGAATCCAACCACTATCCCAAATTGCATTGATGCATAATATGATTTGGTAGTTGGGATGAATAACTGAAGCGGACAGCGAATGAAAACTGCATTCCTATTGCAAGTTCAGTGACAAGTCATTCCCCTCAATACCAGGCACAATCATGCCTCTAAGCCTTTTAGACTTCCAATCTGCTGCCTCTAACATTTTTTCACGCAAAATATTGAAAAAAGCTAATAGGGCAGCAGGGTAGCATGGTGGTTAGCATAAATGCTTCACAGCTCCAGGGTCCCAGGTTCGATTCCCGGCTGGGTCACTGTCTGTGTGGAGTCTGCACGTCCTCCCCCTGTGTGCGTGGGTTTCCTCCGGGTGCTCCGGTTTCCTCCCACAGTCTAAAGATGTGCGGGTTAGGTGGATTGGCCATGCTAAATTGCCCGTAGTGTCCTAATAAAAGTAAGGTTAAGGGGGGGGGGGGTTGTTGGGTTACGGGTATAGGGTGGATACGTGGGTTTGAGTAGGGTGATCATGGCTCGGCACAACATTGAGGGCCGAAGGGCCTGTTCTGTGCTGTACTGTTCTATGTTCTATGCAGGAGGCAATTATCTGATTGGGGTCGCCATTATCCTTTGAAATTTAATAATCTAAAAAAAAAAGGGGGCCTCACGGTAGCATGGTGGTTAGCATCAATGCTTCACAGCTCCAGGGTCCCAGGTTCGATTCCCGGCTGGGTCACTGTCTGCACGTCCTCCCCGTGTGTGCGTGGGTTTCCTCCGGGTGCTCCGGTTTCCTCCCACAGTCCAAAGATGTGCGGGTTTGGTGGATTGGCCATGCTAAATTGCCCGTAGTGTAAGGTTAATGGGGGGATTGTTGGGTTATGGGTATACGGGTTACGTGGGTTTAAGTAGGGTGATCATTGTTCGGCACAACATCGAGGGCCGAAGGGCCTGTTCTGTGCTGTACTGTTCTATGTTCTATGTTCTAGTAGTGAGGAAAAGGTCCTCAATACCGCAAAACAAGTACACAGTCAGAGCAGAGCTTCCAACCAAATATCATCTCGACAAGAAAATGCCCCTTTAACCTCCATTAACACTGCCCATCTTTACTTCTGCCTCAGTTCATATGCAACTCAAATGCACACCATGCATTTGTCACTTCAAGTTTGGACTGTTTGCAATGATATCCTATCTAGATTATCATCTCCCAATAACTTCAGTTCATTCAAAGCTTTATTATCCATATCTTAACCTACCCCAGGTTTCACTGATCGGTCATTCCTGGCATTAGCTCAAAATCCTGCAATGTCTCAAATTAAATTATCGTGATCAAGATTCCTCACCCCCTCTATCTAACCTCTTCTAGCCGTTCAACCACTTCCAAACCCTGTCCCTCTGACTCGGGTCTCTTGGGCATTCACTTTTCCTTCATCAGAGTGCTGACCCCATGTTTGCCATGCTCTGGAATTCCTTTTGTTAATCCTCTAAACCTTTTGGTCAACCTTCAGTACCTTACTTAAAACCTACCTCTTCAATTCAGTTTTTGGTTACCTTCAAATATTTTCTTTTTGTCTCAGCATTAATTTCTTTCCTTGTATCTTGGAACATTTTCCTTTTGCAAGGCACCATATAAATTCAAGTTGTTACTGAAGCTAATTATACTTTGTCTTTTCATGCAAAAGACTATTATATTGTTTAAAATGAATTCAAGCAATCTAAAGGTAATGCTGTAAGCACATTAATAAATCTCCACGGCATTGCTCACAGATGGAAATGTGAAAATGTTTTAAATGATTGGTGAGCGTTTAAGTGAACCTGTACCAATACCCCTAGCAGTTACCTGCAGAAATGAATCCAATACTCACCTGTCAGTGCCCCTTGATATAGAAAACATAGTATAAAATACCAGAGTTGGACTTCACCTTTCTTGCTGCAGTGGTGGCTGTGTATCGTGTGGACTGTCCTGCAGTTGGAGCCAGCTGCAAGCTTCTGCTGTTCAGTTTGCTGTTTATATTATTTTTGATGGATGGTTTTGACTTTTCTGTGGGAGAAAAATAAATCAAATTTAGAAGTTTTATTTTGAACTGGTACATTTCAAAACTAAAGAGCCAACAATCAGAACTCCAAGAGATGGTTGCTGTTGCAACTTCAAACATTGCAACTGCAGACCCATCAAGCAATGACCGTTTCAAGGCTTACAAAAGTACGTACCATGATAACTGAAAGGTTGTTAGAAAAACTTAAAAAGTGAGGTACCGAGAAAATCTGTACTGAAAAGTCACCCTCTGACAAGAGATTAACCCAACAGTGCTGAAGCAGCTAAAGTACAAATCATTCTGTACAATAACTTGACTTACAAGGGATCTATAACTGTCCAAACAAATGATAAATATAACTGCTAACAACCGACCGGTAACTTTTCAATCCATAGCATGACAAACCGTAATGAAATACATATGGTTTTGAGGAAGCATGATTTTACAGATGACTGAACAGGAAAGAAGTTGAAAAAAGACAGCTTTCTACAGCACTTCCTCCATCCAACTCTCTCAAGTGGGCTTTTGGGGTCACCAATAGAGCTGTGAACAGAATCATGAATCAAAACGTTGTCCCAAGGATTCAGACATTTTTCTGCCCATAATTATGGAACAAAGTACACAGCCGAGGTTTGACAACAGCAATGCATCACACGGATGCATGATCAGAACATAAAGTCGGTTATCTGAAACTAGGGCCAGAACATTGCTGCCCTTTATGCTGGCAGGATATTCCCGCTGGTGGTGCACCCCCCACCCAGGGTTATTTCAACAGGAAACCCTGTCGATTGCGGCGGGACCAGAAGATTCCGTCGCTGGCCATTGGTGGGCCGTTTCCTGCTGCTGCGAAACATGCGGCAGTTTGAGCAGTAAATCCCGCCCTAGGATTTTGAAACCAACTGACCAGTCAACATTCTAAGTCCTTTTTCAAAGTTTCAGTATTGGATTGCAGAAAATAGGGGCAACAGTTTGGCAGATGACAACATATGTGCAAAGATCAAAATATGTTGTGAAATTAGCAACGACCACTATTGTTGAATCAGTGCTGTATCAAGGTTTGTTTTTCCAAACATTACTGACACAAGATATCAAATACCTGGATGCATGACTAATCAACACACTTGAGTTACATTAGTCAGCCTGCATGTCAAGAATCAGATTGGGAAATATATTTTTAAAATATGAAATCAAACCCTCTAAATAAAGTTAGAAATAATCTAAATTCTTAAACTCAGTTCTCAGTTTATTAAAAACACTGCAATTGACAAATTATTTTAAATCGAAAAGTGTCCTGATTACTGACAAATAAAGCATTTTCATTCACTCAAAATTTTCATTTACCCAGCTCATCCTCCTTCAAACAGTTAAAAATCTTCTGCAAACTTTTAAGAAATTAAATATTTCACTCCCATTTCCATTCTGACTTTTTAGAAATTAAAGACTCTGGGTGCAATCTAACAGAAAAGTTTCAAATTGTGGTAGCGAGTGGGAAATGCTGAGTGTTTCCTGAAGACCGACCCAGCGAGGCGAGGTATCCAACATTAATTCGGGCACTTAATGATGCCTCACGGGCTTTACGCCACAAATGACTGTCCCGCCAGCTGATTCGCCTTGACCCAGCTCAGCAGCTCCCTGCAAACGAGGGGGAGCGGCTCTTAAACAGCTCCCTCCAAGCAAACCCCACAACACGCAGCCATGCCACCGTGCAGCCCAGTTCCACGTTTCGGTGATGCCAACCTGGCCCGGCTGGTGGACGCAGTGGAGAGCAAACGGGATACCCTGTTCCCCCAAGGGGGTTGGAGGATCAGCCAATGCGGCCTGGGAGGCAGTGGCAGCCAGCACGGGGAGTGTAACCAGGAAGACCACCACCCAGTTTTGTAAGAAACTAAATGCCCTCCACCGAGCCACCCACACACAGTTGGTATGCACCTCACCCCCAGCACAATACCGTACCTGACCTGTGCCCCAGTACCCCCCATCCTATGCCCAGCCGCGGTGCTCATGCATGACCCCGCCAAAGCAGCCTCCATCCCTACAATGCATGAAGCGCGCGGCTCATGATGCCCTCCCTTTGTCCCCGCAGGAGAAGTTTGCCCACAACAGATGGGAAAGGGCCCCAGACAAGTGTTGGGGTGCCTGGAGGTTGCGTGGAGCAGAGGACAGATCGGTCACCGACGTCGAGCTAGGCCTGCACCGCAGAGTTGAGTATCCATTGGCCCCACCCAGATGGCCTGTCACATGCAAGTTGTTAATGCCAGATATAATAATCCTTTCCTCTCACTGACCACCTGTCCATTCTCCCGCAGGACCTCCTTCTGATGGGCATCTATGGTGGTGCCAACTCCAAGGGAACACATTGGAGGAGAACACAAATGATGCCACAGCTGAGGAGTGACAGCTTCAATGCCCATTCCTCCACCAGCACAGAGACACAAAACCCAGTGGGAAAATGTAATGGACAGGCTTCTGGGGCATAATCTGGTGAGCACCACAGATGCTGATGCACATCAGGTGAAGGCAGGAACATCCAGGGGGGAAAACAGCAGTTGGAGGTCAGCTGGACCCCAGATCCCAGCTGGGTCCAGTGTGATGTCGATCTCTGGACTAGGTTATTCCGGAGCTAATGCAGACGCTAGACTGCGGCCAAGTGATTCAGAGGGGGTTGTCAGCGACACTTCAATGAGTCCATAGCCAATTGAAGAAGTCCCAAAGGCTACAGGTGCGAGAGATGGCACAGGAAATGCGTGGTACCAAGGCTAACACTGCTAAGGTGGTGACCGCAGTGGAAAGCCTGGAGAAGAGCATCAGCAGCATGAGCGGTGGTGTCCAAGGTGTTGCACAGTCAATGACAGTCAAGGCCGAGTGGCAGCCTCAGGTGGTCCTTGTCGAGTCGCTATCGGTAGCTAGAGACAGTTAGCGCCACGATTGTACACCATGAAAACAACACGTTACACCCAAGACATGTGAAGCCTCTTATGTTATTCCACAAGGCGGGCTGGCATGCAACGACCCAAATTGCCTTCCCCTGGGCATGGAGGTCCTAGATATGCCCCCCCAGGCGTACCATGTACAGGTGATGGGTGTGAGCATGCTGTCAGCAGATAGACTGATTATGGCATAGATTGAGTAGCACCAGAGCTCACCTTACAACAGGTATCATCCCCTCCTAACTTGGATAAGGGCCTTCCTGACCCTCCGGCATGTCGGATCCTCGTCACCGCCTGTCCTCCTGCTGCTCCCGCAGGTCCTCTCCAGGCTCTTCCTCCAGACCCTCCTGGTCTGGCACCTCCATGTGGCCAGATCCTCAGGGTGTGAGGCGAGCCCCTGCACATTGGCCTCTGCCTCGAGCCTCTGTCGACACTGCTGCTGCCGCCACCTTCTCCGGCGTCTGGCTACCTGGACTGCCACCCCCACCACGAGGGCAGTTGCTGCGGGGTCCACAATATCATCCATCATGTGATATTTGTCAGGAATTGGAGAGGGTAAGAGGCCGACACTCAGTGGCATGCTCCTCCTCCTCTACCTCCAGCCAGTCTCCCCATTGCTGTTCCAAGTTGTGGAGGACACAGCAGATCACCACAAAGCGGACGACTCTCCGTGGATATACTGGAGCGCACCATCAGCGTGGTCGAGGCATCGGAACACATTCTAAGCAGTCTGATGCACCATTTTATGACAACCCGGGTGGCCATATGGGCCTCACTGTATCGGGTATCCACATCATTTACCGGCCTCCTCATTGGTATTATTAGCCAGGACCTAAGCAGGTCGCTCTTATCCCCCATCAGCCAACCCTGTCATCCCAGGTTGTCCCTCGAAGACATCAGGCATATCAGGCTGCCCCAGGATATGGCTGTCGTGCACACCCCCGGGGAAGCATGCACAGACGTGCAATGATCTTGAGGTGGCGGTCGCACACAAGTTAAACATTCAGTGAAGTGGAACCCCATCCTGTTAATGAAGGGCACTCCTGGACCTCATGGTGCACACATAGCGATAGGAGTGTCATTAATTACCTCCTGGTTGGGGCACCTCGGCGATGGCGGAGAATTCTGCTGCCCGGGCACCTTGATGGGCCTGGTCCAGGTCAAAGTTTATATAGCCAGCTGCCCGGGCAAACGTCAAAGACACAATTGTGGATTGTTGTCTGGGGCATGCCACACAAGTCCCCGGCTCAAGATCTGGAATGAACCCAAGGCTCAAAGGTTCAGGCTGTGGTGACCTTGACGGCCAAGTCTGCAAGGACATGACACTGGTGCCTCACCCTCTCCCTACTGAGGCGGAGCCTCTTGCAGCACATGCTGAACGACATCTCTTCAAACACCGGCCTCCTCCTCTGGGTCCCTCCCTGATCTTCTAGGTGGCCGGATCCTCAGGGTATGGGGCGGGCCCCTGACTCGAGCCTCTGTCAACACTGCTGCCGCCACCTTCTCCGGCGTCTGGCTGCCTGGACTGCCACCACACCAAAAGGGCAGCTGCTGTGGGGTCCACAATATCAACCATCATGTGCTATTTATCAGGAATTGGAGAGGGCGAGAGGCCGACACTCAGTTAGGGCTTCCAGCCCATAACCCTCAAATCTCCCAAGCGTACCCCACCCTTACATTCCTTGACATTAGCTGAAATTGTTCAGAACACATGTTAAATGAGAACAAAAAAAAAGATTAAACGTTATATGTTCATTCCATATTCCCTGTACATTTACAAAGCTCTTTCCACTGATTTGACCTATCTTCAGTTTACCTGCTTCTATGTCAGACTCTGAATCGGAGGCATCATCCTCCTCCTCAGAACTGGAGCTGCTGGATTCATCTTTTTTGCACTCCTCATCAACCTTTTCTTGCTCAGGTGATTTGCACTTAGTTTCATTTTCTTCAGAAAATAGAGTGTCTTTACTGTAACAATGTTGAAACAAGTCAATTTCAGTTAACTGTACAAATTACTTCACATAACTGATTTTATTAATTACTGCAATATGTTATAATGAGATGGTGAAAACTTGACATTTAATTTTGTAACTGCTGCAAAATAGGGAGGATAAAATTTTCTTATTTTTTGGAAATGTGGAGCTTCTGTTCTCCAAACGCTTGGTCCAAGACTGAGCAGTCAACAGGTCGTACAGAAAGTCCGATGTTCAAGTGAGATGACAAAGTAAAGCAAGATGCTTCCAGAAATTATCCTGCCCATTTGCAACTTTTATGAGCTCTTTAGTAAAGAGAATTAGCAAGGATCATTACTGCCTTTTTCTTTATTATGGATTTAAAAGCTTGAACCTTCTTCCAAGAGTTTTTTACGAAGTGTCACAAAATGAGGCAAATATCAAGGGAGGAAAAGACGACAAAATTTTAGTCTACTTAATGAAAAATGAAAACCAGGAATAAAATCATTTCGAACACAATTAGATACTTGCAACCAACTGTAAGAGACCTAATAAAGCTAAATGACAACCCACAATTTTCTACACCATTGTGACACCAACTTAAGCAATCCCAAAGAGTGTGGCATTCAATTAAATTTGCAAAGCATGTTGCCCTGGGGGTAGCAAAGTTGGAAAACATGCTCTCAGCATTGGCACTTAAGAATGGAAGCTGTCAAGTCAGTAGGTATCTCTTGTCTGGAGGAGGCATAATCAGGTAGATTAAAATTGATTTTCTGAATTTGCTCTGCCTGTTCTGCAAGCCACAATAATTGTCAATTTTGCAAAGCAGGCAGAATATTTCCTATGGTAATCAAACACAATCATTTTCCTAAACGAGTACTGCTGAATGCACCAAGTGATGTGATTTGTACAAGTTTTGGTGTGATTTGGACAAGCTGAGTGGGCAAATGCATGGCAGATGCAGTATAATGTGGTAAATGTGTCGTTATCCATTTTGACAGCAGAAACAGAAAGGCGGATTATCTAAATGGTTATAGATTGAAGGGTGGGGGGGGGGGGGGGGGGGGGTGAGAAATGTGCAACGAGATCTGGGTGCCTTTCTACACCAGTCCAGTCTCGGAAAGTAAACATACAGGTGGGTATGGTAGCACAGTGGTTAGCACTGTTGATTCACAGCACCCAGGTTCGATTCCTGGCTTGGGTCACTGTCTGTACAGAGTCTGCACGTTCTCCCCATGTCTGCGTGGGTTTCCTCCGGGTGCTCAGGTTTCCTCCCACAAGTCCCGAAAGACATGCTGTTAGCTAATTTGGACATTCTGAATTACCCCTCCATGTACCCGAACATGAGTTAAACGTGGCGACTAGGAGTTTTTCGCAGTAACTTAATTGCAGTGTTAATGCAAGCCTACTTGTGACAATAAAGATTATTATTAATTATTATTAAAGGCAAATGGTATGTTAGCTTTCATAGCAAGAGTACATGAGCAGGGGTGTCTTGCTACAATTATACAGGGCCTTGGTGAGACCACAACTGGAATGATGTGCACAGTTTTGTCTCCTTATCTGAGGAATGATGCTCTTGCAACATAGGGAGTGCAGCGAAGGTTTACCAGACTGATTCTTGGGACAGAAGGACAGAAGTACGAGGACATATTGAGTCGGTAAGGATTATATTTGTTGGAGTTTAGAAGAACGAGGGGGTCTCAGGAACCTATAAAATTTGAATAGGGCTATTCAAAGGCTGTTGCCGGTGGCAGGGGAGTCGAGAACCAGAGGTTACATTGTAGTGATACTGGGCAAACTATTTAGGACTTAGGTGGGTCGAAATTCCTTCACCCAGAGAATGGTGAGCCCGTGGAAGTCGCGACCACAGGCCACAGAAAGCAGTTGAGGCAAAAAAACTATATTTTCAAGAAGCAGTTAGATATTGCACTTGGGACTAACGGGATCAAAGGACATGGGGGGGGGGGGGGGGAAGCTGGAACAGTTTACCGAGTTGGGGCCGAATGGCCTATTCCTGCTCCTATTTTCTCTTTTCTATGTACAAGCCATTACTCCTACAGCTTTCTGATCAGCCTCACTTGTGCAGATAAAAATCTCAAGAAAAAATGCATAATTTATTTCAGAAATTGCAGAGACCTACTCCACAGCCAAAATCCACTGAGATTTTGATTAGCAGAATGAATCAATTTCAGTTTTAAGTTTCAGCTCTGCCTAAGGTATTCTTTTTGAAGCCACTCTCCTAAGTAATCCCACTTCGGATGTTCAGGAAATGTGGCATACTGTCCAATATCTATTTATACAGGAGCATAACTCGGTGGTTTAACAGCGAGAGCACCTTGTCAGCTGGATTGTTTGTCTTTGGCAAATCCCATTGATTTTTTTCTTTGTCTAATGCCACTTTGAAACTTGCTTTGCATGTTTGTGCATTTATAAACCAGCCTGTTCAGTTTACACACATTCATCAATTCTAGAATTCCGACTTTTTTTTAGACCTATGCTAATACACTGGACAGGATTTTACTGTCCAGCCATGGCATAGCTGCTTCTCCTCCACCACTACCAACCCCCACCCCCAGTAGATGTGGCAAGCCATTTAAACCTCCATTCAGTTCGGGGGAGGGGGGGCTGTAATATCCTGCTTGTTGATTTTCATGTAGGCGCCCTCCTGTCAGTCCCCTCTGGCATATCCTGACCCCATCAGAGGGCTGGCAGCTTTGAAGCTTCAACAACACAATGAGAGGTAGGCGCTGTTGGGACAGGTAGGAAACCATGAATGCGCCTCAAAATACAGATGCCCTTGCATCAGGGTTCTTTCAAAAGCACCTTCCAAAACCAAGGCCTCTACCGCTTAGAAGGACAAGGACAGCAGATGCGTTGAAATACCACTGCCTGCAGGTTCCCCTCCAAGTCACAGACCATCCTGACTTGGAACTCTGTTGCTGTTCCTTCACTGTCTGAGTCACAATCCTGGAACTCCCTCCCTAATAGTATTGTGAGTGTACAATCACCACATGTTCAAGAAAACAGCATCGCCACCTTCTCAAGGGCAATTTTAGAAATGCTGCCCTAACCACTGGAAAGCAGTTTGCAAAAGGCAGTAAGATAAAATATAAGGCATCAATTCAGGATGGTCAAGGGTACAAGGCCCAGCTGATCAGAGATTAGGGGATTGTTGGGGCTGGGGGTGTGGTGGCAGAGACAGTATCTTCTGACAGTTCCTTTTTTGGGACATGTAGCCGCTAGCTCCGATGGCTGCTGCATGGAGGCTGCCTGCATGAAGCTGCAAGACTGGCTTATCACTGGCAAAATGCCGTCCACTCTTTCTAATTATGCAAATTGACCCCCCACCTCAGTGCAATGTTTAGACAGTCTGAAACCCAGTACGCCTCCTATCCACTAGAAAGAAACTGCAGGGGAATCAAACAGCGGCTTCCTGATTTATATATTAATCAGTTTCCAACAAACATAGAAATCGCAAAAACATTGGAAGAGAAGGAAGCCCTTTGACCGTGTTCCACAATTCAATGAGATCATGATTGTTCTGCGACCTAACCTAGCCACATATCACTAATTAAACATTTTAAAACTGACTTATTTAACAGTTAATCGACCATCAATTGTTATTTGGAGAAGTGTTTCCCAATTTCACTTCTGAAATGCCTGGCTCTAATTTTTAATCAATGCCCCCTAGTCCTGAACTTCTCAACTCACGGAAATAGTGTTTGTGTTTTCCCCCATCTAACCTATTTATTCGCATTAATATCTTGGAAATTTTGAAATCACTCCGAGCCTCCTAAATTCCAGGGAACACAAACCAAATTTAGTTAATCTCTCCCTGCAGCCCAATCCTTGGATATCATTCTCTTAAATCTATGCTTCATTCCCTCCATCTCCAACATATCCTTGAGGTGTGATGCCCATAATTGCTTGTAATACTCCAGGGCATGGCTTACCAAGGCTTTGTATAACTGAATCACAACTTCTACCCCTTACATTCTCGTCATCTAGATACAAAGGCCAACATTCCATTAGTTTTTCTGATAATTTTCTGCTCTTGTCCATGACACTGTAATTATCCATGCACCCGAACCTTGCATCTTTGTACCTCCATTATTTCTAACTTGATGACCATTTATTAAGTATATTGTATCATCTTTGAGGTCACATCTGCCCACATCTTTTAATTGCTTGTTTTGCACATTTACAATCTGACTATATCTTTGTAATTTCATGCTTCCATGTACAACATCTTTGTGCCATCAGCAAATTAAGATTTTTGGATTTCTATCCTATCATTTAACTTACTAATAACTAAAAACCCATTTAAAGGTTTGGGTGAAAACTATATTGAACAAGTACTGGGACTTGGTAATGGCAACCAAGTTGCCTCCTCGGGCTGAATTATCCATTTCTCCAGCTGTGAGTTTCTCATCGGTGCGTCATTCACTGGCAGCAGGATTCTGCCCTCCCGCCACTCATCAATGGGGTTTCTCACTAAAGCCACCTCACGCCACCAGGAAAACCGTGGGCGGGGTTGCATTGAAAAGTGCTTCACAACAGCTGGAAAATTCCAGCCCTTGTTTTTAGCTGCCAGCTGCTCAGGTGAGAAATCGAAAGTCAGAATTTGAAAATTACCCACAGTTCTATTCTAGCTTGTTCTATTACAGCTAATGACAGTAAACCCAAATGTTAAGCCATAACATAAGCTTGACATAACCAAACTGATGTTAAGTATGTAGAAAGCCAGCAAGATTAGAATACAGGCAAGACCGAATCAGTGTGACCTGCCCTCTGCATACTAACCCATATAATTAAACTTGGTATAAAATACCAAGTTGGAAGGAAAGGCTTTGAAAGCAAGTTAGTTACATTGTCAACATAAGTCATTAAAACACCCAATACAAATGTAAACAAGGGTTAGATAAGTAGCCATTTAATTGCATCACAGGTGTGGCGACTAGGGGCTTTTCACAGTAACTTCATTGCAGTGTTAATGTAAGCCTACTTGTCACACTAAAAATATATTATTATTAGAGACAGCAGGGGCAGCACGGTGGCACAGTGGTTAGCATTGCTGCCTACGGCGCTGAGGACCCGGGTTCGAATCCCGGCCCTGGGTCACTGTCCGTGTGGAGTTTGCACATTCTCCCCGTGTCTGCGTGGGTTTCACCCCCACAACCCAAAGATGTGCAGAGTAGGTAGATTGGCCACACTAAATTGTCCCTTAATTGGAAAAAATAATTGGGTACTCTAAATTTATAAAATAAAAAAAATAAATAAATAAATAAATAAATTATTAGAGACAGCAGTTTACAGATGAGAAACGCCACTGAAAGATTGCCCACAGGCTATGGTTGAGTGATTAAAATCCAATGGTTGATTGTACAAAGCCAAAAGTTAACTAATCAAGTCATCGCCTTTCACAGAAAATGGAACATATATCAAAGTTCAAAATACCTCAAATGCTTTGTTTGTAGTTTACAATTTACAGTTGATTCAATGAGCGTTGATCTCTCAGCTTGTTTTTCAGTGCGAAGCTGTTAAGAAACGAAGAAACGACAATTTCAGATTTATTTTTAATGGGTCACAACTGAAAACCAAGTTCAAATCCTGAACATGAATACTGTAGGGGTCTTTCCTTCTGATTCTTATTTCTCCTTTCTTTATTTTTGCAGTTATAATTTCTCCCCTCTCCCTCTCCTCTCTTTAAAGGCTGTGAGTGGCTGTATTTGTGAAACTGCAGACCTGAATGAGTCTATAGTGAAAACCATCACAGGCTGCAAACAGAGACCTGAATCTGAAAGCACTTCTTTGAAGGAAGATCTGCTTAAAGACAACCATCTGAAACAAAGCCTCTTTTTCCTCATGATTTTCACCCCTCTCCTCCTTTCTCTGTTTGGCTGCTTGTATGTGTGTGCATAGAGGGTGGGAGCAAGACAAACTGCGGATTAGGAATTAGATGATAGTTAAACAGCTGTATTTGCTGAATATTTCATTGTAGTTCTTGCTCTAAATAAAAAAGTAATTGTGTTTAAGTTTACAAACCAGGTGACTGTGATTATTGGGCAGCCAAGGGCCAACGAATTTGGGTATTCTAAGAATTATTGGTTAACTCAATTTAGTTATGACTCTGGGTCAAGTGGGGCTGGAATTGACCATGCACTAGCCCAGGGTTTTGTAACAATACAAACTTAGTTAATCAGTGGCATCATACCCTCAGGAAATTCCAGATTACTATACAGTAAATTAATAATTTGAGGTACAACTATTTTTTGTAATTGCATTTATTGTTGTTAACAGTCAATTTATACACATCCAAGTCCTCCAGACAGCAAATGATTGAATTAATGATCAGTTTTTATATGTATTGCTCAAGGGATGGCTGCTGGCCAGAACATCAGAACTCTCTGCTCTTCAAACAGTCCCATGGGTTTTGTTTTTACATCCATTTGAGCATGCAGACCAAAGATAGCACATCAGATAGTGCAGTGCTGAATTGTCAGCCTTAATTGCATACTCAAACCTATAACAGGGATTGAATTCTTCAGATTCAGAGAAGGAATCTTATCAATTTGGCCAAAGTAACACCAACACACCGGACATACTTCTACAGCCAGATTGTGAATTTTGCAAACCTGATTTAGGTAGGAAGATCTTAATAACTGTTAATAACAGATTATATTTTGGCCAGGGAACAAAAACTGCTTGAAATATTGCAGGCCCCTCATCATTAATAGATAGAACACAAGATTTAATGTTTCAAGTATACGTCTCAATAAAATTGCGTTTTGTCTGAAAAGGTAAAACCTATATTCTCCATTCATCTGTTGATTGGTCTGCTGTGAATTTTCAGTATTTTGGTTTTGTTTCAGATATCTAGCATTTAAGATAAACCTGCACTGTATAACCATGTTGAGATATTGTACAGTTCTTTATAGCGAACAATACTTTTTACGTTTTGTATTACTTTAAACTTTATCCTTTCCTGCATAGTTTTCCTAATAGCTTAGGTTTCAATATTTCAGATGCAAGCCCTTTTAAAATATTTATTTTCCATTCCAAGTTATTTTCAAAACTAATTTTAGATGTTTACAGTCCAACTATAAAATATTTCCTTTGACTGGATCTCTTTCAATTTACAATATCCTACATAGTGTCCAACCGATTTCCCACATCTTCGTTTTAACATTTGAAATTTGTATGGATGATAACATAAGCGTGAACCTTAATACATAAATTTCCAGATGGCAAAGAACAACAGTTTGAGGCTATCTTAATTTAGTTTTAACTTATAGATCTATGGCTTTATTTACAGGCGGGATTCACTACTTCATAATGAGTGTTTCTGTAACATTAGAACCACTGATTTACAGTGACTAACTCAAATTCCAATTTCAATAGATAGCACTTTTTTTATACACAGAATTTTTCAATGGAAGATGTGACACACTATGCAAAATGCTGAATGAACATTTAAAATAGCAGTGCAGGTGGAAATACTTTGCACAGAGGGCTTCAAAGTAAATTTAAAATTCTACTTGCTGGAAAGGTTTAGGTTGGATCCTTTTCTGCATGCTTATAAAAGCAGAGGTTACTTCTGTAATCCAAAACAAGACAATTGCTGCAGTTTTGTACATGGCTCTGAAAATCTGCTCATGTTTTGGCTTCATAAGGACAATTGGTTCATATTGTATGGATTGAACATTTCATGGTTGTTTTAAACAACATTTGGCTATATTAGTGTTTCATTGAATGCACTTTTTAAGCTAAATGCTGTCAAGCAAGAGCGAAGAAAGGTCCAAAAAAAATCACTTACAATATTTTGTTTCTTCTGGAGTTCTTCTAAAAGCTCAACAATGCTTTCATCTGCTAAATCAAAAGGAGTCTGACCCTGCAAACGCAATATAGATAACTTTGTAAATAAGAGTGAGTTAGATTTTCATAGGCAGTTTCCAACTGTATTATTGGGGTATGGGTACAGTTACAAGTAGGTGTTGAAAAGACTGAGCATTTCCAAATAGGAAAGGACAGATAACAAGGCCGGAATGTTCAAGACCACACCCCTTGCATGCAGCTAAAGAACAGTTTGAGCAAGAGACCATACATAAATAATTGATTGGAAAACTATTGTGGGTTTAAAACTACATCTCATCTTAAATATCAAATGCATTGTCAAATCTAGCAATTTTTAAAGTGAACCTGTTCTGAATTGTTGAAATTTCCACTGGTCTCTGATTTTAAAAATATTTCACATGGTACAGTTCATGGGATGCAGATGCCAGTATCCTTTTGATTTTAACCCAAGTAAATTGGCAGGCTATAGGCATATGCCAGATACCGTATAAGAGAAAATGAGAAACAACAACGCAAGGTCATTATCAGATGTCTTCTGTCAGCTAATGAAGAGTGTCACTGGCCTGGTAGCATGTTTCTGATCATTACATGTTGGCTACAAAGGCCAGGGATACAGAGATAGCTTCATGCCAAGAAAACTCCCTGCCTTCTCCTATAATCTTTTTATTAGTGTCACAAGTAGGCTTACATCAACTCTGCAATGAAGTTATTGTGAAAATCCTCTAGTCACCACACTATGGTGCCTGTTCAGGTACACTGAAGGAGAATTCAGAATGTCCAATTTACTTAACAAGCACGTCTTTCGGGACTTGTGGGAGCAAACCATAGCACCTGGAGGAACCCCACGTAGACACGGGATAATGTGCAGACTCCGCAGACAGTAACCCAAGCTGGGAATTGAACCCGGGTTCTTCCAGTGAAGTCAAGAGAGATTCTCAAACAGTGAGTGAAAAGAACAGGAGACAGAGCTGTAAAAACAAAATGATATTTTGTCCTCAAGGTGCTTCTATCCTTTTAGAAAACATGCATTGAAATGATTTGGGTCTAAATAGAAATGTGAGAATCCAAGAATACTCTCACCAGCTGAACATGTATGATACCTACATGCAGTATTTGTTTTATCCTATACACATATAGAATACAAGGCATGTATCCTCTTTCACCCTCCCGGAGTGTGACACTGATCAGTTATTGGTTTAGTGTCAATTCAATGAAAGTTTACTGCTTATCTTATTGCTAAGGCATTGTATTAAAATGTAAACAAGACCTATTGCTTGAAAATATTTTTCATCCTGTACAACTAATGCAACCTCCTTCTCATGATCAGAAGAAAAGGTTCAGTGAGCAGATTAGACAGATTCAATTTGTAAATAACGGAGGAACATTTCCCTCAACAATCTAATTGGATTCAACCTTTAAAAGCTTTTTTCTGGAGCTGCAAATTCAGTATCCTGTGTGAAATACATTTCAACAGGAGGTTGAGAGCTTTGTGGATAGCACATTTATAAATGTAGCCACCCCTGCAGTTGATGAGGATACAGGGGGAGATGGAATGAGTGACCACCCAGTCAAGAAAAAATAGGCGGGTAGTACAGGAGTCCCCCAAGCGTATCCCATTGTCCAATCAATACTCTCCAATCAATAGTCGTACCGTTGAATGATGGTTCACTGAGGAGTACAGTCAGAGCCAAGTCCATGGCACCAAGAGTGGCTCAGCATGACAAGGGGCATGATTTGTAGAGCAACAGTGATAGAAGGTTCAATAGTAAGGGGAAGAGACTGACGTTTCTGCAGCCACTGGTGTGAATTCAAGATGGTGTGCTACTTTCCTGGATCCAGGGTCACAGATGCCACCCATGTGGGAGGTTTCGCATTGGTACCAACAACATAGGCAGAAAGAGAAATGTGGTCCTGCAGGCAGAATTTATAGAGCTGGATAGAAAAATCGCAAGTGGAACCACAGAAGTAGTAATCTCCAGATTACTCCCAGCACCACGCATTAAGTACAAAATTAGGGGGAGAATGAACTTATACAGAGCTAGGACAGAGTTCCTTGCGAGGCAATTTGCTTATCCTACTGAAGAGGGTTTATTTTATGAAATATTTTCCTGGGACCCACTTTTGCCAATAGGCCAACCTTCGCAACCCACATCACTTTCATTTACCTTTAATGCGAAAGCGGAGCCTGCTTGGTCCTCACAATCTCACTTGAATCAGGTTCACAGGAGGAAAGGGCAATGTGCATATCAGGTGTAGACTTCAGCCAGTTCCTCTGTGCCATCTTCACCTTTGTGATAATGGAAAATCCATCCTCGCACATGTAGGTCATCGTAAAAGGCAAAAGCAACAAAATGCTAGTTTTACTCAGCACTGGATACTTCTGAGAGATGCTACTTCAGAATGATGACAGCCTCATGGGCTTTTGCAGTGTTTTTAATGTGCTGTCACAGGTCAGGTATAGCAGAGTAGTCTTTTCATTTGGGATCAGCTGCAAGTTAATAACTGATTAACCTCAGTTTTTCACCCACCACTTCTCTTTCAAAATCTGAAACCGCTCATTTGCCAGTACTTCCCTGCATGTAATACACATGGGCTTTGCATCCTTATTTTCATTGGCACAACTGACAAACAAAACTTCAATAAATCTTCTTTATCCTGCTTTGTTCCCGAGTTAATCCTCTTTGTACTGCTTTGTTCCAGAGTTAAGTTTCTTCTTTGTAGGCTGTTAACCAGAGGCCCTGGAGCTCTGTCCAGAGATAACCCTAGCAGTGCCCTGTCCTGCTGTGGACTCTGCTGGGCAGCTCTCTCCAGAAGATTCACTTGTGAGGTCTTGGCCGGTAGATAGACTGCCTATTTGTGTGTATGGCTTTCTCTTACTTGTAAGACAATGATTAATCTGGACAGTCCTCTTGACTTGCTTGCCAGCAGCTAGAAAATGGAATAAGTTCTCGACGGTAATTTGGCGACAAAATCATGTACATAGGTGGCACATGACATTAGGAATAAGTGCAGGGCCCGTGACCTTCTCACTGCTGCCGCTCCTGGCCGAAAAACTGCACACAGCCTAATCTCCTTTTTATTTATAAGGTAGTAGTGGCTGCCATTCTCAATAAATGTGCTGGTACCGGTTGTTGGGCGTTTCTCCCATGATTAGGACCACCGCTGGAACACCGCGACAGATCGCTCTGCGACCTTCCCGACACCCACCTACAACCCACCTGCAAGGGTGTGGCGACTGTGGGATTTTCACTGTAACTTCATTGCAGTGTTAATGTAAGCCTACTTGTGACACTAATAAAGATTATTGAAACATTTTTAAACAATAAAATACAGCTTATTAAAAGCAACTGACCACTTTGTTAACAGACTCCATATCAGCAAAATTCTCCACAAGGATTCTACAGGCTTCTTCTTTGCACCAATGAGCAGCAGCATGCAGTGGAGTCCACCCATCATTGTCCTTGACATTTACATCATATCCAGCCTGTATCAGTAGTCTAGAAAATAAGCACCAAAATCATTAAGGCACATGTGGTAGTAATTCAGTCTACTGTGCCTATGCTAGCTCTCTGTTGAGCAACCCAATCAGTCCCATTTCTCCATTTTCTATCTGCAGTCCTGTAAGGTTTATTTCCAAGCACACATCCAATTTACTTTTAAAATCATTTACAGTCTCTACTTCCACCACCTCGTAGACAACATGTTCCACGCGTTGTGTAAAGCTTTCATCTTCATATCCCCATGCACTGTCAGAACTGGATTGTTCAGTGCTTGTACCATCAGCGACTGGGAACATTTTGTTGTCTACCTATCTAAATATATCACAATCTAGTGCATCTCTATCCAATCTCCCCATCATCTTCTTTGCTCAAAGGAGAACAAGACCAGCTTCTAACCTTACTTTCTGAACAAAATTCTTTCTCAAAACCAGAGCAAAATGGGGGGTTGCAGTTTCTTGCAATCCCCTTGCCAAATTGACCCTGTTTTATCCCTTTGGCCTTCTCCTGAAAGTGAAAATATCCAACTGGTAATGTAGCAGCTGTGGAAAGAATCAGTTAGCATTTCAGGCTGATGACCTTTCCCAAGGTCTTTCAAGTCTGAAATGTTAACTCTGTTTCCCTGTCCAGAGGTGCTGCCTGACCAGATTATTTTCCGATATTTCAGATTTCCAGCACCTGCACTATATTGTTTTGACAAGCGTGTGTCTGGTCATCGTGCTGCCCTTATGGCCTGCCAAAACTGAAGTCACGACTCACAGATGAATAATGACCACGTCAAGTGAGAGTCCAGGGGATGATTAGTGCTGTACACCCACACTGCGAAGGGCTGATTTCTCAAACTTGCCCCTTGCCCGTGGTGTGGTGATCCTCAGGTTAAATCACCACCAGTCAGCTTTCTCCCTCAAAGAAGAGAGCAGCCAAGTTACATTGGACATTCTCAGTTGAGCCCGGCCATACCTCTACCCCTAGTGAAAGCAAAAATTTGCTCCCCATCAGCCCAGTTGTGCAGAAATAAAAGTGGAGCGCCAGGCTTCCCATGTGAGTGGATAATGTCTTGCACAGCAAATACGGAGGATGAAACCCAACTCATTTTGGATTTGATTTTATATAATTTAGCAATAGCCTCACTACAAAATCAGTCATGCACTCAGAAAACAATGGGTTTCACTGAACATGTTTAAATAAGGAATGTGGTATTTCGGAAGAGAATGCTCTAGTTAGAGAAAGCAGAGAACTCATTTTGCATTTAGTTCTGCACGATGAATAAGCAAAATGCACCAAACCCAGTGAGTAACTCATTTACATGGATCAGGTCTGTGTCTTTGTGTTGAGAGAGCTGAGCTGAAACAAATATGTGAAGGTCAAGGGTCTAGTGGCAGGAGAACTGAAATTAGCATCTTTACCCAAACCAGATAAAGGAAATACAAAACAGCCAGATTGCTAACCACTGAGCCTTGATGGAAACATACATGTTTGGCATTTGACAGAAATAGGAATTAACTCAGCTATGATGGTCTATAGCTGAATGGCCTGCCAAAATTTTCTTTTAATAAATTGAGTACCCAATTATTTTTTTCCAATTAAGGGACAATTCAGTGTGTTCAATCCACCTACCTTGCACATCTTTGGGTTGTGGGGGCAAAACCCATGCAAACACGGGGAGAATGTGCAAACTCCACATGGACAGGATCGAACCTGGGACCTCGGCGCAGTGTGTCCGCAGTGCTAACCACTGCACCATCGTGCTGCCCTTATGGCCTGCCAAAACTGAAGTCAAGACTCACAGATGGATAATGACCACGTCAAGTGAGAGTCCGGGGGATGATTAGTGCTGTACACCCACACTGCGAAGGGCTGATTTCTCAAACGTGCCCCTTGCCCGTGGTGTGGTGATCCTCAGGTTAAATCACCACCAGTCAGCTCTCTCCCTCAAAGAAGAGAGCAGCCAATGGTCATCTGGACTATAGAGACTTTACCTTTTACATCCACAGTCTTCAGGACAGAAAAGAATGTCAAGGAAAACACAGAACAGCCCAAAAGACATGTTTATTTCATTTTATATCTCTACAAAATAAGCATGCAGGCTTGGTCAGGCAGCAGCCAAAAGGTACCTTTATTATTTCAATAAACTCAAATAAAATGTATTCTCACTGATGCTATGGCTAGCAGATTTCATGATATCTTATTGGTTATGCACTTACTTTAAAACCTCCAAGTAGCCTTTTGCAGCAGCTACATGCAGAGCTGTGCCACCTGATTTGGTGTTCCTTACATCTTCTATTTTGCCACTGTTCAACCACTGCCTGGCGTCTTGGAGCATTCTGTGTTCCTCCTCTTTCCTTGCAACCTCAACATCAATTCCTATGCAAGTATAAAAGCACCAGATGAACTTCAGATATTTAACTCCCTATATTTTCTCAAATATAAAGTAATCTGGACGTGCAAAAATCTGCATGTTGTAATTTTGAACCTTTGATACACTAGACGTGGTCCAGTTGAATCATTTAGTTGTATGCCCTTATTACTAGTCAAATGTTTAATGCAATAAAATTACCCATATCTCACAATATGTTGTACATGTGATAAGACACTACCCACCATTTTTAGTTTACAATGCTAGTTGTTTTATGCATACTAGTTTCATGTAACAATTTATGCTAGTTAGCAGTTTGGATCTCAAGGATCCTTTCCCTTCAATGCAAGTGCATTGAGAGTTCTCTGGTCAGAATAGCAGAAGGCGGAGTAAATAATTTATTCACAGGCTCAATAGACCTTAATTCAATTCACTGTCAGCTCATTTTTATTGATGAAACAAATGAACACATGATTTGTAGGTAACTACAATTGTAAGCTTAATCTTCAAATGTTAGAACTGATCAAAATTACAGCAGCTGCATATAAGCCGCTGCCTCAGTGCACAGGCATTTTACATGCTATTGGAAGGTGGCATCACAAAGAGGCTTCTCCGGCAACAGTACAGATTTATCTGTGACATTGCCTTTGACAACCACACAAATAAGCAAATGGTTGCACTAACAGATTGAGTGGGGAAGCCACAAGCAATGTGCATCAGTACTTCAGGCTCATTGCGTTTTAATAAAAAAATTATAGTCATACATGCATGCATGCTATTCTTCAATGTGAAAAACAAACATTTTTCAATAATTAAAATTAGGATTTTCTTCCATGGAACAATTGTTAATTATACCTTTAGATAATGCTTGTTCCCAATTATGTTGAAAACAGAACTGGTGACATGCAAAGGAAAATATCACTGCACTGTGGAAATGATGTATGCTTAAAAATAATTGACCCAGATTTGAAAAACAGTAGTGACGGGACATTGCAGAAAGTTACCCACAAAGATTTAGCTGGCTCGGTAATTTAAATTTCTCCATTACGTCAGTTAACTTTTAGCGCCATCGACAGAGGATCTCTCACGGCCAGGAAAGTGAAATCATCAAGTAAATTGAGCAGCCAATCAGACTGAGGATTTCTTGGACAGCAAGGCAGGAAGTAAAAAACATTGATCATTTACTTTTTGTAAAGTTCATTCATGGCATTTGGGCATTACTGACTCGGCTGGCATTTAATGTCCATCCTTAATTGCCCTGCTCTAACAGACAACAAAACAAAGATTGGGACATGTATATAGAATTAACTTTAAAAGCATATGGATTTATTTTTAATACAGAGGGAAGACACTGGTATTTTAAAATTACTTTGAGGGTCAGAAAAGTTGCCCAGCTGTAATTATGACGTTGAACTCATTTACACCCAATTTAGCGAGGCCCAAGTTGTTCTACAGCCGTTCCAGCAAATAAAACGCATAAAATTGAAACTTCAGGTCATAGAAATATAGAAAATAGGAGAAGGCCATCGGTCCTTCGAGCCCACTCTGCCATTCATTGTGATCATGCCTGATCACCCAATTCAATGGCCTGTTCTTGCATTCCCCTGCAAATTCTTTGATTTCCTTTGCCCCATGTGCTATATATAGCTGCTTCTTGAAAACATACAAAAATTGGCCTCAACTGCTTTCTGTGGTAGTAATTTCCACAGACTGAACACTTTCTGATGAAGAAATTTCTCCTCATCTCTGTCCTGTATCCTGAGACTGTGATGCCTGGTGCTGGACACTCCCACCATTTAAAACATCCTTCTTGCTCTACCCTGCCACATTACGGCGTCGATTCCATCTATGAAGAATACATCAGCAAGCCCTATAAAAAAGGAAATCGCGGACAACAACTTCTGATTTACCACACTCAACTGCACATGTATGGAGGTATTGTCATTGTTGACGCAAGTGTTAAGAGATTCACCATCATTAACAGCAAATTCCAGGCCATACTACTCAGTGATTGAAAATCGCATGTTTATTAATGTTATTGAAATACTTGGTACGGAACATTTCGAAAATAACAACACCAGCATATGGTCTAATCTCTTAAATAAGCATTGCACATAGTGGTATATAACTTGAATCTGTATTGGACTTCCTGGTTCATATCAGGACTGATTATGTTATACACATTAAAACTAAGCTAAACAGTGGATTGGAAGCGGATGCTTAATATGCACAGATGAGTAGTGGCAGCTGAAAATGTCACCTGATTTGATGCTATGTTAGAACATGACTATAATCTTTCCTACATGAGACAGGAAGACAAATATAGAGCATAATGTTCTGATACTGTACTGTAACTCATTTGTTCTTATGAAAATTGTGGATACAAAGTTATTACTAATCTCCAGTTGGATTCTTCTCAAATCATATTCTTATCTTTATTTTAAAAGTCCAAGACCAAATTTCTACCAGAAATCGAGAGCCTTGTTCTATTCTAGTTTTTCTTCTCATTTTGTTTCTCAATTTTTCTTTTCTCTGCTCAGTTCTATTGCCATTTTTTGTATTTTTTCTTTATTCTTTCATAGAATATGGGGCATCACTGGCAAGGTTAGCCCACCCGGAATTAGAATCACAGAACTCTAAAGTGCAGGAGGCCATTCGGCCCATCGAGTTTGCACCGAACCCCTACTAGGCCCAATCCCCATAACCCCAACTAACCTTTGGACACAAAAGGGCAATTTAGCTTTGCCAATCCACCTAACCTGCACATCTTTGGACTGTGGGAGTAAGCCAGAGCACCCGGACAAAACCCACACATACCCAGGGAGAAAGTTCAAACACCATACTGTCACCGGAGGTCAGAATTGAACCTGGATTGCCCTCAAACTGAGGGTAGTTAAGCATCAATCGCATTGTTGTGGACTTGGGAGTGGTGTGTAGGTCAGACGAGGTAAGGATGGCACATTTCCCTCCCCACAGGACATTAGTGCACCAGATGGGTTTTTACAATTGATGATCGTTGTAATGGTCACAATTACTGAGACTAGCTTTCAATTCCAGATTTATTGATTGAATTTAATTTCAATCAGCTGGTATGGTAGGATTTGACCAGCCTGGTCCTCTGGATTACTTGTCCAGTGATATTACCATTGTGTGTCAGGTGGTGACAAATAAGCTAAGAACACGTGACATTTGTCACCATCAGAAAACCCAACTGGTATACTCAACCCTCAGGAAACAGACACTACCACTCCTACCCAGCCTGCCCGACAAACGGTTCACAAACACATTAAGTTCTACCCACTGAACCTGCTTCAGACTATCACCTCAGAGCAACAGGAGATAGAACATGTCAGCATCGTCCATGTAGCTTAGAATAATTATATTTTTTTATAAAAAGCATAATTTGTACCCACATTTTAATGATCAGCTAAACAATTATGCACAACTTTATGTGCAGATTTGTACATAGGTAGGAGGCCACAAGGGAAGTTAATGAAATGTAGACAACTGAAGGCAAGTATTCCAATTCCTTGCAGTCTTTTGAAAGGCTCAGTAAACATTTCAACTAATTGGTAGCTTTGGCCAAAGCTAGAGGAGTAATGAATTAATATCCGATTGGCAAACATTAAGAGAAGAAAAACCAAGGTACAATCGCATACATCTTCAATGCAAACCAGAGGTCAACCATGGTAGAAGTTTGGAACTCTCTTCTGTAAACAGCAAATCAATACTAGAACTAGGAGAGATAGGTTTTGTTCAGAAAAAAGGTATTAAGAGACATAAAGATGAGTATAAGGAGTTCGGTCACAGAGCAACATGATCTAACTCAACATTGGAACAGTCTGAAGGACTAAATGGTTTACACTTGTTCCTGCATTCTTATGTTCTGAACAGCAGCTCAAGTGGTCAACCACAATTTTTATTCCATTCCTGGTAAGGTAAGTTCACGTATTTATCGCTGACCCCAAGCATGAATAAATCAGTTCCTACACATACACTTGTGATACCTTGCCTTCCGCACCACTTCTCTCAACTTTCCATTGTCTAAATTGTCAGACTGTTTACCCAACATCCAGAATTGGATGCAATATTTCCTCCAATTAAATATAAAGACCAAATTCCTTGCCTTTGGTACCTGTTCCACTTCCTTGCCACTAATCCCATCCCTTTCCCTATCCAAGGCGGAAACAGGTTATTCTAACACACACCTGGTCAGCCTTCTATATTCTA
The DNA here is from genome assembly GCF_902713615.1 of Scyliorhinus canicula. NCBI lineage: Eukaryota > Metazoa > Chordata > Chondrichthyes > Carcharhiniformes > Scyliorhinidae > Scyliorhinus > Scyliorhinus canicula. Next base: position 103,106,584 of record NC_052160.1, on the reverse strand, counting down.
TCCTCTGCAAACTTGGGTTTATCCAAAACTGTGCTGTCTGCACCTCAACTCGCACAAAACATCCATTTCCATGTTCACTGAGCTATACTAGGTTTGGGCTAAACAGCCTCAAATTTTACAATTCTCATCGTAGTTTCCAAGTCCCCCCATGGCCTGTCCCCACCTCATCTCTAATTTCCTCCAATCCAATACACTCCAATTATATCTCCGCTCCTCTTGCCTAGGCCCAAGCTCTGGAATTCCCTCCCGAAGTTTCCCCACCCCATTACCTTGCTTTTGTTCTTCAACACACTTACCAGGGTCTAAAACTTTTGGCCATCTTCCCTAATAACTCTTTATGTAGCTTTGTATCATATTTTGTTTTATAAAGCTTCTGTGAAGCACCATGGGATGTTTCATTTCTTTAAGATGCTGCTTCTTTCTCCAAGAGGGGAAATAGTGAAATTCAACAATTGAAAATTGAGCTTCTCGTTAATTCATACATTAAATGCAAAGCATATCGAATATAACTATCTCCATATCAATTTCCATTAACATTCATTGTCGAGTTGCATTTGTTTGTAACAAGTACAAAGCCTCTATTCCATACCAGCACCTCAAGAGGGCAGACTTGTACTGTTTAAAGTGTGACTTGAAATGAGCTGACTTCTGTTAGAATTAATTTTGTAAAAAAAATAGAATTATAGATGAGGCTATTTTTGTGTTTCAAATAATTTATTCGGGGATTATGCTTAAAAGCTGCAATGAGGCAATTTGGAATGTAGAAGCTCAAATTTTCAGATTCAGGACTATTTCGGTCGTTACCAACAGTTGCAAGATTAATGATATTTATAGCATATCTGCAAAATACAAACTTACCATAAGGTTTAGTGCTACAAAAAAGGTGCAAATTTCAGTATAAACTGTCATACTTTACAAATATAGTATTTCAGTTTAAAAGCCAGGAATTTTTATTGAAATTTAGAATTTGACAGTGATATCTTCTAGTTGGAAGGCAAACGCTCTGGAATCCAAATTCTGCTGACTAATTAGAATGACATTTTATTTGAAAAAGACCGTTCATAATTTGCACACTTGAAAATGAAATGAAAATGAAAATCGCTTATTGTCACGAGTAGGCTTCAATTAAGTTACTGTGAAAAGCCCCTAGTCGCCACATTCCTGCGCCTGTCCGGGGAGGCTGGTACGGGAACTTTGGTACTTTGGTTTGATTCGAGTTCGAAATACCTTTAACTATATTCCTATGAAACAATGAATCCTAAAGGTTCATCAAGCAAATGTGCTGAATTTTGGAGCTGAACTTCAGTTTTGCCAAAAGCAATATAAATCTAGAGCTGGTTGGTTTCTTAGAATCCTAAAATCCATACAGTGAAGAAGGCCATTCAGCCCATCAAGCCCGCCCCAACCTTCTGAAAGAGCACCCTATATAGGCCCATTTCCCCCGCCCTATTAACCCACCTACCTTTTTTTTAATTTTAGAGTATTTTTTTTCCCAATTAAGGGGCAATTTAGCATGGCTAATTCATCTAACCCGCACATCTGTGGATTGTGGGAAGAAACCTAAACACCTGGAGGAAACCCACCCAGACACTGAGAATGCACAATCTCCACAGTCACCGGCGTTGTGAGGCAGCATTGCTAACCACTGTGCCACCATGCTGCCCAGTTTCTTAGGGAACTTCTTTTAAAAACCATGGGATGACAATTTTCTTAGAATAAATGTAAATAATTCATCTAGACTTCTATATAATATACATGACAGCCCCTTGATGCACATATCTACATCCAATTTTTCTTTTGGCAATAGGTGGGGAAAATTATTCATTGGCTACGATCCATTTTTATAATATTTCATGTGGCATAGCTGCTGGCCCAGATATATTATGGAACGGTTTAATTTTCACCCACACTATGCTTTTGAATAGAGAACGAAGATAGCGATATTAGTACTTTCACAATGTTATTATGGCTTCCAAACCAATTTTTTTAATACAAGGCAACAGGGTGAGAAAGGGAGTGCATTTGCTGGACAACAGTGTACATTACAATGGTATTGTCCCTTCAGTTAAACAAAATGCAAATACTTGCAGGAAAGAATTTGTTTCTGATTGTTGGGCAGGTGTGTCTGAAAGTTCTTTAAATGCAAGTTTTGCCAATATCGAAGAGAACTCATGCATATGTTGATACCCACAATTGGGAGACCATAACATTTTTGACACAAAAAACTTTGCAGCTGACTAATATATGCGCCAGCTGCATATAATGCAGATAAATATTCTACTCTGACTGAATTAATATAACTCCATGTAGTTAACAATATTTATTTAGCCCCACCCGAAATGTTAATTTAACTATCACCAAACATGTTTACAATAATGTGGGATTTATTGATTTGCACTGTACTTTGTAACTTGACCCACGGAGGTTGAATTACATTTTGTTTGAAATACACAGAATTCAATTTTATGCAGAATACAATAAAGTAATAGGCTGAGACTATACGACATAGTTTTAACAGTCAGTGGTTTAGTGTCATCCGCGGTTCCGTGGTAGTACTCGCTCAGAGTTGTGGGTTCAAGCCACACTTGAGACACCTGCATGGTAGGAAATGCAGACAACATTAAACTGAGGCTTGGCAAACCTCTCGGGTAAATAGGAATGATGCCATTGAAAGAGGAGCAAGGATATTCCCCTATGCCCTGGTTCACAGCTACCTCTGACCCAGCACTTAAAAACAGAATCTGGTCAGTTTATTTACTGTGTAAGGGCCCTTCCTGTTGATTCACTTATTTCCCATTTCTTTCACTTTGTCGTTACTATTTTTGATCCATGAATATTTAATGGACATATACGTTTAAGTCGAGCAAAGGAAGTGAGGAACTCAAAATTTGCAAAATAGTACACAATGCTATTAAGATTGAGTTTTTGAAACAAAGAATTCAGACTTTCTGGTACTTGAGAGATCGGAGGGGTTTGGTTCGATTGGTTGGCTGGTAGCCAATGGATTGGCTAAGGATTGTATCCTGCCTGGCAACAGTGATTGTCAACAGTCAGGTGGGGCGTTTTCAGAGAACCCATGAAAGAGAATGCTCCTGAACACTGGATGCAGAGAGAAGAAGCAGCCGTGAGTGGTTTTCTCTCTCCAAAAAAATGCTTCCTGCCTGCGGTTTCTGAATCTCCAGAGATGTTTTGAAATCCTGGTAAATCTACAGTAAAAACCATTACAGACTGAAAGCAAGATCATCCACCTGAAGGCCTAGACTAAAAAGGCATCTAACTGGAAGATGTCCATCTGAAACAGACTTTTCTCCTTTTACTTTTTGTATTATTCTTTTTTACACCCCTTTTTGTCCAGTGCATTTGCCTGTCCTGTGCATTACGAGGGAGGGGCAAATTGAAGAGGGGCTCGTAATTAGATAATAGTTAACCAGTTGTATATGCTGCCAATTTAACTATAGTCATTAGTAATAAAAGTGAATTGCGTTTAAATTTACAAATCTGACGAATGCAGTTATTGGGCAGCCAAAGACTATTCTCTAAGAATTGATAGTTAATTTCAATTGTGTTGCGATTCCGGGTCAAATGGGGTTGGAATCGACCGCGCACTAGCCCAGAGTGTCTTCATAACTTTTATTTGTAAGATGTTGCTGCACACAAATCGGTAGCCAGATTTATTTTATGTCAAGAGTGACTGGATCTCAAAAGTTCTTTATTAGCTGGGAATTGCTTGGGAAATCCTGAGATTGTGAAAGGCTTCATCTAAACATAGCAATTTAATAAAAGATGTATTGTGGCCAATTTTATCATTTATCTCGTCATCGTCAATTGACAAAAATCAATTAGGTACAAACATAAATACTGCTCAATGCAAATACCTAAAAATGTGACACCATTTAAATGTACAATTGTTAGATTGGGCACAGTCAAGATTATAATTATTCGTACAAGAATAAAAGCATTTTTCCCTCCATCACCCCCAAGATGACAGCATTCTTGGGATGGTCAGAAGTGGCACTGCTATTTTTGTTTTTGTTCATGGGACGCGAGCGTCACAGGCTGTGCCAGCATTTATGGGCTGTGCCCATCCCTAATTGCCCTTGAGGGGGCAGTTAAGAGTCAACCACATTGCTGTGGGTCTGGAGTCACATGTAGGCCCTGACCAAGTAAGGATGGCAAATTTCCTTTCCTAAAGGACATTAGTGAACCAGATGGGTTTTTACCACAATGGACAATGGTCTCATGGTCATCATTAGACTTTTATTTCCAGATTTTTATTGAATTCAAATTTCATCATCTGCGGTGGTAGGATTTGAACCTGGGTCCCCAGAGCATTATTCTGGGTCTCTGGTTAACTAGTCCAGTGACGATACCACTACAACATTGCCTCCCCACATGGACAGCCTGGAGATGCTGGAACTGGTTGCTCCATGTCTGGCCAAACATGGCATGATGTCTTCATTGGGGGTGGGAGTACTCTAAGCATCGGTCAGAAGCCGACAAGAACATAAGCAACTTAAAACCAAAAGCAATCACTCCAGGCCCTGGGAACCAAGTTGTATTGTGTGCATATCTTGTCATTTAATTCAAGACTGTAAAACCATTACATAATAATTGATACCATTACTAGTCAATTGAAAAGTTTGTTATAAAATCATTCATGGTGAATCACAAGAGGAATTATGGTTGGATTAACAATTTTTTTTGTTGAAATGGCAACCACCCGAACAAACTTAATCAGCAAATGCCAAAACTGCTTGTTAATGCTTAGCTATGGAAATGACAGAATCAAAAATAAATTCTCACTTCTGAATCCACTTCAGAATTTAGTCTGTATTTGTCGGTTCTAACTGAAATGTTCAGTTTCAATACAGCAATTAGTTGGTAACATAAGAACTAGGAGCAGGAGGAGGCCACCTGACCCCTCGAGCCTGCTCCGCCATTCAATGAGATCATGGCTGATCTTTTGTGGACTCAGCTCCACTTTCTGGCCCGAACACCATAACCCTTAATCCCTTTATTCTTCAAAAAACTATCTACCTTTACCTTAAAAACATTTAATGAAGGAGCCTCAACTGCTTCACTGGGCAAGGAATTCCATAGATTCACAACGATTTTGGTGAAGAAGTTCCTCCTAAACTCAGTCCTAAATCTACTTCCCTTATTTTGAGGCTATTTCCGCCTAGTTCTGTTTCACCCGCCAGTGGAAACAACCTGCCCACATCTATCCCATCTATTCCCTTCATAATTTTATATGTTTCTATAAGATCCCTCCGCATCCTTCTAAATTCCAACGAGTACAGTCCCAGTCTACTCAACCTCTCCTCATAATCCAACCCCTTCAGCTCTGGGATTAACCTAGTGAATCTCCTCTGCTCCAGGGCCAATACGTCCTTTCTCAGGTAAGGAGGCCAAAACTGAACACAACACTCCAGGTGTGGCCTCACTAACACCTTATACAATTGCAGCATATCCTCCCCAATCTTAAACTCCATCCCTCTAGCAATGATGGACAAAACTTTTGCCTTCTTAATCACCTGCTGCACCTGTAAACCAACTTTTTGCAACTCATGCACTAACACGCCCGGGTCTCTCTGCACAGCAGCATGTTTTAATATTTTATCATTTAAATAATAATCCCTTTTGATGTTATTCTGTCCAAAATGGATAACCTCACATTTGTCAACATTGCATTCCATCTGCCAGACCCCAGCCCATTCACTTAACCTACCCAAATCCCTCTGCAGACTGCCTGTATCATCTGCACTTTTTGCTTTACCACTCATCTTAATGTCGTCTGCAAATGTGGACACATTGCACTTGGTCCCCAACCCCAAATCATCTATGTAAATTGTGAACAATTGTGGGGTCAACACTGATCCCTGAGGGACACCACTAGCTACTGATTGTCAACCAGAGAAACACCCATTAATCCCAACTCTTTGCTTTCCATTAATTAACCAATCCTCTATCCATGATACTACTTTATCCTTAATGTCATGTATCTTTGTCTTATGCAGCAACCTTTTGTGTGGCACCTTGTCAAAAGCTTTCTGGAAATCCAGATATACCACATCCATTGGCTCCCTGTTGTCTACCACACTGGTAATGTCCTCAAAAAATTCCACTAAATTAGTTAGGCACGACCTGCCCTTTCTGAACCCATGCTGCGTCTGCCCAATGGGACAATTTCCATCCAGGTGCTTCGCTATTTCTTCCTTGATGATAGATTCCAACATCATCCCTACTACCGAAGTTAAACTAAACTAGTTGTGAGAAAGCACAAAAGGAAGATTGTACTCCATTCAACAAAGTCATGCTGGTTGTAATTAAGTAGCATCGACAGAGCATGAAACAAGTATTTTGGCCCAAATGTTCTTGTCTGTGTTCTTGTTGCACAGAAGCATCTTATCACCCGCTTGAGTGCGCCACTTGTGACGATTGGAAGATTTTAGTGGTCAATTTAAGGGTTAAAAGCCAGTGACTGATAGGTCAGTGATGGGAGGAGCTAAGGAAGCACAGGGCCATTTTGTGAGAAGCTGTGAAGAGAGACAGGGGCTGGAGAAAGTTTTTGGAAGAGAGGTCTGATATCTGATCCGGCAACCCTGTTTTTTCTTGAGACTACAAATAAAGGAAGAGAGGCAGTGAGTTTGGGGAAGCTTTGAGAAAAGATAAGCTGAGTTGCCATGTGCCTGACCGAGTCCACAATTCTTTTCAAAGATAGGTTACAAAGTGATACTACTTTACTAACAGAGCAGCCTTGTCCGGAGACAGAGAAAGACTGAAACAAATCAAGTGACGCAGTCATTTGAAGACCTTCAGATAGATTAAGAAGGGATTCTCGCAAGAGTCAGTACATACCACTTGAGGCCTTGTTTGTTTAAGCTGGATTGAGAGCTGTATGTGTAGTTGGAGGTGTACGGGTGTGCTGTTCTTTTCGGGTTTGAAGTTAAATAGGTTTAATATTGTTTTTCGTAATAAAGTTTGTTTTAAAAATAACCAAGCACTATTTGTTCATGCAATCACTAGTTGAGTGAAATAGATCGTTCCACACAATCTTAAAAACAAAATAAAATATTGGGGTTTTTGTTCCAGTATACTAGCCACTGTTGGGGTCTGTTCTGGGAGCCTAATGCATTAAGATCACATGCAGATAGCCCAGGTCTACTATGCAAGTTGATAGTCTGTACGTTGGGCAATATTTCAAGCTGGCAGTTGGAGGCAGAGATTAGCTTGGCAGAGATGCATTCCTTGGGTTGATTTGTCTGCTCCAAGTTGCTTTACACTTTCGCAAGGCCAGCGTGCATTTTACACTAGTATCAATATCATTGATGGTAAATTGCGAACTCGAGCAGAAATCCAGAGAAAAAGAATGGAAGAGCAGAAGTAATTAAAATTATATACAACCTTGTCTAGACCACTCGAGCAGTTCATAGTTCTGGTCTCATTTTGCAAAAGGATATGGAAGGACTGAAGAAGGCACAGAAAAGGTACAATGATGATACCAGAACTGAGGGTTAAACTATCTGAACAAACTTAGTTAAAAAAAAGAACATGCGAGGAAGAGCTTTTTTTAAAAAAAAATACGGAGTGATAATGACTTGAAACTCACTGTCTACAGGGGCATTGGAAGCTGAGGGCAGTAATCCAAAAGGAAATCAGATAGGCACTTGAGGGAAATAAACTTACAGGGCTACAAGAATACAGCAAGGGAATAGGACTGATTGGATGCTCCATTTAAAGTTGGCATGGACAAGAGGGCCAAACAGTTTCCTCCTGTGCCATTTTGACTGTACAAGAGAAAAGATAGAGGAATGACTTAATCTTTAAAATTCTACAACAAAGTCATTTCCACTTGTGGGGAATCCAAAACAAGGGATCACATTTATAAGTTATTAATAAATCCAATAAGGAATTCAGGATAGACGTTGTTACCCAGAGACGAATTAGAATGTGGGATTTACTACCATGTGGAGTAGTTAGGGTGAACAACATAAGGGATAGCCAGATAAAAATGAGGGAGAGGAAGAACAGACAAGATTAGATGGAAAATTGAAGATAAACAGGTATCCCCCTTTCAATTCGAACAGTATGTGACTTCCACAGAATTGAATCTGCCTGGAGTGCTGTGCAGATAATTTTCAGTATTGAACGTGTTCTCTCCTCACTACCAATGCCCCTTCCGCACCACCTGTCCACAATTTCAGGAAGAATTCAGTTTCATTCTGTCTTGTTTCTGTTACAAGCACAAGACCAAACAGAGGAAAATACAGACACCATGACTTAACTAATGCAATCTACACAATAATTTCAATTCTAATCAGCTGGCCTTGAGTAACATGGAATTTGCATTTTACAATTTAAAAGACTATCAGAGGTCAGTGAAAATACATGCTGCAGCATGTGCTAAAGATAGCTGAAACATCAATTAAACATGAAAGAAGTCTAACAAAAATAACTGTGTTACCGGAGGTCTATATTTACCAAATAGGTTTTAAATCTAGGTCACTTATCACAGCCGATGGACTGCAGCAACAAATTCAGTGGAAAGAGAGTTCCCTCTTTGCTTTGGTCATTCCGTAGTGAAGAAAATTTACCACACAGTCATACAGGTTTTGCTGACAGATTCTCATCTTGAAATATACTATAAACAAGTAAAGAGGACACTCAGTAGAGGGCACATACCTACACCACGCTGTGTTAACTCAAAGTCACTACATTTATGCAGCTCTTTTTTGAAGCTTTCCCTTGCTTGTTTAGTGCTGTGCAACTGCAAGGCTGAAAAAAAATCTTTTATCAAGAGCTTCCATCACAACAAGGAGTCTTCAAGCCAATCCATATCCAACAACTTTCTCTGAAAAGCAGAGACAGTCCGTAACATTCCAGAACAAATCAACGGCTTTCTAAATGAAACCTACAACATTCTAAAATAAGTCAATTCACCCATCTCCCAATGTTAATAGACCTTTTAAAAAAAATTCCAGGATTTGAAGCCCTATCCACACAAATTCCAGGATTTGAATCCCTATCCACACCTTTACCAAGGACTAATCAACTAATCTGTTCTTCTTTGGGCCATACTCCATTCGCGTACAGAGTTTCATTGAATCCATCTGTTAGTTTGCGATGTATTGTTTACAGACAAACAAATTAACAAACGGGAGAAAACATCACCTCCTCCCACCTTCAATTGTGGAGATAATGACACTTGCCTCACTACTGTTCTTTTATTACATTCAGTATTATTTACTGACGTTTGCTCGTGTATTCCATGCACCCCTGCAAATGTACCTTGGCTCGCAGTTCACCAACTTCTCAAATTTAAAATACTCTGCTGGTGTTCACATTCCTTCAAAGTCTTGTTCCTATCTATCTCCAACCTCAATTCCAGATCACCTATATCTAATCATCGATTCCTTTGAAGCCAACGTCTTCAGCATTCATCTTCCTTTTGCCACATAACTAGTGACTATGGCTTCAGTTGCAGCATCCTGGTATTTCCTGCTCCTCGCCTTTCCTTTGCATCCCTTAAAGCCCTCCTTAAACATTACCTTTAATTCCTATTTGCCAAATCTCCCCATCATCTCTTCCTTTGTCTCAGCATCTATTTTTGTCAGATTTCACTTTAGTGGAAATAAAGCTACTTTAAAGATTGTATATAAATACACTTAGTTATTACTGCTGTATTAATGTGCCACTGCATATGTTGCAGATGATCCATGATTTCCAGTTAGAAATGGTACAAGTAGTTGTCAGGTGGGGACCGGAGGTACAGCTGTGTTGTCCCTTATATCAATAAATTTTGCTAGTGCACCTGCTAACAAAAATGCACACGGTCCCATGCACCTATCATCCCAGTGCTTGCTGGCTGACATGGAATCCCAGTTAAGCAATACGTCTTATTGAAAAATTCTCATCCTTATTTGTTTTCAGATTCCTCTATGGCCTCATTATCTTAAATTTCCACAAACCACCCCTGTCCCTATCAGTACTCTTTATTCTGGCCTCTTGCACATACTCAGTTTTAATAACTCCACCATTGATAGCCATGTCTTCAGTTTTTAAAAAAAATTTAGAGTACCCAATTCATTTTTTCCAATTAAGGATCAATTTAGCGTGGCCAATCCACCTACCTGCCCATCTTTGGGTTGTGGGGGCGAAACCCACGCAAACACGGGGAGAATGTGCAAATTCCAAAAGGACAGTGACCCAGAGCTGGGATCGAACCTGGGACCTCGGCGTTGTGCAGCAGCAGTGCTAACCACTGTGCCACCATGCTGCCCTGGCTATGTCTTCAGTTGCTGAGCCTATAAGCTCTAGAATTCCCTCTCTAAACCTGGCTACTTTTGAGATGCTCCTAATAAAAAACCCTCTTTGACCAAGTTTTTAAGCCATCAGCCCCATGGTTTGGTGTTAACATTTTTATTTGATAACATTGAGGAGCAATCGAAAACTAGGAGATGTCAAAGAAGCCAGGGTTGGCTGAACTGGGTCATAATATAGGTCAACAAACACAACAGTCATGGATGAACAGATGCCATATGGACAGAAATTTGGGTGTGTTCAATTTTACGGAGAGCGTTGAAATAGTATTGATGAGGGTTTCAGCAACAATAGGGAAATAGGTGACATGTTGGACGGTTAAGTTTGTGGCCTTGGTGTTGGAAGCATTGTGAGATCGAATCTCTGGTGGCAAATAGGACATAAATGCTCTGGCTAAACCTCAGAGTGGCCATGGAAAGTAATCAAGTCGGTGGCTAAAGAAGAAGATTTGTGGCAGAATCAATGACAACGGCCTTGGTCTTCTCAGTATTTAAGTAGAAGGTCCTGCTCATCCAACTCTCAATGACACAAACAATATGACAAATTTGTGCAATGGTGCTTTGATCAAGAGAGATTGTGGTAAGGCAAACTCAAAACAAAACGTCAATGCAAATTTATGAATGAGGTAATTATTTCTCACAAAGGCACTTAAAAGATTTGCTCCAAGCGACAATACAGTAATAACTGATCCACCAAATGTTCAGTTTACCATCATTACTCTCCTGATGGAGGTACAGGGACTCCTCACTTAATGTCAACTCGGTCAATGTTATTTTGTTACAACAGCCCTAATAAAATAAGGAGCAACTTAGTTTCTCCCCAATTGTTCTGGATACTTTAGCAGTTGTATCCTCATGAATTCTTCACACTGCTAATTTTTCTCTCTCCATCATTATCCCTGCTCCTTTCATCACTCTGTCGCCTCATATGTCTGGAACAGAACATGTACTCTCCATAATCTCATTCTCAATGATCCTTTTCCCATCCAAAGTTATTTGGATCATTGTGCACCTGCATTCTGTTTACCAGTCCTAATGTTAAATGATTATATTATTACTGTCAGTTTATTCAAATGGTGGAACCTCTGAATAGTTTGATTTTATATTTTGTATGTATTTTGCTGTTATTTAATTTAGGGATGTACTGTACCTGTACAATATTTCAACATTTTTTTTTCCTGATGAGAAACGCGCAGAAGAATCTAACTCCAGTTTATTCAGCAGTTCGAAAGGGAAAACCTAGTTTGCTCAAGTTGTATACTACAACACTAAGTGAAGAATTGCTATAATGTATTCCCATCTAAAACTGCACAACTCAATTAAATATCACGGAAATACAGAATAAAATGATTGAATGCTCACTTACAGAGTAGGACAAGGGTCATGTGGAGCTGAAAATATGGTTTGCTCATTTCAGCTCGGAGGAATGACAATGTGTACTCTTTACCCCTCTGGTATATTGTGATGAAGCCACATTCATGAACTTCAACTATTGAATACAGATACTTCATACTGGAAATAAACCTGTATCTTTTTACCCATGACTACACTACAAGATGTATCCTGCAAGTTTAGTGCCCCGAGTTTCACTTGCCTCAATGACACAAGTGAAATAGTAGTAGTTTTTTTTCATGTAGACCAAGTCAAATAAGCTTTGGAAGATAAGAAAAATATTCATTTACTCCACACTTTTATCTATTTCAAAAAACATTTTAAAAGTTGTTTCGATCTTATTACTGCAGGATTTCATATAATGACATTACCCGAAAAACAATTTTCTGCAGAAGGTGCCATTGTTAAAAGGTATTAGTCAAAAAGTCTGAGCAATTGACCTGGTCAGTAACTATTTTGAACACTGATATCAGAATAATCAGAAATGTGGCAATAGTTGAAAGGTTAATTTCTGCAGCCAGACCGTGTACTACTATTCATAATTTGCTTGATCCTTTTAGCATAAAGAATCCTTCAATTTGTCTGGTGGGTCAGTATCCTTAGTTCTGCCTCATTGTAAAGCATGTTCCTTTAAAATAGTTCATTATTGCCAATAACCATACTCTGAAAGCAAATAAAGAAAAATAGCCATCTACATTGTAAAGGTATTTCGACCTTAGGAATAACTGGTAATCCACATCAAAACATCAAAGCTACTATTTGAAATTTTAAGTTAGTTAGTTGAAAGTAGATTATTGAAGCAGATAGTAACTGGCCCTGCAATTCAGTCTTCCTATAAATCAACACCCAAGTGCTTCCCTGAACACATCCTCAACAAATTTGAGTTGTTATCTTGCAATTTAGCATTACACAGCACAAAGCATTGAAGCTCAAAATCACAATGTCACTGCAATCAGCTATCATTTTTAGATGAGCAGACATGTAGCAATATGTATTTTTTTTTAAGCAGGGGTGATAACATTTGCTTTCAAAGGAAGAAAAATAGGACCTGGGTCAGAAGCATTTATAATATCAGCATGTAGTCCAGTAAAGGGAGTTTCATAGGATTGGGTTCAGGCAAACAGCTGATGAGATTCACGGACACTAGTTTAGAGATAGCAAGCAAGGGAATAGGAGAAAAACGAATAATATAGGTTCAGAGCTTGTGTATCAGGAAAGATGTGAGAGATGGAGATATAGCAGGTGCAGATGAACAGATGGTTTCAATTGTAGTGACTAAAATAATTCAAGAGCGTTTAAAAATAAATTTAAAGTGTCAATAGTTTCTAATATTAGTATTGTAATGCTAGAATTGTAATTCCTCACAATACTATATTTTCCATTAACTGAGTGACTTTTTCCACTCAGTTTGAAGCAAGCCAAGGATTTAGAGCAAATTCCCAACACCATTCATTACTATGAAAAGGATCATCTTAGAGCCTCATTTCAAAATGCCATGATTTTTGTAGTCAAGCCACTGTCTTCTGCTATTTACCCCTAGGGATCTGCCAATCATAAAAGCAGCAGAACTTGGGGCCAAGATCAGTCATATGAGCACTAAAAGCACACATATCTGAAACTGACTTCCTCAGTCAGGGAAGATAAAGAATCTCACAATGAATAATTCAAGAATTTTTAAAAGATCTTGCTTTGAATATTTGCAGGCTTGGGTTAAGCAGGCAAAAGTAGATATAGCAAGCTCACGGAGAAGGAAAAAACGTTTAAAACAACTGTTTTGTTTTTCATGAGCAAGTGGCAAGATCAGCGATGTTTTACAGTTAAGGCTTAATCCAGGATAGTTCCATGTTGAAAATGATGAGGTTTTGAGCAAACAAGCAGCTGCAGCATAGAAAGAATTGTGTGTGGGTGAGCGGAGTGCATGAGGAGGATCAAAATCAGCATCAATAGCCCAATGATACCTTAGTTCTTGAAAGCTGGTACCGTATAGAATGAAAAGTCAACAAAACTTTGAAAGGGGGCTTACTCACAAGCTCAGGTTATTAAAATGAGAAACTTATTTGTTTGATTAAAAATTTTCAAACTAATGCACAGAAAATCTAGAACTGATTTTCAGAGTACTTTTTTTTTAAATTTCCTTTACGGGATGTGGGCATTGCTAGTTAGCATTTATTGCCCATTCCTAGTTGCCCTTCAAAAGGTGCCTTCATGAACTGCTGTAGGTCCCGAGATGAAGGCACACCCACTGTGCCTGTTCCATGTTTTCGTAGTGATTGAATACAACGGAGTGGCTTGCTGGCCATTACAGAGGGCATTTAAGAGTCAACCGCATTGCTGTGGGTCTGGAGCCACATATAGGCCAGATCAGGGTAAGGATAGCAGATTTTCTTTTCTAATGGGTCTTCCCAGATGAGTTTTTACAATGATTTCATGGTCATCATTAGACTTTTAATGCCAGAATTTTATTGCGTTTTTAAATTCCATCACCTGCCATGGTGGGATTCAAACCAGACTCCCCAGATCATTATTCTTGGTCTCTGGATCACTAGTCCAGCGACAATACCACTACGCCACCACCTCCCCCTACTGCATCTTGTGTCACTATGTGCAAAAAAAAAAAAATGTTTTACAATTAAAGCCATTCTTGAATGCATTTAACTGTATGATCCCCAACACTGCCAGAATGATTTCTGGAAAGTGTTTCAATTCTGGGCAGGCAAGTTAAAAATGAAAAACTGGGGGCTATGAAAGAGGTTAGATACAACATTCTTATCAATTTGAACAAAATACAATTGTCAGGGAAGTTCAAACCCAATTTCCATAAATGGATTGGAAAGACAATTGAAATCTCGTGAGAGAATGAGGGTATAGTGAGAAGTCAGGTAAGTAAGGTTGCAATTAATGAATATTGGCTGTCCTATTGTTCCCGATAGTTTACCAATTGCTAAAATTGCGTATGATCATCATTTCAAAATCTCAATGTTGATGAGCAATGCAGCCCCAATTATGCCTTTACAAATTATATTTAAAGATCCAAAATTATGTTAAAAATTCTCAGATAAACATTCAAATGATTCTTAGGAAGGACAAGTTTAATTGAACAAGTTTTAAGTGCACAGCACCAGTAAGCACCCTGGGAATGTTTCAATAGCTGAGATCAAACCAAGACACTCATTTCAAGGAAGAACCCAAAGATAGAAACCCATTCAAAAACTGGTAACTAAATGGTGAAACATTTGTTGACAATTGTGCACATTCATGACAGAAATTGTGTCTACTGAGTTAATTAAATACAGCAAGTAAAAGTGGAAGACTGTTAGCACAACATACGAGTATACATATTAGCAGCAGTCTCTTGGTCCTTTGAGCCTGCTCTGCCATTCAATGAGATCATGGCTAATCTGACTGCAACCTCAACTCCACATACCTACCGATCCCCAATTACCGCCTGGTTATCCGAACATCTGAATAAAGGATAGCTGGATTCTTTTTTTTCCCCAATTAGTGGGCAATTTATCTTGGCCAATCCACCTACCTTGCACATTTTTAGGTTGTGGGGTTGAGACCCCCGTAGACACGGGGAGAATACGCAAACTCCAGACGGATAGTGACCTGGGGCCAGAATCGAACACAGGTCCTCAGTGCCATGACACAGCAGTACTAACCATTGCACCACCTTGAATTATATCGCGACATGTTTTAACACATGGCTTTCTGGGGCTGGAGACAATGGGGAAATTATCAGAAGATACAAATAACCTCAGCAGTTTGTTTAGATAGCTTTCACAATGGTCTACTACATTAATGACCATCAAAAAACATTTAAGCACCCCATGCAAATTAATGATGCATTGCTGGGAACGTTATGGTGGCACACACCCAGAACACTGAACAAATACTGACACACTCCAGTGATCACAATTCACTTCACCATTCACCCTTGCAAAAGACCACATCAGCCACCCAAAGAAAAATAGCCTTATTATTTCAGAACACCGTTGTGTACACAAGATAGGAAACATTAGAAAATCAGTAATTCTTGATTTTATATGCTCAACCACGGATGAATGGTGGGGATTGATTGGGGTGGGGGAAGGATAAAGGTAAAAATCTATGTTTCATGATGTTATGATCAGAGTTAGTTGAAGATGGCAGAATGGTACCCTGGCTCAAAGGACCTTTACTTTTATTTTTAAAGTATGGAGGAACAGTCACGTGACCGCAAATTAGTTTTAACAAGGAAAAAACATTTAATAAAATTTGAGTATTTGTTAAGCTAAGGGAGTGAAGACGAATTGTATTATAACCCAATGTTTTCTCAATTCCCGGCTTGGGTTATGATACAGTACGTCTTCATTTGTTATTAAAATAGCATCAAACAATTTACCTCTAAAATCTGTTTTCCCACTTTAAATATTATTACTGCAATTGTCTCAGAGTACTGTTTAACACTGCCATGAATTCTTCTGAATAAGTTTGTCTCGGTTCTCAATTTCAGTTATAATAATATAATAATCTTTACTGTCACAAGTAGGCTAACATCGCAATGAAGTTACTGTGAAAAGCCCCTAGTCACCACATTCCGGTGCCAGTTCAGGTACACAGAGGGAGAATTCAGAATGTCCAAATTACCTAACAATACGTCTTTCAGGACTAGTGACAGGAAACCGGAGCACCCGGAGGTAACCCACGCAGACACAGCGAGAACGTGCAGACTCCACACAGACAATAACCTAGCCGGGAATCGAACCTGGGACCTTGGCGCTGTGAAGCCACAATGCTAAGCACTGTGCTACCGTGCTTTCTTAAGACATTCTTTCTGTCCCAATTCCCTGGTTATTTGGACAGTATGTTTTTTGGGGATGCCTGCCTCTTTGCAGCTCCCACTCTGTCCTGTCTATCTTCTGGCAGAGTTAGGAGATGTTCACTCCCCAGTGTCCTGTCTTCAACTGTATTACCCAGCTAAAACTTAAAAGCTTTTCTACCTTACTAGGGCCCAGTTCTAAACAACCACTGCTAGTTTACTCTTCATGCCAAAACCCTCTGAGCACAATACAAACCTTTCTTAACTATAGGTTTTAACCTTCCACTAAAACATTAAATTAAACCCACTTAAAGCTATACCTTACTTCTAACGATTACCAATTCAAATATAAATCCCTTAAAACTACCTTTGTTTTCCGAATAATATTTTTGGAGGTGGTTTCATCCAGTGGAAATATATCTGTCAATTTGAAACAGAACCTGTATCGATATTTCAACAGTAAATCAGGTGGAACATTTCCGAGTGAACTTTGATATTTCATGATCATGAAAAATTTTCTTTAATGGACATAACCTTAAATATCTCACCATGTCAAATTTAGTAATAATCCATCCGGATGAAAAATGAAGTCCACACTGGGCAAAATACGACAGTATTCCACAATTAGATTATAATAACTATGCAAAGATTCAGTACCACATTAAGTAAAATGTACAAAACATCTCAGCAACACTACACAAAGATTTTAATTTGCAAGCAGGACCATTTCACCGTATTCATTCCAGGCACTCAAGAGCAATGGGCTCATTTTCACAAATGAGTCAAATACCAGCATAAAAATGTAATATTCTGGAATATCGTACTGTACCTTGCCTATTAATTTCATCTTGCAAAAGGTCTTTCATTGCTGATTCCTCTGCAATATCTGATGGGATTTCTCCTTCACTGTTAACTGCAGCAACATTGGCTCCATTATTTATTAAATACCTGTACAAAGACAAAAGATAATTATAACTTCTGAATGTCCAATTTCAGTAAACCATCCTTTGAAAAGGACGAGTTGTCCTGTGGACAAGAACAAAGTCTATGCTGGTAGCCGCGCATCTTTGAAAGCAACAACATTTCTCCTTATTAACTCCAAATGTTAGGGGCTGGTTTAGCACACAGCTAAATAGCTGACTTGTAATGCAGAACAATGCCAGCAGTGCGGGCACAATTCCTGTACCGGCCTCCCCGAACAGGCGCCAGAACGTGGCGACGAGGGGCTTTTCACAGTAACTTCACTGAAGCCTACTTGTGACAATAAGCGATTATTATGTAATTTTATTTTACATCTTGAATCTCATATCATAACCTGGAATGTTTATGAATTTAGTTATCCTGGAACAAACAGAAATGTTTTGGTGATGAAATTCTCTATTAGTACTAAAACTGATGCCCTATTTACAAAAACTGCTCTAGAACTGTCCCGTGTATTTGTAATATATCAGGCCGTTTTAACGGACACGTACACAGAGGGTTGCATGAAGAGAACAGCAAAACTTCCAGCTCTACAAGACAATTGTTTGAATTTGCATTTTACGACATTCCTAGCATTCCAAGTATCGCTATTTTTGTAGTGCTCTCAGAAAATTTAGGAAATTTTACTGGCAAATGCATGAATGTCTTGCTCTATACATGCATTGGACTTCCAAAAATCTCCAATGTACAACTACAGATTTGGTCAACGTCAGTGCTGGCAACCCAAGATTCTTGATGGTGGCCTTTAATAAGTTTATTTTTAAAAGGGGTACTGAATTTTTCGAGTTTGGAGATTATGAAAACCAAAAGAAGTAAAAACATACAAAAGACAGGAGACAGGAGACAGAATTAGTATAAAATGGAATTAAACTATTCTAAAGCATTAACCATCCTTTTATGGTCCCCTTTCTATACAAGTTTTGCAACCATGCAAGGAACTCAGAGGAACAAATATTTTTATTAGGTCAGCATAATTGTTATTTTTAACCTCAATTCAACCTATTAAAAGCCAACAACTTATACCTAAACTAGACCAGTTCTACAATCGTCTATGTAGCTTACTGTATTCAACTGCACAGCTATGGTCCAATCACAATTGCTTATAAAGTGCACACGAGTCGTGGAGAACAGTTTCTTAATGATCAAGGTAGGAGCAAAGGAGGAAGAATTACCACTTTTTACATTCCTGTTCCAAACAGGAGAGGGGGGGGGGGGGGGACCTGACCATTCAGTACAATGTCAGTGGTGGGAAAATAACAAGGGGCAAGATCATCAAGGACAAACCAATCTTCCCTTACAGAAAGGAACATCAGTGCATATTTGTTAAAGTTAAACTATATCTGAAGATCCAGACCGAGCTACATGATGAAGAAACAGTGTCCATGAAGGCAATGCAGCAGATGTTGTGCATTTAGATCAAGGCTTTCCAACCTTCAGTCACGATCTCAAGAAAAGATAAAATTTTGGGGTCACAAGCTCCAAAGCATAAATGGCTGCCGTGGAGCGCCGAAGGAGTGTACATAGCTGCGAGGCATCTTTAAATCCTTCCTTTAAAAAATAATGCAAGTGACATAACTGACCGTTGTTTAGACCCAACTCCTGTTCCAAAACAGTGAAAAGGTAAGTGTATTTTATTTCAAATTTAAATTTGGGGAGGCGGTGATATAGTGGTATTGTCGCTGGACTAGTAATCCAGGGACCAAGTCTAATGCTCCGGGAGACCTGGGCTTGAATTCTACGACAGAGGGTTGAATTTGAATTCAGTTAAAAAAAAAATTAGAATTAAAAGTCTAAGGATGACCATGAAACCATTGCCGATTGTCATGAAACATTTTTACAAATCACTGGTCAGGTTTCAGTTGGAGCAGCATGCATACTTCGAGGCATTACATTTTAGGAAGACTATCCGGGTAGAAGAGGTTTACCAGAATAATGCCCAGGATGGGCGTATTCAATTATGTGAAGCTGGGATGGTTCTACAGAGCAGAGATGATACGCGGAAGATTTGATATGGCAATCAAAATCTGGGATTTGATGGGAGCTATTCAAAACTATGAAGGGCTTTGTTGTAAAGCTCAAATACTTACATCATAATTAGTCTTTTTCCGTGTCTCCTGTGTGCATGAGCTGGTCACACATGCATAGTTTGTCTATTTTACCTTCTCTAGGCTGGTAACTGGCCCTGCTCACCTACGCAGATGAAAACGAAGAAAATTGAAACAGCACGAAACTGCAGGTCAGGTGACCTGAAGAGGAACGCCATTCAGGAATAAGTGCCCCAGGGAGCAGAGTACAGGAGTGGGACAGGGAGAAGGTCCCAAAGAAAGAGGATCCGAAACATTGGAAGCAGTTCAGAGAAGGATTACTAGGCTAATAACAGAAATGGCTGTGCTGTCTTGGGAGGAGAGGATAGACAGGCGAGATGGTAGCACAGTGGTTAGCACTGTTGTGTCAGAGCTCCAGGGTCCCAGGTTTGATTCCCGGCTGGGTCACTGTGCGGAGTCTGCACATTCTCCCAGTGCCTGCGTGGGTTTCCTTCGGTTGCTCCGGTTTCCTCCCAAGGTCCAAAGCTGTGCAGGTTAGGTGGATTGGCCAAACTAAATTGCCTGTAGGTGTCAAATGTTGGGTGGGGTTACTGGGTTAGGGTGGAGGTGTGGGCTTAAGTAGGTGCTCTTTCCAAGGGCTGGTGCAGACTTGATGGGCTGAATGGCCTCCTTCTGCACTGTAAGTTCTATGAAACTTGCCATCCAGTGGAGTTTAGAAGAGTAAGAGTCAACTTGATTCGAAGCTCTAAAATCTTGAGGGCTATTGACAGGATGCACGTTGGGAGGATGTTTTCTCTTGCGAGAGAACTAGAACTAGGAGGTCACGGTTTGAAAATAAAGGGTCACTCATATAAGATAGATGAGGAGAATTGTTTTCTTCAGAAAAATGAGGTTTTCTAACTCTTCCTCAAATAGCGGATTCGGAAATGTATTTCTGCTCTATCACCAAGAATGATTTTTGGTCAAACGCTCATCGATAATGGTATCAATTGCATTCGACATAAAAGAGCAAGTGCTACAAAGCTATCACTGAATAGGTTAAAAATTAATTAAACACATGTAGCAAAGATATCGTATTTATTGAGTATTTGGATAATCTACAACATTACAGGTTGCATTGTGAAGGCCCATCGGAAATGCATTTTCCTCAATCTTGGTCAAAAATTTTAAAATAAAGCAACTTGGTCTAACAGAGACTGTGGCAATTTTAAGCACAGTAGGAAGCAATTCCTCCATTAGAATAAATTTTAATGCAATTGCTCATGTATTGTTAATTCACTCGATCAGTCCTTTGGTTATTATAAACATAATATCAGCAGGTTAGTGGGAAAATTTACAGAAAGCACATGCTGATCTATCAAGATAATCCAAATACGTTGAAGTTAGCATTTGTTCATTGATTCATGGATGACGTGTATTAAGGCCCCAGGTTTCTGTCATGGGTTTTCGTGTGACTAAACATGTGATTCTCAATCCACATATCTTTGGGCACATGGGACAGGACATTGCACGAGATGCTTACTATTTTTTCCTTCTTTGCCGCTGTCCTGCCTCATCATTAAGACGTTGTGACTTGAAGTGTGATGCAGCTTGGTGGGCAAATTGCCACCATTCTGAACAATTGGTTCCAATCTCCTCCCAGTCATTGAGGTCAGTTCTGCCCACTTCAGAGTGACAAGTGTCTTTGAATTGTTTTCTTTAACCTCCCTGAAACATTGACGAGTTGAGAGAACAGGACCTGGCAGGGGAGGTGGTTTATGGCCATCCAGACACATGGGAGCATAAGATGTGGAGGAGCAGGAGTAGGCTATTCAACACTTCAAGCTTGTTTAGCCATTCAAGATGATCATGGATGACCTGGTTATGCTCTCAACTCCAGTCTCCTGACCTTGAAAAAATTCAATGATCCAGCCTCTACTGCTTTATGGAGAAGAGAATTCCACAGACTAACAACCCTCAGGAACCTAATCTAAGGGAGGCCCTTTATTCATAAACTGCGGCCCCGAATTCTATTTACAAACTGTGACCCCTAATTCTAGTCTCCCGCACAAAATAATTCATCCTCCCAGTATGCATCGTATCCTGCCTCCCCCAAAATCTTGTAGATTTCAATAAAGTCCATCCATCGAATTTGTTTTGGGGAATTTTGCCTGAATGTTTATGGAGCTGACTTTGAGGACATTGGGCCTTTGTTCGACGATCTGCCCAATCAATCCAGAGGATGTAACAGAGATATTAAAGTAATCTCTCTAGCTTGGATTGACAATCAAGGTCTCACCACAGTGCAGGAGTGGCAACACCAACTGCTCTGACAACTAGGACTTTTGATGACTTTGGGAGGTCATTGTAAATTGTAGTAGGCTGAAGTGGCACAACTGATCCAGTGTGATCTCATACCAAAAGAGAAAATGCTGGGAAATCTCAGCAGGTCTGGCAGCATCTGGAGGGAGAGAAAAGAGCTAACATTGAGTCCAGGTGACCCTTTGTCAAAGCTCAGTGTTTGTTCTCTTCCTCAATGGTGATGTGCATGTGCAGTAGGCTCATCATATAGTTATAAATTGAAGGTAAAACCAACTACATAAGCAAAACATGAAAATTAACTTTCAAAACGGATACAATTTAGCAACTACAATAACTAGCATCTGGTAACTTTTTTTACAGCAGTGAATGAAAAGGTTTCTAACCATAATTAGAAGCTAGCCAGGCTCAATCTTGAACAAGCAAGAAGCATTGCTTTGCCATACTTCAATATTTTATTGTTAAAATTATCTATTTCTTGGCTTTGCTAATTTATAATCTTGTTGAGTTGGGACATTCCCAAATTCCTCAAACATTGCTGCAAATGTAAATAAATGCTATTAGGTAGAAGATACCAGAACATGCTTCTGACAGATAAAGGCCAAATTAAACACTTTAAAAGTTGGGATGTTTTCAAACTGAGTGCATTATTGCTTGCTTCAATATGCAGTTTTTCAGCACTGCAGTCAACATTACAAAAAATTCAACAATTTTACTTTAGATATCCAAACATCTATAAGCACTGTACATGGTGAATATTTTGTTTGTGTGGGTACAGTGTCAGCATGAAGGCAATGGCAACACGCATCAGAAATTTGCCAAGCATAATCATGGACCAATCCAATGGAAACCCATGGTTGCCAATGCCTAAAGGGGCATGATACCTGAAGGAGGGAGGTAGCTGTACTATATTTAAATGTGGCATGCATGGAAAGTGTTCCTGGCACCAACATCCTAATTAAATTAAAAACTGTAAATATAGCCAGCTGCATGAACTGCTTGAAATTTACCAAATTGATACCTGGAATGAGCAGAATATCATTGAAAATTAACTTTCAAAACGGATACAATTTAGCAACTACAATCAATGAGCAGATTTTGAGCACAAGAAACACCATAGCATACAAGGCTACCAAGTGCTGGAAAATAGGATGAGAATAGATAGTTGATGGGCAGCACAGACACAATGAACCAAACGGTCTCTTTCTGTGCTGTAAAGCTCTATGACTGTGAAATTGGGCTAGTTTACACTGAAGTTTAGAAGAGGGGTTACTTGATTAAAGTAGAGAAGATTGTGAATGGTTTGACAAGGTGGACGCCGAAAAGATGTTTCCTCTTGTAGTCACGGTTTTGAAATTAAGGATAGCCTTTCGATAGAAATTGACTTTTCTAATTAGCTATAACCATGAGAATAAGGGAAGATGATAGAAGTTTAATTGAGAACTCATTAAGAATAATTAACTATAATCAGATTAAGCATTACTTCAGTGCAACAATAGCTGGGAATCCACTAAGGGTTAATCCAGATAATACTCTTTAACTTTAGGCATGATGTGAAGATGCCGGCGTTGGACTGCGGTGAACACAGTAAGAAGTCTGACAACAACAGGTTAAAGTCCAACAGGTTTGTTTCGAATCACTAGCTTTTGGAGCACTGCTCCTTCCTCGGGTGAATGACGAGGTAGATTCCAAAAACATATATATATATATATATATATATATAGACAAAGTCAAAAATGCAAGTCGATAATTTGAATGGGAGTCTTTGCAAGTAATTAAGTCTATAGGTCCAGACGGAGCCACTGGAGAGAGGGATAATCACACTTTAAAGAGGTGTGAATTGTCTCAAGCCAGGGCAGTTGGTAGGATGTCTATACATATGTTTCTGGAATCTACCTCTTCATTCACCTGAGGAAGGAGCAATGCTCCGAATGCTAGTGATTCAAAACAAACCTGTTGAACTTCAACCTGGTTTAATTTTTAGGTTTCACATTTTGTAAGTTGCTTGAGACTGCAAGGCCAGTGCCGTCACCTAGCTAAAAGGCTCCATTGTATGGTTAAAAACTGGGCGGCTGCCCAGTACGAGTAGTCCCGTTTTTATATTAACAGCTAGTCTAGGACTGATAATTCCTTAACAAAAACTGTTTTTTCTAATTAAATTGGCAAGCGACGGAATGGGAAATTGGCACCAATATATTTAAATACATATACAGACAGTTTGGCCGAATTGAGTGAATTATAAATTAGTTAAAGCCAATCAGAAGTTAAAAAGGCCAGACCTTTAGATAATAATCTCCTTAAGGATCACTTACTGGGATGGAAAAACTCATTCCGGACTCACCCTGTCTATATTTCTGAAACCTATTTCTTTGCTGCTTGCTAATCGCCATCTTTCTTTTGTTTAAATCACTTAGTTATGTTATTCTCTGAATTATGATTTGAAGAATTACCACGATCTGTAATCAAATGAAAACTCAACTACTGTATTCGCTAAAGACAATTAATCTGACTAATCTGCTGTAGGGCTAATCGGAACTTCCTAAATGCTGTATTGAAAACAAGCTTACCAGTGGCACAGCTGACAAAGTACAAGTGGACTTTGTCATAAAACAGATTTGACCTCTTGTTATTTGGTAACTGAGAAGGGATAACGGATATCCAGGGTTCCGAATAGACACAGAGATCCATCACCTTTACACAACACAGATTAGCAGAATTTATTTATTTTTTCTGAGGGTTGGGCGACTTTGAAACTCTGCCTCAAGGAGGCGTTGGAAGTGAGATCATGGAATATTTTTAAGGCAGTAGATAGATAGACTTTTGTTGGGAATAGAATCATAGGTTATCGGGGGTAGATGCAGAACATAGACCTCAACATAAAGAGATCAGCCATGATCTTGGTGAATGGTGGAGCAGACTCAAGAGGCCGAAAGGCCTACTTCACAGTGACACAGTGGTTAGCACAGCTGTCTCAACTCCAGGGCCCTAGGTTCAATTCCAGCCTCAGGTGACTGTGTGGAGTTTGCTCTTTCTCCCTGTGTCTGCGTGGTTTCCTCCAAGTGCTCCGGTTTCCTCCCGCAGTCCACAGATGTGCATGTTAGGTGGATTGGCCATACTAAATTGCCCCTTAGTGTCCAAAAGATTAGGTGGGGTTACTGGTATAGGGTGAAGGCGTGGGTTGAAGTAGGGTGCACTTTCTAAGGGCCGGTACAGACTCGATGGGTGTAATGGCCTCCTACTGCACTGTAAATTCTATGATTCTGCTCCTATTTTGTATGTTGACCATCTATGAAAAGTCAGAGGCCTCCTATAATAGCCAGGAGCAAGTTCCTTCTCCAAAATATAAATAAAGGATTCACCAATTGTGACTTACTCTGAAACTTCAGATTAATTTTTTGAAAAAGTGAGATTTCATTTTGTTAATTTAAAGAAATGTTGATATGGAACTAATGGTATATTTGATTATTGCTTAAGAGTTATATTCACAGTACATTCGAAAAGACTAGTTCCTGTACATACTAGCCTGCTTTGGCAAATTGATACACAGCATTTCCTGCAAGGTCAATTAGATTTTTAACTAAAATCTTGCAGACCTTGTTGTTTCCCCGCTGAGCTTTTGGACCATAGATAATCACAGGAGGGTATGTAACATTTACATGATAGCTTAAAAAATAAATTGCTGGCTTTCTGCCACCTCTGATTGGTCAGTAATAAAATAGATTATAAAATCAGGTCCAGTGCCAGAATCCATAAACTCAGATTGGTTATCACTCACATTCCAATTAGCAGTTCACTGATAATTAAACCCAAATTTTTCCTTGAACGTGAATGCAGCTTGGAATCTTGTCTCTTAACCAGTACACATCAAAAACTGATATGCAGCGTATCTGCTGGTTCGCTAATTAATATTTACAAACACACTTTAGCTACCATGATCCAAGAACTAGGACAGCACAGAAAGGTGGAATCGGAGCCCTGCATATCCCAGGTATGGGGAAGTTTGTTACATATGTAAAACAGATTAGAGGTTAGTGAGGCACAGTTGCGGTTGATAACTTGAATGATTATTACCCGTTTCTATTAAATACATAAAACCATTTTGAAGTAGTTCAGTCTGGCAGAAGTGCAAGGCCCTTTTGAATTACCAGTGCTTCCATTTTTCAGTATTGCTGAAAAAGATATTTTTTGTTGAAGCTTTTTATCTTGCACTCATCAGGGAAATCAACAAATATATATTGAGTGAGTGGAGTGCTGATTGGTTGGCAAGTGGACTTGGATTGGTAGAGGCATTGCCATGGAGAATGCACCAATTGATAGTGACTGACAGTCAACTATCAAGCATATTTGAACTTTAAACCATGCAGCTCGACTCTGGTCAAGGCATTGCTCTGAGAAATGAATCAGTGAATCGCTGTCATTTTTGTTTAGCTGACGTAGTTTCAATACGTGCACGTTATTTCTGTCTGCAAAGAACAGGGCCCTGTGTATTAATATATGCAGCTTCCAGTATATACAAATCATAGAATTTACAGTGCAGGAGGCCATTTAGCCAATCGGGTCTGCACCGGCCATTAGAAAGAGCACCCTACTTAAGCCCATACCTCCACCTGATCCCCATAACCTAGTAACCCCACCTGACCTTTTTGGACACTAAGGGCAATTTAGCATGGTCGATCCACCTAACTTGCCCATCTTTTGACTGGGGGAGGAAAACGGAGCACCCGAAGGAAACCCATGTAGACACGGGGAGAAAGTGCAAACTCCACACAGACAGTGACCAGAGACCGGAATTGAACTTGAGTCCCTGGAGCTGTGACGCAGCAGTGCTAACCATTGTGCAACTACCCTATGGGGCTGACTGACCATCTTAAATTAGTTATCAATGTCCTTCTTAGCACAATGAGGATGTTACTACAGGATTTTGCCACCTGGAAGTTCTACCTGTCACATATGAATTTCAGTGCCAGCGTGATGCCAGGTATACATAAAAAACAAAGAACAGTAAAGCACAGGACAGACCCTTCGGTCCTCCAAGCCTGCACTAATCACATTTCCTATCTAGACCAACCGCCTGTATCCTTCCATACCCAGTCTGTTCATGTGTCATCTAGATAAGGTTGCTAATGTATCTGCCTCAACCACCTCACTTGGCAGTACATTCCAGACCACCACCCAGTGTAAATAAACATCCCCTGCATATCTCCAGTGAACCCATCCCCCGTATGCAGGCCATAAGTCACAAACACTGATGGATCGTATCAAACAGCATGCCCCTTTAGCTGTTATCAATGGGCAAGGTACACCCCGTACCCAACCAGCGTTTGCAAAACTTAAAACAGTGTCCAAATTTATTGCGATTCCATGATTGGACATTAATTTCTAAATAATCGGCAATATGCTAAAAATTATACTGAGAATTTAAGATTTACAGTCAGACTCACAGTGGAAGCTACAAATATTAATGTACAGGGCCCTGTCCTTTGCAGACAGAAAGGGCATGTACACACACTGCACCTGTTTCAGCTCAAAATGGCAACCATTCGCTGGTTCATGCCTCAGGCCAATGACTTGACCAGAGTCAAGCTGCCTTGTTTAAATTTCAAACAACACTTGGTAGTTAACTGTCAGTCACCATCAACTGGTGCATTCTCCAGGGTATTGCCTGTACCAGAGTCCATTTACCAACCAAACAGCATTCTCATCCTATTCAGTATAATTTTGATGATTTCCCTTGCATTGTATTTTTGCAAATGTTCTGTTGAGTGCAATGGGAAAAATTTCTTAAAGACTTATTTTTTCAGCAATACTGTGCTCCCAAGCGACTTCTTCCATTTTTGTTGTTTTCAATTTCTAGTATTCATTAGATCTCAGTAAAGAAAAAATAAAGCACATCCAGTAAAACTACTAAGTGTCCCACTGGATTACAATACCTATTTTGGTTACCTTGGACTTTTCACCTTTATAAGTAGAAGGACAGCATTCCAGAGTTTTATCCCTTTTCTAATTAGGGCAACCATTTAAAAGTTATACTAGAGGAGCAATAAGATAGCCCATTTCCCAATGACCTAAGCTAGTGGTTTCTGCACTGGTTCTCTGATCAGCCGCTTAGAAGAGCAGTAGCCTACTTAAAGTACTTTAGTGATATATATAGGGCAAACCTTTGCAGAAACTCTACTCTATTTCAATTCTGCTTTTCTTGGGTTACACATCGTTCAGGAACAATAAAAATAGCTAGATAGAGTCAATCACAGCAGGTTTAAGTTTTGTAGAACACATATCACAAGCTTTATTAAATCCACTTGCAAGTTGCTAGCTCCTTGTAGGATGCTTCCTAGGCTGCTGAGGGAAGAAAGGAGGTACTGCCCAAAATCTTCAAATCTTCCTTAGATACAGGGTTTGGGGAGTGGCGGGGCAGTGCCATAAATCTACAGAATGAAAATGTCTTGCCCTTGTTCATAAAGAACACACATTAAGTGCCAGCCATTCGTTGGTTCATTCCACAGGGCAATGCCTTGACCATGTCAAGCTGCCTGGCATAAATTTTAAATAATGATTGGCAGTTAACATCAACTGCTGCATACTCCTTGGTATTGCCACTTGCCAACCAATCAGTAATGTCATGTGAGATTGCCTTTAAGAAATGGATGTTTAAGCAATGTGCCTTTAAGAAATGCAGTGAGAGGCCGGACGGCGGAAGAGGAGCCGGAGCGCGGCAGCGGAGGAGCCGGAGGAGCCGGAGCGCGGCAGCGGAGGAGCCGGAGCGCGGCAGCGGAGGAGCCGGAGGATCCGGAGCGCGGCAGCGGAGGAGCCGGAGCGCGGCAGCGGAGGAGCCGGAGCGCGGCAGCGGAGGAGCCGGAGCGCGGCAGCGGAGGAGCCGGAGCGCGGCAGCGGAGGAGCCGGAGCGCAGGAGCCGGAGCGCAGGAGCCGGAGCGGAGGAGCGGCAGCGGAGCGGCGACGGCAGAGGAGAGGCAGCGACTGGGGGGCCCAACAGCAGCAGGTCCAACCCCTCTCCCTCCCCCCCCCCCCTCCACGCGGGCCAGGAGCGGTGCGGCGGCGGCCCCTCTTCTCTTCCCCCTCCCCCCCCCCCCACGCGGGCCAGGAGCGGTGCGGCGGCCCCTCTTCTCTCCCCCCCTCTTCTCTCCCCCCCCCCCCCCCCCCCCCCCGGCGGGCCAGGAGCGGTGCGGCGGCGGCGGCCCCTCTTCTCTCTCCCCCCCCCCCAGCCAGCAGCGGGGACACCCCCCCCCCCCCCAGCCAGCAGCGGGGCACCCCCCCCCCCACAAGCAGAGGGGACACCCCCCCCACAAGCAGCGGGGACACCCCCCCCCACAAGCAGCGGGGACACCCCCCCCCCCCAAGCCAGCAGCGGGGACACCCCCCCCCCCCCCAACCGGCAGCGACCACCGGCCCACTCGCCCCCCCCCCCCCCAACTGCAGTAAACCACCACGTGGCAAGGACAAAGAGACAAAGGGACTCTCTCTCTCTCTCTCCTGGTTGAGTGGGGAGAGAAGACAAAAGAAAAAAAGAGACTTGTATTTCTGTTCAACTCAAAAGAAAACTGGTAAAGAGAAAAGGGGTAGGGGAAATAAATTTAAAAAAAAAAATTTTTAAAAAAAAAATATATATATATAGATATATATATAGATATATAATAATAAATAAAATAAAAATAGGGTGCGGAAAAGGGGGAAAAGAAGAACAAGGAGAGAAGAAAAGATGAAGGGGAAGGGGGAGAAAAAAATGCCAGAAGGGAACCAAGAGAAAGGGGGCACCGGAAGTAGACGGGGCAAAGGGCAAGCCAGCTCGGGCGAACGAGTCAACACGCGAAGCGGCGGGAAGAATGTTTCGCCGCATCCAGAAGAGCTGGACGGGCGGGCAACCTCTCCCCTGGGGTTAGAGGGGGGCGTGAATTGGAAGGAAGCCTTTGCCGAGGTGGTGAGGGAGCAGCTGCAGGCAATCAAGGCAGAGTTAAAAGCAGACGCACAGGCAGCAGTGACCAGGGCCATGTCAGGGGTGCAGCAGGTTCTGACCAGACTGGAGAAGAAAGTGGATGCCCAAGGGAAGATACTGGAAGCCCAGGGGGCAACCATTAAAGAGCTGGAGAAGGCAGCGACTGACGCGAGCGACCGGGGCATATCCCTGGAGAGGGGAATGGTGAAACTGAGGGCAACACAGGGGAGCCTGAAGGGCAGGGTAGACGACCAGGAGATCAGCTCGAGAAGGCAAAATATTAAGATAGTGGGCCTGCCAGAGGGGATAGAGGGTAGAAATCCCACAACATTCGTGGCTGCGATGCTGGGCTCCTTAGTGGGGCGGGAAACTTTTCCCACCCCACCGGAAATGGACAGAGCTCATCGGTCACTGCGCCCGAAGCCCAAGGAAGGGGAAAAACCGAGAGCAGTTATAGCCAGACTGCACCGGTACCGGGATAGGGAGACAATCCTGCGCTGGGCCAAGGAGAATAGAGCCTGCAATTGGGACGGGCACGCCATCCGAATCTACGAGGATTTTGGAGCGGACATAGCTAAGAGACGGGCGGAGTTCAACAGAGCGAAAGCAACTCTCTATAAGAACAAAGTACGTTTTGGTATGCTGTACCCAGCAAAACTCTGGGTCACATACCAACACAAGGAATATTTCTTTACAGCCCCTGCCGAGGCGAATAGATTCGTCGAGGAGCACGGGCTGGAAAAAATAAATGGGAAGTAGGGACGAGGGGCCCATGGCAAGGAGATACGTCATGCCAACGGGGGGGTGGGGAGGGGCGAGGCAAAGCCAGCCCCCTCCCCCCTGGCAGGAACACCAAGAACGAAAAACAACCCAATGCCCAAGGGCCCGCTCCAGGTGGGAGGCCAGGCCCCGGCACGAGGGAACGGGAGTACTGGAGAGGGGAGAGGGGAAGCGGGACAGCAACCTCCGAGAGGGGAGCCACCGTGCTAGCAGGAAAGCTAGCGAAGGGGGCGCGCAACAGAGCAGGGCCGCAGCGCACCCCCAACAGGGGGGAAGGCGCCAGGCAGGGGAGGGGGGGGATCACCCATCAAAGGTGGGAGAGCAAATGGGGACAGGAATGGGGGAGAGAGGGGCAATGGAGGGGTATACAGGGGTATCCCCGAAAGGGATAGAGCGGGGGGGGGGGGGGGGGGGGCACTCGGGGGGCGAGAGACCAGGGAGGGGAAATGCAGGGACGAAGGGACAAAGGAGGCCAGTAAAGGAATAGGGCCACAAAGTGCCACAGACAAGGGGTCGAAACAGGGAACTGCTGCAAGCACCCACCCAGTACGGTCTGTGGGTGAAGGGGCCCCCCGGAGTGCAGGGGACTACCCGCGTGGCGGACACACAGTGGACGGCCATGGCGGGTGTCCCCGGGACAAGGGGGAACCCCGGAGCGCAGGGACCCGACCGCATGGGGAGAGCAGTGATAGTGGACATCCTGGACGGCCCCCTAACAAAGGGAAACCCCAGAGGGCAGGGGCGCGTCCACCGGACAAATATGGTTAACCCCACAGGAGCAAGGGGGCAGAAGCCCCCCACCAGAATAGTCACCTGGAACGTAAGGGGACTTAACGGCCCAGTGAAGAGATCTAGAGTCCTCACCCACCTTAGAAACATGAGGGCCGACATAGTCTTCCTCCAAGAGACGCACTTGAGGGAGCAGGACCAACTGCGGGTAAGAAAGGGCTGGGTGGGACAAACCTATCATTCCTGTTATGGGGCAAGGGCCAGGGGGGTGGCGATCCTGATTGGCAAGAGGACAATGTTTAGGGCGACAAAGACGGTTACGGACCCAGGGGGACGGTATGTCATGGTCAGCGGGGCCCTGGATGGGGCGCCGGTAGTTCTAGTTAACGTGTACGCGCCCAACTGGGACGACACGAGCTTCATCCAAAGGACCATGGCAGAAATCCCGGACATAGCGACGCACCGACTAATCATGGGGGGGGACTTCAACTGTGTACAGGACCCAACGACGGACAGATCAAACCCCAGAACGGGGAGAACCTCAAACATGGCAAGGGAACTCAGCCACTATATGGAGCAGATGGGAGCAGTAGACCCCTGGAGATTCGCCCACCCGGGGGAGAAAGAATTCTCTTTCTTCTCCCCAGTACACAACGTGTACACCAGAATTGACTTCTTTGTGGTGGGGAAAACGGTGCTTCCAGAGATAGACAAGGTGGAATACTCCGCAATTGTGATATCAGACCACGCTCCACACTACATGGATGTGCGGCTAGAGACGGGAAGGGCCCAGCGCCCCAAATGGAGGTTGGACGGTGCCTTACTAGCTGACAAGGCCTTCAGCGAAAGGATAGCGCAGGCCATAGCGGAGTACACTGAGATCAACCAAAACGGGGAGGTCTCACCCTCCACGTTCTGGGAAGCGCTTAAGGCCGTACTAAGAGGGGAAATCATAGCCTACAAAGCGCAAAGAGATAGGGAGGAAAGGGTGGCTAGGCAGAAGCTGGTCGACTCCATACTGGAGGTAGACCATAAATACTCCGAGGCCCCGACTGTAGAACTCCTGGCGGAGAGAAAAGAATTACAAAGGAACTTTGACCTGCTCTCCACCAGGAAAGCAGTACACCAACTCCGCCAGGCACGCGGGGCCCTATACGAACACGGAGACAAAGCCAGCCGCCTGTTGGCCCACCAGCTGAGAAAGCAGGCAGCCAGCAGAGAAATTGCGCAAATCAGAGATACCAGAGGCACGTTGGAAACAGAACCAGAGAGGATTAACAAAACCTTCAAGGCCTTCTACCAAGAGCTGTACACCTCAGAGCCCCCAACGGGGAAGGCTGGGATGAACCGGTTTCTTGACGGACTGAACATACCAGTTGTGGGAGAGGGCAGAAAACGGGATCTGGAAGCACCACTAGCACTGGGAGAGATCATGGAGAGCATTAGCTCCATGCAGGCGGGGAAGGCGCCGGGACCGGACGGATTCCCGGCGGACTTCTACAAAAAATTTGCGGCAGCGCTGGCCCCGCACCTGCGGGAGATGTTCACAGACTCGCTAGCTAGGGGCACGTTGCCACCCACGTTAGCACAGGCCTCAATCTCGCTGATACCTAAGAAAGACAAAGACCCAACGGAATGTGGGTCATACAGACCCATATCTCTGCTGAATGCAGACGCCAAAATACTGGCCAAAATCCTAGCCAAAAGGCTAGAAGACTGTGTACCTGAGGTGGTCACAGAGGACCAGACGGGCTTTGTCAAAGGTAGACAGCTGACCGCGAACATCAGGCGCCTGCTGAACGTGATAATGACCCCCTCCGGGGAGAGAACACAAGAGGTGATCGTCTCCCTGGACGCAGAAAAGGCCTTCGACAGAGTCGAGTGGAAATACCTCATAGAGGTACTGGAGCGGTTCGGGCTTGGAACAGGGTTCACCGCTTGGGTAAAGCTCCTGTACAACGCTCCCATGGCGAGTGTACAGACCAACAATACCAACTCCCAATACTTCCAGCTGCACAGGGGCACCAGACAAGGATGCCCACTGTCCCCGCTGCTGTTCGCACTAGCAATTGAACCGCTAGCAATCGCGCTCAGGGCAGCAAAAAAATTGGAGGGGGATCCGAAGGGGAGGTAGAGAGCACAGAGTCTCACTCTATGCGGATGATCTGCTCCTCTATATCTCGGACCCACAAAGCAGCATGGACGGAATCATCGCGCTCCTGAAAGAGTTTGGAGCCTTCTCGGGCTACAAACTCAACATGAGCAAAAGTGAGATCTTCCCAGTACACCCGCAGGGGGGGGGGGGGGGGGGGCAGCACTAAAGGGGCTGCCGTTCAAACAAGCCCGACATAAATTCCGCTACCTGGGGATCCAAATAGCCCATGACTGGAAAGGGATCCACAAATGGAACCTCACCAGCCTGACGGAGGAAGTTAAAAAGGACCTGCAAAGATGGAACACACTCCCGCTCTCCCTCGCGGGGAGAGTTCAGACGATCAAAATGAACGTACTGCCCAGGTTCCTTTTCCTGTTTAGATTCATTCCGATCTACATCCCCAAGGCCTTTTTCAAAGCGCTGGACAAACTCATCATGGCGTTCGTATGGGGGGGTAAAAATGCTAGGATCCCAAAGAAGGTCTTACAAAAAACAAAAACCAGGGGAGGGTTAGCCCTCCCGAATCTACAATTCTACCACTGGGCAGCAACAGCCGAGCGAGTAAGGGGATGGATCCAGGAGCCAGAAGCTGAGTGGGTGCGTGCGGAGGAGGCCTCCTGCATGGGAACCTCCCTCCGGGCCCTCGCCACGGCAGCACTCCCATCCCCACCCAAAAAACACTCCAGCAGCCCAGTGGTGACAGCCACCCTCCAATCCTGGAACCAACTGCGGCAGCAACTTGGCCTGACCAAAATGTCGAACAGGGCTCCCATCTGCAACAACCATAGTTTCAAACCAGCACTGACCGACGCCACCTTCAAAAGGTGGAGGCAGGACGGGGGGACACTGACAGTCAGGGACCTATACACGGACGACAGGATCGCAACACTGGACGAACTGACAGAGAAATTTCAGCTAGCTGGGGGGAACGAGCTACGGTACCTGCAGCTCAAAAACTTCCTACGAAAGGAGACAAGGACGTACCCACAACCGCCACGACAGACACTACTGGAAGACCTACTGGACGCAAGTATCCTAGAGAAAGGGAACTGTAGTGACATGTATGACCGACTGGTAGATAGGGACGACACCGTACTGGACGCAACAAGGAGGAAATGGGAGGACGACCTGGGGATGGAGATCGGGTGGGGACTCTGGAGCGAAGCACTGCATAGGGTCAACTCCACCTCCACGTGCGCAAGGCTCAGCCTGACGCAACTAAAAGTGGTACATAGAGCCCACTTAACAAGAACCCGTATGAGTAGGTTCTTCCCGGAGGTGGAAGACAGATGTGAACGGTGCCAAAGAGGCCCGGCCAACCACGCCCACATGTTCTGGTCTTGCCCCAGACTTGTGGAGTACTGGACAGCCTTCTTCGAGGTAATGTCCAAAGTGGTGGGAGTGAGGGTGGAGCCATGCCCGATAGTGGCGGTCTTCGGGGTTTCAGAACAGCCAGATCTATTCCTGGGGAGGAGGGCAGACGCCCTTGCCTTTGCCTCCCTGATCGCCCGCCGTAGAATCCTGTTTGGCTGGCGGTCAGCAGCACCGCCCAGAGCTGCGGACTGGCTGTCCGACCTCTCGGAATCTCTCCAAATGGAGAAAATCAAATTTGCCATCCGAGGGTCGGACGACGGCTTCCACAGAACGTGGGAGCCATTCATGCAACTGTTCCGGGACCTATTTGTGGCCAATGTACAAGAGGAAGAATAGTCGGGGGAAGGTAGCGGGAGGGGGGGGGGCTACAGGTTCGTTACGGGGGTTCGATGGCTAGCTAAGGCCCAAAACCAAACTAAATAAACATGTTGAGGGGGGGGGGGGGGGGGGGGGGGGGGGGGCGCAGTTACTACTACGAAGATGCTTACCTGTAAATATGTATGTTAATTTTTGCGTGTTTGTTTTTTTTCTTTTTTCTTTCTCCTAACAATTTGTAATTTGTTCAATATAAAATATGAAAACTGAATAAAAACATTTATAAAAAAAAAAAGAAATGCAGTGATGTCAGAGTGTGGGTGAAGCTGGGCTTTTAGCTCAGCCATTTTGAAGTCTTTAGTTTCAGTTTGAGAGCAGCTGAAAAGTGCCTGGCTGGTTGGAAAAGAGCTGGTCTGGTGATTTGTGCAAATCCAAAGACTAGAAATATATTGAATGTAACCTGTTGTGCTCCCATTTTTGAAGGGTTGAAGTCTTTTGGAGGTTTAAAAGAACAGTTTGCAGGATTGGGTAGTGTTGTATTATTTTCGGGGTTATCTTTGAAGTAAGGGGTGTTAAGAGATCCAATGTTTATTTTAAAAGGTTAAGTTGAGTTCATGGAATAAACATTGTTTTGTTTTAAAAACCACGTGTCCATAATTGTAATACCACACCTAGGGAACAAGCCGTGTGCTTCAAAAGCAACAATCCATTAAAGGGAGGGGTTGGTTGGACTCCATGATACATTTTGGGGTTCTGAGGTTCTGAAAACATCTCTCCTATAACAGTAAGGATAAATTATCCACAAAAGTTAGTTACTGAATAGTTATCAACTAAAACAATGTCATATCCAATAGCATTCATCAGGTCACAGACAACAATGACATTTGGCATTTGTACGTAGGGTTTAAATACCGGAAAAGTATAATCAAACAAAGCTGAAAACTAGGGCAGAAGACTCTTAGGGCTCATTACAAAAAGCTTGGTTTATGAAAGAGAATCTTGAAGCAGAAGGGGCAGGGAAAGTGAAGAGCTGGATGGATGAAATTTCAGAGCCTAGGGACAGCTACCGACAGCAGAGGGTAGGGACAGCTACCGACAGCAGAGGGTAGGGACAGCTACCGACAGCAGAGGGTAGGGACAGCTACCGACAGCAGAGGGTAGGGACAGCTACCGACAGCAGAGGGTAGGGACAGCTACCGACAGCAGAGGGTAGGGACAGCTACCGACAGCAGAGGGTAGGGACAGCTACCGACAGCAGAGGGTAGGGACAGCTACCGACAGCAGAGGGTAGGGACAGCTACCGACAGCAGAGGGTAGGGACAGCTACCGACAGCAGAGGGTAGGGACAGCTACCGACAGCAGAGGGTAGGGACAGCTACCGACAGCAGAGGGTAGGGACAGCTACCGACAGCAGAGGGTAGGGACAGCTACCGACAGCAGAGGGTAGGGACAGCTACCGACAGCAGAGGGTAGGGACAGCTACCGACAGCAGAGGGTAGGGACAGCTACCGACAGCAGAGGGTAGGGACAGCTACCGACAGCAGAGGGTAGGGACAGCTACCGACAGCAGAGGGTAGGGACAGCTACCGACAGCAGAGGGTAGGGACAGCTACCGACAGCAGAGGGTAGGGACAGCTACCGACAGCAGAGGGTAGGGACAGCTACCGACAGCAGAGGGTAGGGACAGCTACCGACAGCAGAGGGTAGGGACAGCTACCGACAGCAGAGGGTAGGGACAGCTACCGACAGCAGAGGGCAGGGACAGCTACCGACAGCAGAGGGCAGGGACAGCTACCGACAGCAGCGGGCAGGGACAGCTAGCGACAGCAGAGGGTAGGGACAGCTAGCGACAGCAGAGGGTAGGGACAGCTAGCGACAGCAGAGGGTAGGGACAGCTAGCGACAGCAGAGGGTAGGGACAGCTAGCGACAGCAGAGGGTAGGGACAGCTACCGACAGGGTAGTGAGACAGGAATGTTCAAGAGACCATAGAGAGGAGAGGAACATTTCAGAACAGACAATAGGGCAAGAGAAGATTACAAAAATAGGAAGCAGCAAGGCCCTAAAGCCATAAAACAGATGAGAATTTTAAATTGAAGATGTCAGGGGACTGGGAGTTAATGTAGATAAGCATGGGCACAAGTAATGGATAAGTGGAACATGGTGCAGTACAGTTTGAAATTTGCCAAATTTGTGGACAGACTTAGATGGTATGTCTGCCAGGCAAGCACTGATATCGTCTGGAGGAGACAGGAATGGATGAAGCCTGCATTAATAGATTAAAGGTGGAACAAGTGATCTCTGACATGGGAATGGTGACTGAACCTCATCTCACTACTGCTTAGAATGTTGAAGTTGTGAACAATCAGCAACTTGTTACAGTGGTTGAGCATGATGTTTAAGATGGAATTTCCGGCAGGAGCAGTGTTTGTTTTCACTTGGAATCAGTTAGTAGAATAATACAGCTCAGTAATGCAGTGGCTATGTTACCAGGTTATTTTTTTCCTTTGTTCTTTAATGGGATGTGGACATCACAGGCAAGACCAGCATTTGTTGCCCATCCCGGATTTCCCTTGAACACTGTTTTACCAGGCCATTTCAGAGGGCAGTTAAGAGTCAACCACATTGCTGTGGGTCTGGAGTAATGTGTAGGCCAGGCAAAGACAGATTTCTTTCCCAAAAGGACATTAGTGAATCAGGTGGGTATTTACAACAATGATAGCTTCATGGGCACCATTACAGAGACTAGTTGTTAATTCCAGATGTGCATAATTTATTTAAATTCCACCAGCTACCAATTTGAATGGTGTCCTCAGAACATTAGCCTGGGCCTCTGGATTACTAGCCCAATGACATTACCATTATGCCACCGTCTCCCATCTAGTAGTCCAGAGGCTTCAATAATAATCCAGAGAAAGAGGTCACAAACCATAGCAGCTTGATGATTTAAATTCAATTTAAAAATACCACCAATACATGGACATAGAAACGCAACTGGTTTATAAATGTTCTTCGCAGCCAACATAAAAATGAACCCAAAAGTCTTCTATTGTCCGATACATAATAAAATGATGAGATAAAAGGGCGAGAATGATCAGGTACAAAAAAACTATACCATTGGGGAAAATACAGGACATAGTGGAGGTATTAAATAAGCAGACTGAATCTGTCTTACCAAAGAGAATGCCACCAAAATCATAATGAAAGTGGATGCAGTTACAATGCTAGACAGGTTAACAATTGATAAAAGCAGGAGGTCCAAGAAAGGCTGGATGCACTCGAGGTTCCTGTATCACCAGGACTCATCACTAGATTGGATGCATGCAAGGAGGTTAAAGGAAGTAAATGTGGAAATTGCACAGGTATTGATTAAAATCTTCCATTCCTCCTTGGATATTCAGGGGTTGTTTCAGAAGACAGGACAATTGCAAATATTACATGGCCATAAAAACTTATAAATGCTCTTTGCAGCCTGTTCATAAAGGGTTTAAACAATCAATCCAGCAACTGCAGGCCTGATGGGAAAACTTTGGAAATGAAAATCCTGGACAAAATTGACACTTAGATAAGTGCAACTTAATTATTGAAAGCCAGTATAAAGTTGTTCAGTGGCAGTGTGCTGATAAGGTAATACAGTTGGTGTGCTGTATACAGACTTACAAAGGTGATTGATAATAGAGTTGTCAGCAAGTAGAAAGTCCATGGAATAAATGAACTGAGTGGGTTTCCTCGGGTGCTCCGGATTCCTCCCACAGTCCAAAGATGTGCAGGTTAGGTGGATTGGCCATGCTAAATTGCCCTTAGTGCCCAAAAAAGTTAGATGGGGTTACGGGGATAGGTTAGAGGTGTGGGCTTAGATAGGGCGATCTTTCCATGGGCCTGTACAGACTCGATGGGCCGAATGGCCTCCTTCTGCACTGTAAATTCTATAATCTGTGAACTGTGGCAACAAGGATATTAACTTGACGGCGTGGAGAACATCTGTATTTTGGATCAGAGGAAGGCATACAACAGTGCTCCCCAGGCCTTGGAACTGGATCACTTTCTCTTGATCTATATTAACATCTTGGGCACCTTCTGTACAGACGGCACAATTTCAAATCTGCTGTTGAAGAAAGAGCTGAGGTGGTAAGTGATAGACTTCTGGGTAGATAGGTGGCAGATGAAAATTAACACAGGATGTGTGAAGTGAACCACTTTTGGTATAGAGAACGAGGAGGAACAACATAAACCAAAGGATACATCAGGGTGGTACATTATGTTGAACAAATTGTTAAAAAGGTATATAAAGCTTTATAAATTGAGGCATTAAGTGCAAAAGCAAAATATATTGTGGCTAATTCTGGGCATCCCATTTTAGCACGGAAGTTGAAAGCTTTAAAGAGAGTGCAGGAACATTATGAGTAGAGTTCCAGAGATTAGCGATTTCAATTACATAGATAGGTTGGAGAAGCTAAGCTTGTTCTTAGAGAAGGTTGAGAGATGATCAAGGAGGCTTCAAAAAATCATGAGGACTCCACACAGGAGATAAGAGAAAAACTATTCCCACTGGCAGAAGGACTGAAAACTGAAGGACTCAGATTTAAGTCCATAGAATCCTTACAGTGCAGAAAGAGGCCATTCAGCCCATCAAGTCTGCATAAACCCTCTGAAGGAGTACCGAACCTAGGCCCACCCCTCGCCCTATCCCCATAACCCTTTCTAATCCGCATATCTCGGAGCACTAAGGGGCAATTTTGGCGCTGTCAATCCACCTAACCTGCAAACTGTGGGAGGAAACCATAGCACCGTGGGAGGAAATCCAGAGACACAGAGAAAGTGCAAAATCCACAAAGTCACCCAAGTTCGGAATTGAACCCGGATCCCTGGCGCCAGGAGGCAGAAATACTAACCACTGTGCCACCGTGTTGGCTAATCATTGGCAAAAGATTGAAAAGGCATCATAAAGAAGAGCCTTATGCTGAAAGTTGTTACAATCTGAATGCACTGGAGGTAAATGCAATCATGGCTTTCAGAAAGAATAAAATTGCAGGGGTATGGGGAAATGTCTGGGCAGTGGGATTAGCTAATTTGCCCTTAGAGTGCCAGCACAGACAAAACTGAAACCAATGTTTGATTCGATGAGAGAGGCAATTCCACACACCCTACCTGTGCAAGTAAACTTTTCCAATGTTATCAAATGAAGTAGCAAGAGTCAAGAAAAAAATTGGTTGAGGGGTTCATCTGGGCACCATCAACTCATGTGTAGATGCTTATACCCCATCTCCAGATGATGTCTCAGTTTTGCAGCATGTAGTTCAGCAAGAGGTGTGAGCCAAATACAAATCGTTGGGTGCTTCAAGAGGCAACGTGGATAGAAAGTGAATCCACAGCTGCAGATGCTTTGATTCCACTGGAGAGTAGAAGAAAATGGGAGCAATCTCAGCTGGAAAAAAGTATTCTGAATGGCCATGTTAAAGGGTACACTGTGCTGCCTCACGGTGCCAAGGACAGAGGTTTAATCCTGGCCCTGGGTCACTGTGCCTGTCGAATCTGCACATTCTCCCCGTGCCTGCGTGGGTCTCACCCCCGGAACCCAAAGATGTGTAGGGTAGGTGGATTGGCCATACTAAATTGCCCCTTAATTGGAAAAAAATAATTGGGTACTCTAAATTTTTGCTTTAAAAAAAATCAAAGGTTACACAGAGGTCAAGGAGGAATATTGCACTGTGTTCACATTCACTGAGCAGGTTTTATATGAATTTGATTACAGCCATTTCAGTGTTATGGCAGATGGAAACTCGACTGGACAGATACAAACATGGAATTACAGGAAACAAAGGTGCAGATATCAGAGGATGCAGCAGGCTCAAGGACTCGAGGAGAATGGGAGCTGATATGCGCACGGAGAGATGTGGTGGTTTCTCACAGTGCCGAGAAAGACCCCGCTATCCAACAGGACTCGGTTTTATTTTGGGGCCTCAAGAGGGGAACACCCTGCCGAGGTCACTCTGATCTCATTTCTTCCCTGAGGAACTCCACTTGCCAGTGCAGGAAGAATCCGGGGTGCCATTCGAGACCACCTGACCCCCCTCCACCAATGCCACAACTCACCTATAAGGGGGAGGGGGGTCATCTATAATAATAATAATTTTTATTGTCACAATTAGGCTTACATTAACACTGCAATGAAGTTACTGTGAAAAGCCCCTCGTCGCCACATTCCGGCGCCTGTTCAGGTACATGGAGGAAAATTCAGAATGTCCAAATTACTTAACAGGTCCCAAATCTTTTGGGACTTGTGAGAGGAAACTGGAGCACCGGGAGGAAACCCACGCAGACACAGGGAGAACGTGCAGACTCTGCACAGTGACCCAAGCCGGGAATCAAACTTGGGACCCTGGCGTTGTGAAGCAAGTGGTAACCACTGTGCTACCATGCTGCCCGAAGCCCCCCCCCCCCCCCCCCCCCCCCCACACACCCCACCTATCAAGGGCAGGGCACCCCCAGGCCAGATCTCCAGCACAAGCAAAGTAACATCCGGGCACTGGCACTCTGACAGTGCCTCTGGCATGCTGAGCCGGTTAAATCCCAGAAGAGACCTCTTCCGTGGTGTACCGGCCACGTCATGTCCTGCAGGAAGTGGCTGGTAGATCGCGCCCACTGTATAGCAAAATTCAAAAACGCTAGATAATAATTGCATCATCAATCAACACTTAAATGATCATATTAAAAAGTAGACAGTTTAGACATTTTTGTTTAAACATGGAATGCAGTTGGTTTGAAGGAGTTATTGAGCACTGAAAAGATAGCAGAGAGCAGTAACACACCATCTTCGCCCGATCGGTAAAATGGCAATAATTTCCCTTTTAATTCAGCTCCTACACAAGTGAAAGCAGCTTTTCCAAAGTAACATGTGAATGTCACCACAAGTTTTATCTTGATATTTGAAAAAAAACTAAGTTATGGTGATTGCAATATGAAGTATAGATGACCAATTGCCTATGTTAAATTAAAAATAAATTCCATTACCTTGCAGAAGTAAAAACCCAGAGAACTCAAATGATGATATTTCCACGAACAAGTGAAAAAAACTTCCTCTCACCCGATACAGATCAGCACAATACTGCAATTTGCTATGGAATTTGTAATAGTGCTGAAAATCCATAAATGCTACAACTTGAACTGGGGACAAAAATATCAGAAAACTATTTTAAATACCAATAATAGATCACCATTCAATATTCCAACACAAAACTGCCAAGTAAAAGATCAGGAAATAGACACAAAGGCTTCTGACTGATCTGTGCCATAATTCCATGTTTTTACACATACACACTCTCCGCTGATTGGAATAGTATATTTAACAAAACATGTTGTTTGTGGAGGTTGGAAGCCAATCATCTCCGTTCCAGGGCATCACTGCAGGACTTTCTCAGGGTTGTGTCCTATGCCCAACCATCTTCAGCTGTTTCAATGATCTTCCTTCCATCGCATCCAGGGGAGGCGGTGGCGTAGTAGTATTGTCGCTGGACTGGTAAACCAGTGACCCAGGGTAATGATCTGGGGGCTCGGGTTCAAATCCCACCACGGTTTAAACTCAACAAAATATCTGGAATTAAAGTCTTTCAACCATGAAACCATTGTCGATCGCCGTAAAAGCACATCTGGTTCACCAATATCCTTTGGGGAAGGAAATCTGCCATCCTTACCTGGTCTGGCCTACATCAGACTCCAGGCCCACAGCAATGTGGTTTGACTCTTAAACACCCTCTGAGCAAGCCACTCAGCTGCATTCAACAGCTACGAAAACACACGCAAACTCCAAGGGAAAACCATATTTGACCTCATCCTCACCAAACTAGCTGCTGCAGACAGTATTGGTACAAGTGATAACTGCACAGTCCTTGTGGAGACAAATTCCTGTCTTCACATTGAGGATAGCCTCAATCGTGTTGTGTGGCATGACCACCGTGCTAAATGGGATCGACTTCGTACAGAACTAGCAACTCAAGACTGGGCATCCATGGGACGCTGTGGGCCATCAGCAGCAGAATTATATTCAAAACACAATTTGCAACTTCATGGGCCAGCATATCTCCCACGCCACCATTACCACCAAGCCAGGGGGTTAACCCT
This sequence comes from Scyliorhinus canicula, assembly GCF_902713615.1. Classification (NCBI taxonomy): domain Eukaryota; kingdom Metazoa; phylum Chordata; class Chondrichthyes; order Carcharhiniformes; family Scyliorhinidae; genus Scyliorhinus; species Scyliorhinus canicula. The sequence goes on along the minus strand of NC_052160.1, from coordinate 103,063,331 downwards.
GGTTCAATGAAGAGTGCAGGAGAGCATGCCAGGAGCAACATCAAGCATACCGAAAAATGAGGTGTCAACCTGGTGATGCTACAACACTGAACTACTTGTGTGCCAAACAGTCAAGGCAGCAAGTAATAGACAGAGCTAAGCCATTCCACAACGAACGCACAAACCTCTAAAGTCCTTCCAGATCCAGCCGTGAATGGTGTTGGACAATTAAGCAACTCACTGGAAGAAGAGGTTCTACAAATATCCCCATCCTTAATGATGGAGGAGCCCAGAACATCTGTGCAAAGGACAAGGCTGAGGCGTCCGCAACAATCTTCAGCCAGATGTGCCAAGTGGATGATCCATCTCAATCCTCCAGAGGTCCCCAGCATCATAGATGTCAATCTTCAGCCAATACGATTCACTCCACGTGATATCAAGAAACAGCTGAAGGCACTGGATGCTGCAAAGGCTATGAGCCCTGCCAATATTCTGGCAATGGTACTTAAGACATGTGCTCCAGAACTTGCCGCACCTCGAGCCAAGCTGTTCCAGTACAGCACTGGCACCTACCCAGCAATGTAGAAAATTGCCCAGGTGTGTCCTGTATACAAGAAACAGGATAAATCTAACACAGCCAATTACCGCCCTATTAGTCTACTCTCCATCAGCAATGGAAAGAGTCATCAACAGTGCTATCAAGCAGCAGTTACTCAGCAATAACCTACTAATGGACTCTTTGTGCAAATACCCCAAATATCTCTGATCCTCCATGTTAATTATATGTTAGTATCAAGATTAAGAATACACAAGAAGGGCATTGCTTAAGTACCTTGAGCACAAATTTAGAAAGATTTATTTTTTCCAAAGAGGTTGATGATTTACTTATTGGTTTTTAGTTGAGTTATAAAGACGGCTGTGACACTAGATGTTGTTTGAGGAGGAAGACTGTATGCTGAATTCTGTAAATACATCTAAAGAAGATTGGTATCTAGCTTCCTACTTAACAGCTGGCTCGAGTTAACACTACACATTTTAGAATTGCACCTGTTAGTTCATATTGTCTCACCTCATTCTTTATATCAAACTGTATCACTTTACAAATGTGTGCTGTATTTCATTTACCACATGTTTGCCCATTTCACCAGCCTGTCCATGTCCTCTGGAAATCTATCATTATCATACATACAAATCTTTGAAATCCCGTGTCAGCCGCAAATTTTGAAATTGTGCTCGGTATACCCCAGGTCGAAGTCATTTATACCAAGAAAAACATTGAACTTAATACTGACCCCCAAGGGAACTGAAGGAAGGTATGCAACCATTCACCACTGTTCTCCACTTTGTCACTCAGCCAAGGAGTGAGGTGTCTTCAACAAACTGAATTGTGAAGAAAAGGGCTGTGTAACTGGCTTTCTCCCATCAGAACAGTTGACAATAAAAAAAATCATTGTTTGGTTGGGGGCAGCTGTGTATGATGTAAAGAGAAGGCAGGTTCAGTACCATGAAGCCACTCACACTCATTTAGTCACTGCAATCCTCATTTAGCCTTGTATAGTCAGTATGATGCTTTTAAGCTAAAACAATATTCCAGTTTCAATGGGCCTCTTGTGCCAAATATATTAGCTGTTTGCAAATGCTTTTACAAAGGCAACAAATTCTTATGTTAATGAATATGGAATAGACATTCAGCTTAAACAGCACTAAATTTAACAAAACAGGACAAGATTAGAAGCACAAATAAGCGCCAAAATATAAAAAGACAGGATAGAAATAACACACTGCTTATTACACTGAACTTTTTATTGTCTTTTACTTAGTACAAAATTATGGGGGAGAAGTGCATATATTGTGTTATTTTTGCAGGGAAATACCAAGGATTAAACAGTAAATGCAGCTTCTTCATGGCAGTTTCAACAATGGAGAGTTAGGAGAAATTCAATTAAGATTACAGGAAGGAGTAGAGCCAAGGTGATCAACAGAAGAGGACTGCGGAAACAGCTAGAGGTAAAGATAAAGTCGATGACCATAGGCTGCTTTCCCTTTTTGGGGTGGGGTGGGGGTGGAGCAAGCTGACTGGTGGTGATTTAACCTAAGGATCACCACACCTCAAGTGAGGGGGCACGGTTGAGAAGACGAGAGTTCATGAATTGACAGCTAGAAAGACTATGAAAACTGCTGTTAAATCTCATTCGTAGCAAGAAACAATCTTTGAAATAAACTATCTTTTAAAGACAAAAAAGTGGGGATGCTGCTCAGGATGAGATTCAGTCAATACACTAGGCACAATCAGAATCTAAACATCAACATTAAAATGGAGGGCACCTGATAAAACTGGATTGTAGAATGGAATTTCTCAAAAGAACAGATAGGGATAGACAATGAGGAGGGGGTAACCATTATGAAGGATTGGGAAGGTGAGGTTTCTCTGAAAATACCAAGCTAATAAAAACAATGAATGGACAAGCTATTAACCACAGCTCAGTGATGAGGAATCAGTGTAGAGCAGCACAAAAGGGGTTTTGGCCCATTAAGTCTGTGCTTCCTCTTTCAAAGAGCAACCCTATCGGTTCCCTCCCATTTTTTTTCTTCAAGTATTTATCCAATTCTCTCTCGAAAGCTATTACTGAATCTGTATCCACCAGCATACCAAGGAGTACATTCCAAATCCTAATAACTCACCACATTTAGAAGTTTTTCCCTCATATTGCCTCTGGTTCTCTTTGCCAATCTGTCTCTTCTTGTTACTGACCCTTTAGGAACAGTTTCTCCTATTTAATTTTATTCATGATTATAAGTACATCTCTCTCCTCTCTAATGAGAACAACCCAATTTCATCTGTCTTTCCACATAATTATAATCCCTTATTCCTGGATCCATTTCCTTAAATCTTTTCTGCATCTCCACCAAGTGTTCACATCTTTAAAATGTTTGGTGTTGAGAATTGAACACAATACTACAATTGGTGCTGAACTAGTGTTTTATATAGCTTTAATAACTTCCTGGCTTTTCTACTCTATTCCTCTGCTTATAAATTTAAGAATCACATATGCTTTATTAATCTGTCCTGGCACCTCCAAAAATTTGTGCACAAACACCCCAAGTCTCACTTTTCTACATTCACCCATTCTACAGCCTGTCCATGACCTCTTAAAATCAATTACTATCTTATTCTTTGTTTATTGCACTTATGTTTTGTGTAATCTATAAACTTGGAAATTGGGCCTGTACCCAAGTCCAAGTTTTTATGTTCATCAAGCTCCAGAAAAAAAATGTCATTCACACCTTATTTTTATCCCTCAGCCAAATTTTGTGACAATGGTGCTACTGATCCTTTAATCCTATGGGTTTCAATGTTGCAAATCAAGCTAATATCTGGTACTTCATGAAACACTTTCTGAAAATCAAAATCAACTGAAATTACTTGATCCAGAAAAATTGGTCAAGTTAATCAAATCATTCCAGAAGTAGAAACTTAACAGCTATTGGAAATCAAAAACCAAAATGAAAAATGTTAGAATGGGTGACACACGGGCAGCACGGTGGCATAGTGGTAGCACTGCAGTCTCACGACGCCGAGGTCCCAGGTTCAATCCCGGCTCTGGGTCACTGTCCGTGTGGAGTTTGCACATTCTCCCTGCGTTTGCGTGGGTTTCACCCCCACTACCCAAAGATGTGCAAGGTAGGAGGATTAAACACGCTAAATTGCCCCTTAATTGGAAAAACTGAATTGGGTACTCTAAATGTATTTTTTTTTTTAAAATGGGTGACAGTGCTGAGCACTGCTGCCTCACAGCGCCAGGGACCCAAGTTCAATTCTGACCTTGGAGACTGTCTGCGTGGAGTTTACAGTTTCTCCTTATGTCTGCATAGGTTTCCTCCCACAGTCCAAAGATATGCAGGTTAGGTGGATTGGTCATGCTAAATTGCCCCTTCGTGTCTAAAGGTTAAGTAGGGTCATGGGAATAGGGCTCTTGCTCGAGGGTCAGTACAGACTCAATGGGTCGAATGGCTTTCTTCTACACTGTAGAGATTCTATGAGAATACACAGGTGCTGACTATTTCCAGCATCTTCGGTTTTCCTTTTAGTCACATCTTCTGTTTTCCTTTTAGTCAAACAACCTTTCCTGAACAAATCTATAATGGTTCTCTTTTATTAGTCCACAACTGTCCAAATGGCTGTTAATTTTCTCCTGCATTCTAATATTTTCAGATTAACAGCATTTCATGCAGTTAAAGTAGAAGACAGTTAAGTTTCTTTTGCTCTGATGTTTGAAGAAACCTGCAAAGCAACGTTAGTTGGTTTACATTTGAAAATTCAGGGGAAATGAGAGAAACATGAAAGGCTTTAAATTCTAACAGGTAGATACATAAATGTAAACACTGCTTTTAACTTCAAGCACGTGTAAAAAAAAACTGCAACAAACAGAACATTTTGCCTGAAGCTAAACCCAAATTAATCAGGACAGACCATCAACTAAAAAATCTAATAGTTAACTATAAATAAAAGGATAAGAATCTAATTGACAACAGGATATTTCAACTCTTCAGGGATAATCAATGATTATAATCAGGCTGTTCCCTGGGGTTTTAAGGTAACTATGAGCAAAGAACCATCACACAGAACTCAGTCAGCCAGAGTTTAAGTTATGGAAGAGAGCAATTATTTTGGAATTTTGCTTCATGTTGTTGAGTCAAGAGAAAAGTTTTTCAAATTTAACCAGGAAGTTTAAATTATTAGGGTAAATGGCCAGCTTGATAGCAACTATCTGCAGAAAGATTAGATTTGACGAACTGCTTAGCTTCTTGACATTTCACATCACATTTCCTGTATTATTTTCTTGCTAAAAAGGAAAACGTTACAACAATTCATACTTACATTTTAGGAAGGATCAAACGGTCATGCTGTGCCGGAAAGCAGCGTGGCCAATTAGAGCCAGGAGACCCCGCTCCCAAGATCTACCCGGCTCGCAACGCCTCGTGAGATCCAATGCAATCTCGTGAGATGTTGCGATGTAAATCCTACCCGTTGAAGGTGGGATCACTTTTTGGCAAATCTGCATATTAGAGTGATGCAGTTAGTCTCACTCTATGTTCAGATTCCTGAGGTACCACAGGCTTTGGGATTCATCCCCTTTGCCTCGGAGACCCTGGGCGGGCGACGTTCAGCACTGGTCCCCACAAACAGGGACCACATGGAATTGCACCCGTGGGGGTTTTGCAGGGAATCAGAGGCCCCAGCTGCATGCCCTTTGGGCAGAGTGGTGCCCTGGCACTGCTGGTGCCACCTGGGCACCCTGGCATTGCCGATCTCTCGCTACACTGGGGAGCTCCAGGGCTATGTGAAGGCTCGGCCGTGCGCTCCCTGCTGAGGCCCCTTATACAACGTGACTCGCGTCGTATAGCCATGTGTTTCAGGCGCTGCGAGTGCCAGGAAATGTGCGGCTAAACGCACACACTATGGGATTTTGTGGGACGGAGTTGAATCGAGCCCTGTATCTTTAACATAAAACGTTCCAAGGCACTTCAGAGACATTATGACATGCTAATAATCTTTATTGTCACAAGTAGGTTTACATTAAAATTGCAATGAAGTTACTGTGAGAAGTCCGTTGATGCCAAAATGATACCAAACCACATAAGGAGATATAGGACAGGCAACCAAAAATTTGCTCAAGGAGGTAGGTTTTGAAGAGTGTATTAAAGGACAAATATTTATGGAGGATATTCCAGAGTTTAGTCAACTGAAAGCTCAGTCACCAATGGCAGAGCAATTAAAAATTAGGTGGCTAAAGAGGATGCAATTAGAAAGGTGAAAATATCTTTAAGGATTATAGGACTGGAATAAAGAGGGTTTTAAAATTTTAGGCAAGACACCAAAATGAGGTACCACCTGTCCACTCAGGTGAACATAAAACATCTCGAAGAATATGTGGCAGGGTGGAAAGGAAGAATTGGGAAAGGTCAATGGAGTAGTCAGGGTGGGCCAGTATGAGTGATTGGAGGAGGAGGAGGGGGGGGGAGAGAGAGAGAGAGAGAGAGAGAGAGAGAGAGAGAGAGAGAGAGAGAGAGAGAGAGAGAGAGAGAGAGAGAGAAAGTGATTGGGGGGGGGGGGGGGGAGAGAAGAGAGAAAGAGATCAATTCTGTACTTACACAGATGTTAGATAGATTTGAATCCAACATTCCCTGGGTAACTACCCAGGTCAGTAATTCAAAACTGTCCAGTCTCAGACTCTGCTGTCGGGTCCCATGGAGCAGCGGAATTGCCCATCAAAGTTAAAATTTCCCATGCAATTCCCAGAGTCAGTGTGCTTGGACTTCCATGGGGTCCCATAGGATCACTGGCATCAGACTATCCAGCGACCGTAAGATCTGAAGCATTGCAACTTGCATGGCTGAATTGGCTCTGCCTTTTGCAATGTTTGCTAAGTAACTCAACCTCTGTTGCTTGTAGTTCCTTACAGATTCAATGTTTCCTTTGTGATGAAAGCTCTTCTATTTGCAGTTCACCTTGCAACTCCAAGTGAAGGCAAGAATTATCAGCCATGCGTATCAACAGCAAATAAGTTGTAAGCACAAAACCCATTTGATTGTTTGGGGCATCCTGTCTCAAGGGATTGTCTAAAAACATTAAAGCCATGTACAAGTGAGCACCCATTGACAGAATTATGTCCATTGAATGCCACAATACTGAACATCTTGAGAAAACATACATGTTCTGGATGGCTGATTTGATGCATGCCAACTAGAAAAACATAATTAACAGCCAAGTAAGATTTTGAAAATGCATCCCAGGGGCAGAAATACTTTTCACATTCTGCACAGAGGGAAGTGTGCTTGCAGGAAATGTTGTTTCATATAATTTTGTGGTGGTCTGGAGAGGTGGGTAGACTGGGAGGATGGAAGTTATAATCTGTTGGAACGGAGATTGAAAGCACGGGTCCCATGACTCAGCAAAAAACGCTCACATTCTACACTGAAGCTTGGTGAGTTGAATGCACCAGAAAGGTTGACAAAGACAAAGTCAAGTCAGAGATCAGAATCTCATCTTTCTCAGTCGAAGAGCTATTCTGGTCTGAAAAAAGACTTTTAAATTGACATCAAGTAAATTTACTTATGATAGATGAGGCAATATCAAGTTCTCAGAAGGATCAAATCACAGGGAGATTCATAAATTCCTATTATCTAGGAGATTAACAATGATAAAAATACACTTATGCATACAGGTCAATTTTTCAAAGTATCGCACACAAAGATAAAATCATGTGCATTTTTCATATATGTGGGATTGGACGGCAAGTGATAACTGAGTCAGGCTGCACAGATGTAATTCAGACACCACTTCAAAGCTGTAAAATCAGTACTTATTTCTTGATCATATTATTAATGTTAAATTATAAAACAAGTGACAACTAGGAAGCATCAAAGGACAGCTAGAAAATAGAGGTGCCACTGCACCACCACTGACTGGCATGAGGTATAATTTTAGCAAGGTGAGTTCACATAGGCTGCTGCAATTCATGTCACAGGGATTTATAATAGAAAAAGCCGACAAACTGAATGCAAACACAATTTTTAACACATCATTAATGAATGCACTGTATATATTAGCAGCCAGTGAATCTTGATAAATTCTCACATCATAATCAATCATCTCTTTAAAAAACTTTTGAGCGGGGCAATTGAAAATTTCAAAACTGTGACAGGTTTTTGTTGCTAGGTAAGGATATTAAGGCTTGCAAAGCAAAGGAATGTAGGAGGAGGTCAGCATGATCTAATGAAATGGTAGAATAGGGGCTAAATGGACTGCTGCTGTTTCCAAGTTATAGTGCATCAGATGTAAACAATCGAGCGAGAAAATCAAAATATCCAGAAATTTTTCTAGTTCCGAAACAACGTTAATACTCAAGACAAAGATGTGGAAAAGGCTTAGGAGGAGGGGTTATTGTTACGGGGGTAGGGTGGAAGTGAGGGCTTAAGTGGGTCGGTGCAGACTCGATGGGCCGAATGGCATCCTTCTGCATTGTATGTTCTATGTTCTATTATCAGCCATGTTCCAACAGCTTCTCGCAAAGGAACATCTCAGTATCAGATGCAAGGAACATGTAACCTCTGCAAGAAACAAATATTCAAGTCACTAGCACCGGTCACAAAGGCTTTCCAAGCTGGAGAAAGATGAATTAGAAACCATCTTTAAAATAACAGCGTGGTTTGCTTTTCTAAACATTTAATTGAAACCAGTAATTACAAGGTTACTGTGGTTGGAATGTTCAAAATTAAAAGCTATCCTTGCACATGCACAATAAAACATTCAATACAGCATTTCATCAGCTTAACTTTAAAATTTTCCTTTGAGATATTTCACATTCTAACAGAAACACACTTGCAGCTTTGCTCCCCATTGCACATAGACATGACTACAAAGCTACTCTATGCGAATTTTCACTTACTCAGCTATATTTATATATCCACAGGATGCAACAGCATGCAGCGGGGTCCAGCCCTCATTATCTGGTTGATTAGTGTCTGCACAGTGCTCCACAAGAAACTTCACCATTTCAAGGTTCTCATCAATGCAAGCCTGTAAAACAAAAAAACAATTTAGCTTTGCCATTAACTTATTGCACATAGGATTGAAGAAATAGAACAGGATTGAAGAAATAGAACAGGAGTTTCTTGTGTGGCAAAGTATGAACGTTCAAACAAATTGTCTGTATAAGAGTGACAAGCTTTTCACCTCAAAGCACGTGTTCAAATAAAATCAGAGTTAAACAATTACATAACTAATGGCCGCATGTGAAAACAATTTAGGCTGCAAATGCAAATCAATATTAACTAGCATCTTTATTTAAAATCTATAGCTCCAACTTGTATGTTAATATTTACTGACTACCTTCCTACGAAAGGAGACAAGGACGTACCCACAACCGCCACGACAGACACTACTGGAAGACCTACTGGACGCAAGTATCCTAGAGAAAGGGAACTGTAGTGACATGTATGGCCGACTGGTAGATAGGGACGACACCGTACTGGACGCAACAAGAAGGAAATGGGAGGAAGACCTGGGGATGGAGATAGGGTGGGGACTCTGGAGCGAAGCACTGCATAGGGTCAACTCCACCTCCACGTGCGCAAGGCTCAGCCTGACGCAACTAAAAGTGGTACATAGAGCCCACTTAACGAGAAACCGTATGAGTAGGTTCTTCCCGGAGGTGGAGGACAGATGTGAGCGGTGCCAAAGAGGCCCGGCCAACCACACCCACATGTTCTGGTCTTGCCCCAGACTTGTGGAGTACTGGACAGCCTTCTTCGAGGCTATGTCCAAAGTGGTGGGGGTGAGGGTGGAGCCATGCCCGATAGTGGCGGTCTTCGGGGTTTCAGACCAGCCAGATCTATTCCTGGGGAGGAGGGCGGACGCCCTTGCCTTTGCCTCCCTGATCGCCCGCCGTAGAATCCTGTTTGGCTGGCGGTCAGCAGCACCGCCCAGAGCTGCAGACTGGCTGTCCGACCTCTCGGATTCTCTCCAAATGGAGAAAATCAAATTCGCCATCCGAGGGTCGGACGACGGCTTCCACAGAACGTGGGAGCCATTCATGCAATTGTTCCGGGACCTGTTTGTGGCCAACGTACAAGAGGAAGAATAGTCGGGGGAAGGTAGCCGGCGGGGAGGGGGGGGCTACGGGCTCGTTACGGGGGTTTGATGGCTAGCTAAGGCCCAAAACCAAACTAAATAAATGCCAATAAACATGTTGGGGAATGTAAAATATGTATGCCGGCGAAAAGGGGGAGGCCACAGTTATTACTACGAAGATGCTCACCTGTAAATATATATGTTAATTTTTGCGTGTTCTTTTTTTTTTCTCTCTAACAATTTGTAATTTGTTCAATATAAAACATGAAAACTGAATAAAAAACATTTATAAAAAAAAAATATTTACTGACTACCAAGAACGCTGGCCAGAAACAAAACTGAACCATGTAAACTGTGGACACTGGCTAAATCAAACCTTATGAAAGCTTTTAGATTGATAGCCCTACATTAGTGTATTATTGCACAAGTTCATTCAGCTACCAATAGTCAAGATCCTAAATAAAACATTCAAAAATAACTATTTTGGAGCTAATTCCTCATTTCAATAGCACAATTTAAAGATGTAAAAAATCTATTTTACATGTTGATGGAAATTTGAAAAGTTGGTAAAGCTTCACTGCCAGATTTCAGATACATGATAGCCTGATAGAAATTCTACGAGCAGATCTGGGGAACAAAAATACAATCTTTGAAACATTGCGCACCCTTTCATAAATGAGCAATAAAATATACTATTAATCGCCATCATCCAACCTAAATAAAGATGATCATAGAATCCTTACAGTGGAGGAGGCCATTTGGCCAGAGTCTGCACCGACCCACTGAAAGACCACCATCCAACACAGGCCCAATCCCTGGCCCTCGCACGCAATCCCACCTAGGGGCAATTTAGCATGGCTACTCCACCTATCTGCACATCCTTGGACTGTGGGAGGAAACCGGAGCACCCGGCAGAAACTCGTGTAGACACAGGAAGAATGTACAAACGTCACAGTCCCGAAGTCAGAATTGAACCCGGGTCTCTGGTGCTGAGGCAGCAGTGCTAACCACTGATGCGACTCAAAACATTTATGGAAAGACACAAACATTTTCATCATTTCAAGATGACAGCTACAAATTACAACCACAGCACAATTCTTAATCCACCACATGTTCTAAGAAATTCCAAGCGAACCTAGACCTTCCAACATTTGTTTCATAATCCTTCAACCCATTCGGCTGGTAACAAAATCTTTGTTGCAGGAATATTTTACGGCAGCTGTTCAGTGAATGCAGCTACAAGCTAAATTGCACTGGTTTTTGTTACACTACAAATATGTGCAGCATATCAAGACACCTCAATAATTGTTCAAGATTTAATGTATCGTCGAAGCCACTTAATTGCAATTGCTTAAGTAAACCTCACAGATTGCATAAAACTAATTCCTAAAAAGCAAGAAACAACACAAATCAAGACCAGTGTGGTGTCACTTGTTTTCATATCTATGCCAAGGAGCAACTTGGAAGGATTTCTGTAAGCCACATTTGCACAAAGAGGAATGAAATGAACTTTTACACAACTGGAATGATAAAGGAAGAACACTGGGTGAAATAAATTGTATTATAGAATTCTAATTAAGCAACATGGTATCTACCTGAAAGGGGTAAAAGTGTTATTAAATCTCTTTTATCATTTGACATAGCTGGAAGGAGCATCAGTTTTCCTGCATGGAAATCATGTGCCTTTTTCTTAATCCAAACAGACATTGACATGCAAACTGCTTGCTTCCTTGAGGATTGATGAAATCCTGACCAATTCAAAAAAAAGTTGAGTAACCCTCTCTATTTGCATTGACCCCATACACAGATAATAATTCTCATCAAAGTAGCTTCCCAAAACAGTCAGGATGACAAGGTGATTTAAGAATAGTAATTCAACATCACAGATCAGGTTATAAGTTCCAACTATATTTAACCACTAGCTTAAATGTCATTACTATTAGTAATAAGCAATCAAGCACAAAATACCTTTGCCTACACAATGCATTCTTGAACTAAACGATTCAACAAGTTAATAGTATAATGGAATACATCGCACTTGCCTGTATGAGTGCTGGTCCAACAACACTTCAGCAAGACAACAACCAAGACAAAGTAGCCCACTTGAGGGGAATCCTCACCAGCAGTGTATACCAACTGCAAAACGTACTGCCAAAACTCACCTTGCCTCCTTCAAAAGCATCCTCCCAAACCCATGACCTCTACTAGAACAAAAGGTGTAGCAAACGCATAGGAATACCACCAGCTGAAGGTTCCTCGGCTTGGATATCACCGTTCCTTCAATGTCACTCAGTCAAAACCCTGGAACTTCCTCCCTCGCTGCACTCCACCATGTACCCAGTGGATTTAGGCTCCTCATGACCAACTTCTCAAGGGCAATTAGGGATGGGAAATAATGCTGGCCTTGCCAGCAATGCGCTCACCCAATGAACATTTTTTTAAAATTAGTGTTTAGAGTAGTGTTAACTAGTGTTTCTATTGTTGAACAAATTTTCACTAAACACAAATCTTGCATTTCTGAGATTCAATGTGCTTCGAATGCTTCATCCACAGTTAGCTTAAACCTATTGTTTCAGGATTTTTTTCCCACCCACAGAATGTTTAAAAGTTGTCACTGAAAAATCAGCATATGAAGAATTGCACTTTTCTTTATAAAACGTGGTAGAAAGGGTACACAAGATATGTCAACTGATTTTGAATCAGTGGTAAATGCAATGTCAATAATAAAAGAAATCAACAAATATTCTACTAAACAAGGCGGTGTGCAATTTTCAGTCAGTTGTGTGAAAAAACAAAAATATTAGGTAGGATATGGTGAAATTATACTGCCCAGGCAGGAAAAAAAGACTGTTTAGAATAGCAAGGTACCATCAAATAGTGCTGCACTGCCAATTCCACAGTGCCCTCCAATCTGATAAAGCCCTATGCTTAAGTACCATCTTTTTATTAATATAGAAGTTTTTTTTTTAAATGAAGGCTGCTCTATGGTATCTGGTTTGTTAAACCAAATTCCAAAGTCAGAACAAACCAGCTACAGGATATTTTATTGAGGAAATGGAATGGAATATGCAACTTCCACATGAACACTAATAATACTTCACCTCTCCCAACCTTACACTGCCTCCAAGAAGTCACATAATAGTTTTCAGCCTCTGTCACAAACCAATTCTTTTTCTCCTCCCTCCCCGACCATTGTCAGCCTGAAATTTACTGTTCACAACCAACTCAAATTGGTCTAATCTTGTGTTCCTATATTCTCCATCACAAAGACCGCTTACTTTCACCACCGTTTCTGGAGCAGGAGAGGCTATGATTTGGAGGTTTTAAAAAAATTTGATATCAGGTGTGGGCATCGCTGGCTGGACCAGCATTTGTTGCCCACCCTTAATTGCCCTAGAACTGAGTGGCTTGCTAGGTCACCTCAGGGGGAAATTGGGAAGTTCAGGAAGTCCAGCAGCAAGCAGGAGGTAAACAGAAAGACACCATACTGTACTTCTATATTTTTAAATTTATTTTAGAAAGTTAAATTCATATATTGGTAAAGTATATCACCTTACAGGGTATAATGTTTTATATTTTCCCCCTGGAGGAAGGTTCTACATGAACTCAACTAGAGCTCTTATATTGGTTTTGATGAGAAAATGTGATTTGCTTAGTCATTTCACTTAAAGTTGCACTTTTCAGGAACACAACTACTATTTTAAGGACTTACTCTATGTAGAATGTGTGAACCCATTAGAGAAAATTTAATTAGAATACATAGCAATGTGATTTTATTTAAATGACACTTCAGCCATCACAAATTCCTATATATAGTTCACATTATTATTCAGTCAAAAGTGCATCGAATTTCTGCAATTCTCCAATTGAAATCTTCAAGATGACTTCTCACCAATTTTGCAATTGAAAAATTGCAATATTCTTTGATTAAACTGCAAAAACATTGGCCGGAAATCTCCCCCGTTGCAATTCACTTTTTCTGCCCTCTTCCCACCGGCAATGCACCCCACCCGTGGGTTTCCCAAACTTGGGGTGGTTTCAATGGGAAATCCCATTAACAAGTGGCGGGAAGATCCCAATGCCAGTGAATGCCGCATCACAGAGAAACACATGGCTGGGGTAACGAAGAATCCAGCCCAATACATTTTGCATTATGAACCTGAACTTGAATGCAGTTTCTGTGGCTGAAATTACACTGCCAGTGTTACATTTACAGCATGAGCGAGTCACTTTTCTGACCACTCATGGAAGTGCAATAAAGAACACTTCAAAAAATTACATAACTATAGGGTAACTTTCAAAGGTGTTCAGTGGCTGGAGCTCTTTACAACCTGACTGTGGACTTTATTTAAATATTGAGAAATTAGATGCTTCTGTCTAATATCTTAAAACATACAAAAATACACTTTCAAAGGAACTCTACACATCTTCATAAATAACACAAAGAAATTTTCTCATGCCACTCAGATTCACAGGAAAGCCTAGTTACGCTTTATATCCTGTAGCTACCAGATACAACTAATAGTGCAGCATAACCACAGCCTAAGAAAGTTGTATATTTATCAGCTTAAAATGCACAGAATGTACAATATTCTTTACATGTACATGTGAGCACAAGTGAGCATTAGATGTGGGAGAGATGGTAAAATGGAAAGAGGAAAGTCCTACTACCTGTGTAACTAAGGAAAAGGTTTTGATAATATTAAAATAAGTCTATGCCTGTGGCAATGCCAAAACAATGCGTGTCCAACCAAACAAAAGCTGCAGGAATCCTGAACTCCAGCAGATTTGCCAATGGTTCATTATGAGAGCAGGGAAAGGACAGGATTTAACTTCATGGGTAATTGCACTCCATTATGGCCTCCCTAAACCAACATAATGTAACCTTATAAGGACTAGAAAATCATTCGGCAACTCTCAACAAATTATTAGCTTGAAAACACTATTTTAATGAATCCACAACACAGCCACAGTGCAAAGAAAATGCAAATGTCATTTTTTTTTTTCTAGAGTGTAAAATTCTGTATAGCAACTATGTTTTTAAAATCAAAATAGCAGCACTAAGGATTCTGTAATATGTTTTAAGTTAAAATGTGACAGTGTTCAGATTTTTGCCTCAATATTCTCCTAAGGTTTGAACTGATTGCTATCACCTATTTCTGTGCTGCTTATAATGCAGTCTATAATTACACATTCCCTGTACATCAGGGTGAATCTGAACTTATTATAGATCACATGCTCTAGATTTATTTTGCATTCCATGAGGTACTCAGTGAAGTGCAGAAGGGACTTAAGTTATTATTTATAAAGAAAATCTTACAAATATCACAGGACCACATGCTGATTACAGATGGTTATTGTGCTAATGAGCTTGATTTTTATAAATGATTGTTATAATGAAGGGGCACCACATTTGCATTAGCCAGTAAGCGCAGGAAGGGCGTGACTGGAACAGTGCTTTGAACAGCCCCATATGTTTACAACTATTCTGGCTTCTGATTTGTCTAGCGAAGATGAGAAAAGCTACTTAGTTCCATGATCGTCTTGTTCCAAAGAACGACAACCTGGCAATACAAGCGTACAGTGATACTTGGGAGGGGTTAAATGGGCACAGAATTGCTTGAGGTTATGAAGACAAAAGGAAATACAGATTATAAATTAGTCACCAAACTTCAGAACAATGAAGTTTAAAAATCAAACACAAAAGTTATGGTTTGATTTTATATAAAACAAGGTAGCAACACAGTGAATTGCAGGATCACAGCAATGAGAAATCTAGTCATAAAAGGATGTTTCAACGTTGCCATGGGTACCTATAGGTTCTTGCTGAATGGATGAGCATGAATGGTGACCTGTATTAAACATGGTTTTAGAGTAGATTTACAGTACCCTACTATTTAAGCTTGAACTACATATTAAAACAAAATAGGAGGGAATTAATGGATGGTGAGCACTCTTAAGACAAATAATATGAAGCGTGCAACTGTATTCACCAACTTTAGTCACCCATTAAGAACAAATAGCAGCAATTTAGGATCTTCTGCAAATTTAAAATTCTAAACTCTAAAAAGCGAAACACTATTGAAAACCTGTCCGACGACAAATCAACTTAATGTGAGCTTTAAATTAGTACTCTGCAATTCTCCAATTGAAATTTAACTTATTTCAAGTTCAAGTAGATTTAATTAAAACAATTTGTGCAAGTTTCACAATAACCTTTACAAATTCTTTACATGGAATTTTAAATAATCACAACTTGCACTGGACAGAGATCGCCCAGGTGGAACATGCATAATGTACAAATGGCAACAGAAAATGCTGATTATTTTTCCCTTTAATCCAAAACATCAAATATTTTACATAACTACTGAGGGCCTGCTTCATTTTGGAGCTAATGAACAGACGTTGCTGCATAAAATCTGTCTGGCCATTGGCAAACATACAATGAGGAGTTCATCTGACACAGAAAATCAACTGAAGAAAAAAACAGATCAACATTGTATCAGTTCATTCGAAGTCAATTTTTCAACACTTCTAATGAGTATTGATTCTATCAATAGAGAGTTAGGAGCTGTGAATCCTGACCAATGATCATCAAATTAGAATTCAGAGGTCAAATAAATGTATTTAATACGCATATACAAAACAAAAGTCACAGAACCATGAGCCACAAAACACAAATTGAAACCATTAAAAACTCATAACAATACTAACAGCTAGAGTCCATATACATTATTTTAAGCATTCAAACATTTAAATGTACAACTTATAGCCCTGCTATTAATCCATAGCTTGAAATAAAAACAAATTAGTTTTCCTTTTGAGCAAGTAATGAAATAAACCAGGTGAGAAGCAACATACTGCTAATACCATGGAACATATCGTATCATTGAACTCCTGACAACTAAGAGAGACAGGACAAAGTCAGTGTCTGAAAGTATATTCATTTACTAGGGAATTAGTTGAGCATAGTTGGCTGCCACAGTTTAGTATCATAGGTAATTTGTTCAGAGTTGCTGTTGCAGCCAAATTATGCTCAGTTCATGTCCGGAAAGTGGATTGGTCTTCACCAGAGACCAACCAAATGCACCTCTAAGGCAATGTCAGCTGCCAAGGAATTCATTCGCTGGCCTATTTTTAAGAATGGTGTTCAAGAGTCATACTTCAGCTACTCAGGGATCGCATATAGCTCAGGAGATACCAGTTGTCCAAGAATATGTTAACCGCGCTCCCAACAATACTCGTGTCCGTAACTATACCATGCTAGAATCTCACAAGCAATATGAAAACCTTTGGGGAGAGGGGGAAAGTATTTGATGCATTGCTTAATGAACACACTGACAAAATAAAAGCAGACATTTTTAAATGTAAAAAATGTTATGTGCAATGCTTCATGACCCCAAATATGGTGATTGTGCATTCTAATGTCTTTGTATTTAACAGAAACCTCTACTCAAGGGTTAGAAAGCACAAGGTTCTTTACTTGCCAGAATGACATTCACTAACAGTGCAATTCTGTTTCCTGCAGACAGTAATGCTACACCTTTATGCCTTGCATTGAAATCAATTTAAAAGAGGAATATTTTTAAATTAAACAGAACTTTTAACGTCAAGGAGGTGAGTTGGATCCAACATCATTTCATCAGCAAATTTGCAGCTTCTGCATATCGGGAACAAGTTCTGACGGGATATTTTAAGGGAAAAAAGCAAGTTGCTTACTTTTTACACAAGATAAGGGCTCATGGGGTTGGGAGTAACGTTAACACGGATTGAGGGTTTGTTAACAGAGAGTAAGAATAAATGGACACTTAGATGTTGACAGGCTGTAATTAAGAGGGGGCCGCAAGGATCAGTGTTGGAGCCTCAGCTATTTACAATCAAAATGATCGACTTAGACAAGTGCAATGTTTCGAACGTTGTTGACAATATAAATCTAGGTGGAGCAGTGATCTATGTGAACGACATAAAGAGGCTGCAAAGAGGTATAGGCAGGTAAATGAGTGGGGAATAAGGTGGTAGATGGAGGATAATGTGAGTAACTGTGAGATCATCCACTGCAGTGGAAAGAGCCAAGCAAATGTTATTTTAAATAGCAAGGAATTGTCTAAAAAATGAATGCTCAGAGATTTGGCAAGGAAGGGCCAGGAGGAGGGAGGAATATTGGGGGGGGGGGGGGGGGGGGGGGGGGGGGGCAGCATCGCGAGATAGGAGGTGGAGAGCAGAGGGAAAGAGAGAGAGCCGGGAGAAGACACGCAAGAGATAGGAGGCAGGGGTGGATGGGGAGGAAAGGAGGAGCCAGGAGAGGACGTGCGGGAGGGTCTACTAACTTCCTACTGAGTTGTGAAATTTCTAGTAATGTAGTGACTGCATTGAGTTTAAAATCAATTTCAGTTTACTTTATTTAGTTTTTTAAAATAAATTTAGAGTACCTAATTTTTTTTTTCCAATTAAGGGGCAATTTAGCATAGCAAATCCACGTACCCTGCACATTTTTGGATTGTGGGGGTGAAACCCAAGCAGACATGGGGAGAATGTGCAAACTCCGCACGGAGAGTGACCCAGGGATGGGATTCGAACCAGGGCCAGTCCCAATGCTATCCACTGTGCCACATGCAGACCCTATTTTAGTTAGCTTTTTAATATCTGTTTATTAATTCTTCACTTTGCTCTCACTCTGACCTCGCTGCCCTAAAGTTCAGAGTAACTCTTTTGCAGTGTTAATGTAAACCTACTTGTGACCATAATAAAGATTATTTTTACTTCAACTTCCTGCAGCATTCCGGTTAAGCTTTTAAGCTCGAGGAACAGCACCTCATCTTTTAGTTATACAAGTTATATGTAGCCTTCCAGATTGAACACAACAGTTCAATTATTTCAAATCATAGCCTTCGCTCCCAAAGAAAATTTTCTTTTCTCTTGCCAGTTACGATTTTCCTCTTGTATTTTTTCAATTGTTTGTTCTTTTTACTCTTGGACACCAGCTGTTCATTATATTCTGCCATTCACATCTCCTCCAGACACATCTTGTTTCTTTACTTGCCCCATCACCACTTTCAAGCTTGACCCCCCCCCCCCCCCCCCCCCCCACCCCCAAGCTTTTCTTTAATTCAAAAGAGGAGTGTTATGATCCCAGTTGATGTTACTACTGAAGTCAGTTCCCAGAATGGAACCTGGCTTGATAGATCCTACCTTTCACAGTCACAGGACGCTGATGAACTTTTAACAAAGAAACACTTTTTCAAAAATTTAGAGCGCCCAATTCTTTTTTTCCCCAATTAAAGGACAATTTAATGTGGCCAATTCACCTACTCGAAAATGAAATGAAATGAAAATTGAAAATAATGAAATTCATTTCTGCACATATTGTTTGGTTGCGGGGGTGAGACGCACGCAGACATGGGGAGAATTTGCAAACTCCACACAGGCAGTGACCCGGGTCCGGGATCAAATCCGGGTCCTCGGCTCAGAGAGGCAATAGTGCTAACCACTGTGCCACCGTGCTTACATTTATTAAACACAAATAGTAAACTACATTACCTGACTTAGTTACCCCCAACTGTAACTTTTACAAGCATATGTAGATAATGCAAGTTACAATATCTATCTCATATTCTTAATGTTCACAATAAGTATACAGTCTGTGTAAACCAATAAGCAATCGGTGGTCAGACACATCATACTGACAGAGCCACCCCAAACAGATGCTATAGAACTCCCCCTCCGGATCATGTCACACCATCAGCCAACTCGGCAGCACGATAGCACAATGGATAGAACTGTGGCTTCACAGCGCCAGGGTCCCAGGTTCGATTCCCTGCTGTGCGGAGTCTGCACGTTCTCCCTGTGTCTGCGTGGGTTTCCTCTGGGTGCTCCGGTTTCCTCCCACAGTCCAAAGACGTGCAGGTTAGGTAGATTGGCCATGATAAATTGCCTTTAGTGACCAAAAAGGTTAGGTGGTGTTATTGGGTTACAAGAATAGGGTAGAAGTGAGGGCTTAAGTGGGTCGGTGTAGGCTCGATGGCCCGAATGGCCTCTTTCTGCACTGTATGTTCTATGTTCAGCATTCTCCCTCATGCAGTATCCAGAGTCAATTTTCCAACCAATTAGCACATCTTTCTCATGCAACATAAATTGCTACTCTTTGAAATATGGCATTCTTGCATCTGAGTACAAGATGAAAAGGTTCAACGGCTTGTCTTTTTTTCTGCAATACTCAAGTTATTACTAACAAAACAATAAATGAAATTGAAAATTAACTATTACAAATAAGGAGCCCCATTGCTTCAGATTTTGAATTATTTTTAAATCTTTTCTTTTATCGGTTTCCTTTTTTAAAAAAATTTTGCTTTCCATACACGAATTGGAATTTAATGATATACTCTAAAGTCACACTCTAGTTTAGACTGCAGACTAGACCTTAGTTTGCATAGCGGAGCTTCAGAGTGCCACTAGATAGATGACCTCTAATTCTGGTGAGTAGACAGAGTTGTATACAACAGCTTCAGCATTCCACATGGTACGGTACCACTAAAGAGACCGAGGCGGGCACACACTGATGGTCCATGGCACTGTTGACCTGGTGAATCAAGGCAGTCTGTGTAGCACTGCTTTGAATTGACACTAAGCAAACACATTTTTAACTTTGCATGTCCCAGCAAGGATTCTTCAATCTCACCAATTGAAGCAAGCACCTGCCCATACAGATCTCACATTCCCTTTCCGCCTTCATGCCACAAACTGAAAGTTTTTGGCATTAATGTCCTAAAACGATCAGAAAACTCTTTTCATACTGAAAGATTTAAGTGAATGTTTAAGTCCTTTTCTTTCATAAAGAGATGAGGAGCTTAAATAAACAAATGATTTTACACCAGGACGAAACATAAAAGGAATCATCTCCTAGGTCACACCATCCCTTGACCTTTCCCTAATTTAAACACAGCATCTGTCAGCAGCAATGACAAGAGTAAATCCTACATAACATGCACGTTAGCTAACTTCTTCCCTCCAAAAGCAAGCTGTTTTCAGTTTTTATAAAAGCACAATGCTGCTTTCTCATGAAATTAATTGCTCGGCAGTTGCGTCCCTTCAATTTCATCTTTGTGTTTTACCTTAAAATTCAGCTCTCCCCTCAGAAATACATGACTTAGAAGCAATAAACAGCATAAACAAGATATGACTTTAACTTCTTGACTTTAAGTTATTCAAGAGTTTAAGAATCCAACAATTTAATACTATGCTGTCACAAGACAATCAACAGCTTTTTGGGGAGCCAGAGTCAATTTGTTTAAAAAGCTTACTTTTAATCCAACACATTTCAATCAACATGAGTATTTGCCATTTGAAAATTTCTACCTACTGCAGTTCGTACGAGAATCATAAACAGTGTCTTGATTGCTGTGTTTTTTTTTTATAAACTAAAGCTCTGCTGCAGATCTGAATTTGTAATTTCTTAATTCCCATGAAACTGCAGAATTTAGAATTTAGCCATGATCAGAGGGTTAGATAGGGTGGACAGCGAGAGCCTTCTCCCGCGGATGGAGGTGGCTAGCACGAGGGGACATAGCCTTAAATTGAGGGGTAATAGATATAGGACAGAGGTCAGAGGTGGGTTTTTTACGCAAAGAGTGGTGAGGCCGTGGAATGCCCTACCTGCAACAGTAGTGAACTCGCCAACATTGAGGGCATTTAAAAGTTTATTGGATAAGCATATGGATGATAAGGGCATAGTGTAGGTTAGATGGCCTTTAGTTTTTTTCCATGTCGGTGCAACATCGAGGGCCGAAGGGCCTGTACTGCACTGTATCGTTCTATGTTCTATGTTCTATCTGACTGAATGGCAGAGCAGGCTCAAAGGGCTGAAATGCCGGCTTCTGCTCCTAACTCCTATGTTCCTGCATTCTTAAATGCTTTGGAATGGACATAGCAGAAAAGGTATACTGGCACTGCAGTTTCAACCATACAATTTACATCATATTGAACATGCCATGCTTCTACCATGTACACTTGAACAAAGAAAAAGCCAGCAGCTCTTATCTAATTGCAAACTTCATAATAGCTCTCAATTTACCTTTGGAAAAGTCATCTTACCACAGAGGAAGGGCAAGATGGTATCCACTAGCAATCTGAGATATTTCCACTCACTCCACTAACTGAGCTAAAAAGAAACAGAAACATAGCTAGCAGTAATCTTCAGAACTAATGGATTCAAAACTTTGGTGATAAACTGCAACATTGATTAAATACAGCACTCACCACAATCTAAAGTTGCCAAACTCAATGTTGTGTATATATATATATATATATATATATATATATTTAGGAGTTAGATAATAGTTGATAGTAAATAATAGTAGTTATATTTGCTACATATTTGCTACATATTTCATCATACTTCTTGTCATAAAGAAGTAATTGTGTTTAAATTTACAGATCTGGTGACAATAATTATTGGGCAGCAAAGGGTCAAAAACCTCAGGTATTTTTCTACGGTGTGTTGCGACTCCACGTCAAGAGGGGCTGGAATTGACCATGCCTTAGGCCAGAATTGTAACACCTGGATGCCAAGCGTTGAGTATTGTAGGAGCTGTACTCATCTACGCGTGAAAAGTATTTATCACACTCCTGACCTGTACCTTATAGATGGTTGTCAGGCTTTGGGGAGTCAAAAGTTGAATATCACACTGCTAAATTCCCAGCCTCTGATCTACTCTTACAGTCAAAGCATCTATATAGTTGGTTCAGTTAGGTTTCTGGTCAATATTAACCCCCATTATGTTGATAGTGGGAATTCAGTGATGGAAATGCACTGAATGCCATGGGGAGATAAATAATTCTGTGCTGCTTGGAGAAGGCAATTGCCTGGCACTTGTGTGATATGAATGTTACTTGCCACTTATCAACCCAACCAGGTCTTGTTCCATATGGACATGAGGTGCTTCAGTATGTGACAAGCCTCAAGTGAACACAGCGCAATCATCAGCAAACATTCCCACTTCTGACCTTATATGGAAGGGAAGATCGTTGATGAAGCATCTTAATCCAGTTGACCATAATTGTAATCTCTACCTCCATACATTTGCTTATTTTCTCTCACAACTGACTGGAATGGTGGTCAAAACCTGTACCAACTACATGGAAAGATTTTTGCTCCAATACCAATTAGCTACAAACTTGAAAAGATCTAAAAGCTCAGATCTTCTGCAGTCTTGAGTTTGAATTGCTAAATTGGTGTTGAGTCAGCACAACCCATCATTTTAAAAATGTCAAATGGCACAAGCAGCAAAACCTGATCATCCAGAAAGTAATGCTGCACCAGGTAGATAATTTGGCTCATTTTGGACTATACAGAAATGTAAACACGCAAAAGGCTCTTAAGAAATCTTACAACACCAGGTTAAAGTCCAATAGGTTTGTTTGGAATCACTGGCTTTCGAGCAAAGGTCCTTCATCAGGTGAGTGTGACTCAACTGATGAAGGAGCTACGCTCCGAAAGCTAGACATTTCAAACAAACCTGTTGGACTTTAACCTGGTGTTGTAAGACTCTTACTATGCCCACCCCAGTCCAACGGGTGGCATCTCCACTTCAAAAGGCTCAGCATGGCAAATTAATAAGAATTAGCTCAAAGCTACATTATCAGGACTTTATTTGTATTGTTATTATTTTTGCAATAGTTCTCAATACGTGCTGAGATTTGAATCAGTTTAACTTTCAACCAACAGTAATAATGAATCTGACAAATGTTTTACTGTGACCAGCATGTCATCAACAAATTTTGTGCAATTATTTAAATTGGATTTTTATTTAATGCATTAGAAATTGCCAGTATTAGCCAATATACCAAAACCTCCATTGTTGTTATAATGGAGTGGATCTCAGTCCACCTTGTGCACACATTTTGTTTATATATTTAGACACAAAGTTACCTGAACTAAAAGAATGAAGGCAACACAAATACCTTTAAAATGTAATGTAAGTTGTGAAGTGAAGTGTGTGAAACAGGAGCAGACTATGTGCGATGAGGCTTTGCTCTGCCAAAAATGTACTAGATTATTGGGAAAGTGGATATCAGAGGTTACAATGCACTCTGAAAATGTTTTGGTCAACAATTACCTTACTCAAAACAAATATATACAATTTATTTAGCTTCCAGTCAAAATCTAAGCAAAGTAATACATTCCCACATTAAGGTTTTTAAAAATGTAATACTTTACATATGGTGCCAGAAAACACTTATCTTCTGATATGTAAATTGCTGAGCAAGTAACACAAATTTAGAGAATTGACAGCTGAAATCACGTGCACATCAATTGTTTAATTAACATATTTTGCATGTTTGCATTGTAGATGACACAAAACATACCAGAAATAAAAGGTAACCAAGGGACTGATAATGAATCAAGAATTTAAGGTAATTAATATATATCAGAGAAAATATAGGAGAGAAACTTAATGGATTAAAAAGTTGACACATCTCCAGGACTTGATGGTTTACATCCTAGAGTTCTAAAAAAGGTAATTGCAGAAATAGCAAATGGGCGGATTATGTTTTTCCAAAATGTATTAGTTACTAGAATGAATTGGAAGTTAGCAAATGTGCCATCGCCATTCAGAGGAGGAAAAGAAAACACAGGATGACAAGTCAGTTAACCTGACATTAGTCATCTGGAAAATCTATTACTAAAGGAAGTCTATAATGCACTTTGAAACCTGTAGCACGATCAAAGTCAACATGGTTTTATGAAAGCGAAATAGTGTTTGACAAATTTAGCATTTTTTCAGAATGGAACAATAGGTTGGTTAAAGGAGAATTAGAAACTGTAGAATAACTGGATATCAAAAAGACATTCAATAGGGCGGCACGGTGGCGCAGTGTTTAGCACTACTGCCTCACAGCACGGAGGACCCGGGTTCGATCCCGGCAACAGGTCACTGTCTGTGTGGAGTTTGCACATTCTCCCCCGTGTACTTGGGTCTCACCCCCACAGCCAAGATGTGCAGGCTGGCTAGGTGGATTGGCCAGGCTAAATTGACCCTTAATTGGAAAAAAAAAGGAATTCGGCAGTTGAAATTAAAAAAAAACAAAAGGCATTCAATAAGGTGCCACATGAACAGTTAATATGCAAGATGAAGGTTCACAGGTTTGCAGGAAATATATTGGCATGGAAAGAATTGGTCAACAGGCAGGAAGAAAGGAATAGGGATAAACGGGGTGTTTTTCAAGTTGGCAGGTTGGTCACAAATATCAGTGTTCAGCATCCATTAACAATGTATATCAACGACTTAGTATTGCTGAATAAGAGTGCCAAATTTCAACGGGAACAAGTTATACAAATGAGAAAAAGGTGCTGACTCATTGAGACATTACCATGGCGAAGACACCAGGGAGCTTATTGTCCCCCATGCTTTTGTTTTAATTCAAAAATGGTGCAATGTCTGGACAAATTCCTTTTGTCTGCAGAGAACAGGTACTTGCATATGATGGCATGCAGCATCCAGTAAGCATTAAGTGAACTAAATTGTGAACCTGAATCATGATCTTAAATTGGTATCAATTTAATTCTTACTACACGTGGGATTGTTCAGCAATAACTGCCCAATCTCAGTATCCCAGCTAACGATGGGCATTATGTTCTGTTGAGTTCGGTTAGTACCCTGCCCGTTGCAAAGAGCCAAAGTGCTGTTTGTTACGATCCAGTCGTTGAGCCATGTGGCCTATGCAGCTGGCATCACAGAAACACCAACATGACTCATTTGTGTGATGGCAAAATGTGTTTTTGGCTTGACGTAGCATCTTATTAGTGGAAAACACCACTTGAGTCGCCACTGCATTTGCAGCACAAAACGGCTGGCTTATCCTCTTGCTGAAAGTTGAGACACTTCATCCTTCCAGGGTAATTGGAGGTAGGTTGGGCATGCTTCAGGTTCAAAAGTGGCAGCCTTTGGCCATTTTTGTAGCATGAACGATATGCCCCGGTAAAGATCTGATTGGGGTGCCCATTAACCCACAGGATAGACTTGATGCACCCCATTTCAACATCAAGCTTGCGGTTGGCAAATGGCTGGGGCTCTATTTACAAGATTGCTGATAAGTCCAAACTTTTCCGGCAAGGTGGTGCCAGAATCCCAACATGTATAATGACCAATGAAATGAAATGAAAATGAAATGAAAGTAATGTTGAAGTGGACAGTAACAGAGAACCTATTAGCAGACAAAAAGAATATGGCCAATGTATTGGAACTAAGGCCTCCTCCTATATTTATGAAATATGTATATCTCCTAGGCTGCAAGGGCAGAGGACTCTACATACTCCTTTCAAATTCTTAATGGTTGGAGCATCAACAAACTCCAGTAACTCAAAGGAATATACACCCACCCAGTTGGAGGAACCCATAATATTGGCTTTTGTGGAGCTGCAAAGCCCAGTCTACCACCTTCCATCTAGCAAGCAGTAGTTCAGGAAAAGACATAGTGGGTGAATGTCTGCTCCCATCTACACTATTTCTATTGCAACTTCTGAACTTCAATACCATCGCCTATTGGACAAATTCATCTGTGTCTATTCCATTTTAGCAGTCACCTCGATTTTGAAGGTCATAAGTTGGACCAACAGCCTGAAGGCTCGCCCGCCAAAATCAATACCAATGTTCATCACTTTGCAGTAAAATTCATTTTCAGTCACAAACTACATGAACAGTATTTCATCAATTTTCACTGGAAGCAAGGCAGCATCAGAAAAAAAAGTCTTAATTTTTGAAACCGCACAGGCAAAAAAAAAGGGGAATGTGGAGATATTCTTTGTAGAGAATTCTAAAATTACTTAGCTAAACGTTTTGCCTTAAGTTAGCACTTACTACTTACCTAGAGAAATGGACAGATTCTAAATACAAAATGGAATGAAAGATAGCAGTATAATGTGAATTATGGAACATGAATGTGGAGTTAAATGAGCCATGTTGTTTTGCAGTCTCAATAAACACAAGGCAGGCACAACTATTTCCACTTGACACACAGAATGATAGAATGATAATCGTATCCAGTCACAACAAATACATATTTACGCAAATTCAGATGGCCAAGCTTTTCCTGCAATTTTTTAAAAACTGAAACAATCTAAACTAGCATACCTGCTTTGAAATACAAAGTTTGCTTAGTGACTGCTGGAATGTACAAATCTGCTATCATCTTCCTCCCAGGGACAGGAACTGAGTGGGTATTAAATCATGAATTCAAACTAAAAATAGCATTGCTGACAAGGACATTGCACACTAACCACCTTCAATACAGCTGTTTTCCTTTGAACACAGCATATTTATAACCATTCAAAATTAATTTCCAATTTGAACAGAATGGGATGGGGCAAGTCTGGCGATAGATCTACAGGTCCAGTTTTTAGAAAACTAATTGAGGTGAGATTTTAATTCACAATTTATTTGGCTGATCAAGGAGATAGCAAACTGCTGTCAGAAAACAGCCATGTGACAGCATTTTCAAAAAGATGCCATCATCCCATCACTTGCTTGGTCATCTTCACCTCAAAGAAGAAACATGTTCATCATCTGAGGTGTTTGGTGAGGTTCCGATGGGTATGTAGGCGACTGCTAAGGCTGATCTATGCCCAATGGGTTCTGTTGCAAATAGGAGTGGATAGAGCTGATGACTGAGTTTTAGACAGGTCCCGAGCTTGGTATTTTCTCTCTGCCTCGCATATGTGCTTGCTTTCGAAGGAGGGTGGGGGGCCCTATTTAGGGAACTTCTGCGAGGGATCCCCACGATTTAGCGGGACTCTCTGGGAGAGTGGGGGTAAACCCAGAAAATCCTGGGGTGGGGGGCTCATTTGTAATATGGGTGGGGGGGGGGGGGGAAGAGAGAGAGAAAGAGAGCCACAGGACCTCACTATCCGGCTGCCTGCTCAAAATGGCAGCCTGATAGCAGGATACCCTCGCATTCCTCAACATGCATAAATTTGCATGGCGAACGATAGTGAATTGCTTCCTGATTTTCCACGTGGGAGCGCAAATCAGTTGCAATCCACGTCCGGCAGGAGAACAGTCTCCCAAACAAAGAATCTCGCCCAGGATATAGTATTGAGATTTTAACTTTGAAATCATGAAAGGATGCTAAAAACAAATTGAGAGAGATTTGCATAACACATTCTAATTAGATTTGTTCTATGCACAATGTACAGATTGCAATTTTTTCTAAAAAAAAGTATGGTTGCACACTGCAGAAAGCTTTTTCCATGGTAATATAGTGCAAAGTATTTGTCGAAGTAACAGAACCATAGTTACAAATTTGCATTCCACAAGGCTGTGATTCCCTTTTAGACAATTCAAGCAGCAGAGTCAGTTTGAATTCAAAAATCAGGAAATTTTTAAAGCAAAATCTCGAAAGATCTCTTCACCTAATTTCCCATAGGCATCAGGGTAGGTGTTGCTGCCAGCATGTTGAACACCCCAGGACTTGGAATTATATTTATATCATTCACTTCAAGTGAATGAACATACTTTTAAATTTCTCTCAATTTCCATTTAGTAATTTACCACTGCCCCATGGTGCCACAATTGTTAGTACTGCTGCCTCAGCGGCAGGGACGGGGGTTCAATTCCAGCCTTGGGTGACTGCAAGTGTGGAATGCACACATTCTCCCCGTGTCTGTGTGGGTTTCCTCCAGGTTCTCAGACTTCCTCCCACAACTGAAAAATGTGCAGGTAAGGCGAGGTGGCGGAGATAGGACTAGATAGAGTGCTTGTTCGGAGGGTCGGTACAGAATCGATGGGCCAAATGGCCACCTCCTGCACTGTAGGAATTTTATGAAACCCTCATTACTCAACAGACAGTAATAGGAATTCCTTTCCAAATTGTGTTCCAGTTGAGTAAAAGCCACCTGCCAAAGACATCCTGCCAAATACATGCTGACATATGCAGATGACAACACCAAAAACATACTTAAAATCATCCATCTATACTTACAAGGACAGATTCAAAACCACACAATTCACTTCCAATGAAATCAAGTTATTCTCCACTGAACTCGTGTACATTTTGAAACTCAGATTAGCGAATGAAGAAAAACTGAAATTTCAGCATGTTACACAGTTCAACAACTGACACTTCTACCTTTGTTCAGCAAGTCACAAAGGATGGAAATAATCAGAGAATGTGAAATGGTAGGTCCACTACAGGATGCGACTGAAAATCATGCCAAAAGGCAAGTTTTGAATGGATTTTAAGGAGAACACAGATCTGGAAAGCAGAAAAACAACATAGGTAGAAGGGGAGAGTACATTCATGTGAACATGGAATTAGGAGATGTAATCCATTTGGCTCCATTTGATAAAACCTTGGCTGATCTGATATGACCTCAACTTTAGAACAAAGAACAATACAGCACAGGAACAGGCCCTTCGGCCTTCCAAGCCATCGCCCAAGGTACCTGCTTAAACTAAAACCGTATGCACTTACGGAGTCCGTATCCTTTCAATCCCACCCTGTTCATACATTTGTCTAGATGCCCCTTAAATGCAGCTATTGTACCTGCTCCCAACACCTTCCCAGGCAGCGCGCGTTCCATATATTTATCACCCTCTGTAAAAATTAAAAATAAACTTGCCTCGCACATCAGTTCTAAACTTTTCCCCACGCACTTTAAACCTATATCCCCTAGTACTTGACTCTCCTACCCTAGGCAAGAGCATCTGACTATCCACACTGTCCATGCCACACAATCTTGTAGACTTCTCAGGTCACCTCTCAACCTCCATCGTTCCAGTGAGAACAGACCGCGTTTATCTAACCTCTCCTCATAGCTAATGCCCTCCGGACCAGGCAACATCCTAGTAAACCGCTTCTGTACCCTCTCCAAAGCATCCTTCTGGTAGTGTGGCGACCAGAATTGTACACAATATTCCAAATGAAGCCTAACTAAGGTCATAGAGCCATCTGCACAGCTGCAACATGACTTGCCAATTTTTATATTCAATGCCCTGACCGATGAAGGCCAGCATGCCGTATGCCTTCTTGACCACCTTATACACATGCGTTGTCACTTTCAGTGATCGGTGGACATGCACGCCAGATCGCTCTGCCCGTCAGTACTCGCAAGAGTTCTACCATTTACTGTGCAATTTCTGCATGCATTGGACCTTCCAAAGTGCTTAACCTCACTTGTCCAGATTAAACTCCATCTGCCATTTCTCCGCCCAAGACTCCAACCAGTTTATATCCTGCTGTATCCTCTGACAATCCTCTTCACTATCCGCAACTCCACCAATTTTTGTGTCATCTGCGAACTTACTAATCAGACCAGCTATATTTTCTTCCAAATCATTTACATACACCACAAACAACAAAGGCCCCAGAACTAATCCCTGTGGAATGCCGCGAGTCACAGCCTTCCATTCAGAAAAGCACTCGTCCACTGCTACCTTCTGTCTTCTGTGCCCTAGCCAGTTCTGTATCCAATTAGCCAGCTCTCCTCTGATCCCATATGACTTCACCTTTTGTACCAGTCTACCATGATGTACCTTGTGAAAGGCTTTACTGAAGTCCATTTATACAACATCTACTGCCGTCCCTCATCCACCATCTGTCACTTCCTCGAAAAACTCAATCAAATTAGTGAGGCATGACCTCCCCTTCACAAAACCATGCTGTCCATTACTAATAAGTTCATTTCTTTCCAAATGTGAGTAAATCCTATCTCTAAGAATCTTTTCCAATAATTTCCCTACCACTGATGCAAGGCTCACCGGCCTATAATTTCCTGGATTATCCCTGCTGCCCTTCTTAAACAATGGAACAACATTGGCTACTCTCCAGTCCTCTGGAACTTCACCTGTAGCCAATGAGGATACAAAGATTACTGTCAAGGCCCCAGCAATTTCATCCCTTGCCCTTTCTCAGTATTCTGGGATAGATCCCATCAGGCCCTGGGGACTTAGCTACTTTAATGCTTTTTAAGATGCCCAACACCTCTTTATTAATATCAACATGACTCAGAATATCTACACACTCCATCCTATACTCCTCATCATTTATTATCTCTCCCATTTCCTCTGGTTCCATACATAGATTCACTCCAATATCCTTGAATGGATGAACCCTTTCTCACGCTACACGGTAGCACAAGTGGATAGCACTGTAGCTTCACAGCGCCAGGGTCCCAGGTTAGATTTCCCGCTGGGTCACTGTGTGCGGAGTCTGCACGTTCTCCCCGTGCCTGCGTGGGTTTCCTCCGGGTGCTCCGGTTTCCTCCCACAGTCCAAAGATGTGCAGGTTCGGAGATTTGGCCTTAGTGACCAAAAAGGTTAGATGGGGTTATGGGGATAGGGTGGAAGTGAGGGCTTAAGTGGGTCGGTGCAGACTCGATGGGCTGAATGTCCTCATTCTGCACTGTATGTTCCATGTTCTACGCTCTTGTTCTTTACTTTTGTGTAAAACGCCTTAGGATTTTCCTTAAGCCTGTTTGCCAACAACATTTCATGGCCCCTTTTAGCCTTCCTAACTCCGACCTTAAGTTCCTTCCTACTTGCTGTATATTCTTCAAGGGCTTCATCTGTCCTAAGTCTTTTAGACGATCGGAATGCTTCCTTTTTCTTTTTGACAAGGTTCATAATATCCCTAGTCACTGTCCATGCTGAGTTTGCACATTCTCCCAGTGTTTGCGTGGGTTTCACCCCAACAAGCCAAAAGATGTGCACGTAATACACCACTTTCCATAGTTTCTATTTTCCCGCATTATACTTCATAGAAAATAATACGCTGTTTAGCCCATTAAGCTTGCTCCACCTTTATAATTATAGCTCATCGGGGCAGCACGGTGGCGCAGTGAGTTAGCCCTGCAGCCTCACGGCGCCGAGGTCCCAGGTTCGATCCCGGCTCTGGGTCACTGTCCGTGTGGAGTTTGCACATTCTCCCCGTGTTTGCGTGGGTTTCGCCCCCACAACCCAAAGATGTGCAGGTTAGGTGGATTGGCCACACTAAATTGCCCCTTAAATTGGAAAAAAATGAATTGGCTACTCTAAATTTATATATTTTTAAAAAATTATTATAGCTCATCCTCTATCCCAACACCATACTCCCGCAGTCTCCCATACCCCCTTGACATCAAGAAACCAATCTATTTTTTTCTGAAATATATTCAATGACTTAGCCTGCACAGCCTCTGGTAGAGAATGCCACAGCCTCACTATCCTGAGTGAAGAGCTTTCTCCTCAAACAGCCTTGTTTCTTTTATACCCAGTGTTCGTGTTAGAGTTGTAAAAGTCTTACTAAATGCAGGCATATTTTAAAGTGAAACTAAAACCAAGTCTCCTTAACATAGAACACAGTGCAGAAGGAGGCCATTCGGCCCATCAAGTCTGCACCAACCCACTTAAGCCCCCACTTCCACCCAATCCCCATAAGCCAATAACCCCTCCAAACCTTTTTGGGTCACTAAGGGCAATTTATCATGGCCAATCCACCTAACCTGCACATCTTTGGACTGTGGAAGGAAACCGGAGCACCCGGAGGAAACCCACGCAGACACAGGGAGAACGTGCAAACTTTGAACAGGCAGTGACCCAGCGGGGAATCGAACCTGGTACTCTGGCGCTTGAAGCCACAGTGCTAATCACTTGTGCTACCGTGCTGCCCGGTATAAAAAAAAACAGCAAAATATAAATAATGCTAAAACTTGTACTTCACGCCCAGGTTATGCCCAACACAAATAGAAATTTAAATTACTTAAAATTATATCTATTTCCTAAAAATTCATTAACATAGCACGCACACAATTAAAATAATGACTCCAGCAGTTTAGTAAAATGTCAGCTATATTTTAAAATACTTTTATTCAAATTTTCCTCATTTTTACAAGAATACACAACTGCCCCCTCCCACACCCCTTGACAACAACCAGGTTTCCAAAATGTAAAACAAACAAACCCCATCTCTGGTGGAACCCTTAATCTGCCCCTCAGAGCAAGTTTTACCTTCTCCAAATATAGGAGCTCCACTCACGGAGAAACTGACCTCCACCCCAACAGAACACTCCTGCGAGCAATTAACACAGCAAAGACTAAAATGTCTGCCACCACTCCCATCTGCAGCTCCAGCGGATCTGACACCGACCACACCTCTTCCATGAGGAAGGAAACCCTTCTTGCAAAATTCCGCACCTGCAAATACCTGAAGCCCTCCTCATGCTGAAGCCCATACTTCACCCCCAGCTCCTCCAAACTTGCAAATAGCCCCTCCAGACAAAAATCCTTCATTTCTTTTACCCCTTTCTCCTCCCATCCATTTCCCCAGGCATGTGATTCCCTCTTCTCGGCATCACCTTCGACCCTGCCCTCAACATGAAGTGCCGCTGAAATTGCCCCCAAATCGTCAGCATAATAATAATCGTTATTAGTGTCACAAGTAGGTTTACATTCGCTGTAATGAGGTTACCGTGAAAATCCCCTAGTCGCCACACTCTTGTCACTGTTCGGGTACATGGATGGAGAATTCAGACTGTCCAATTCACCCAACAAGCATGCCATGCGGGACTTGTGGGAGGAAACACACGCAGACACGGGGAGAACGTGCAGACTCCGCAGAGACAGCGAACCAAGCCAGGAATCGAACCCGGGTTCCTGACACTGTGAAGCAACAGTGCTAACCACTGTGCAGCCATGCTGCCCATGGCTACCACTACAGGATTGCAAGGGTCGCCTCCCCGGGGCGAGCGGTAGCGGTGCCGTTGCCTGCAACCCCGCCTCCATCCACTCCCACAGCCCCACACCTTCTCCGCATTCGTCACCCAGTAATAGTGCAACATGTTCGCAAGGGCCAACCCCTCCCCGACTGCCGTCCCTTTTGGAGCACCGCATTCCTTATCGTCGCTATCTTCCCTGCCCACACAAATGACAAGACCAGTCTGTCCACCCCTTGAAACAAAGACTTTGACAAAGACCAGCAGATACCAGAACAAAAACAGAAACCATGGCAAAATATTCATTTTAACTGCCTGCGCCCGGCTAGCCAACAACAAAGGGAGACTGTCCCATCTCCCCAAATCCTCCTTCACCCTCCCCACCAGACTTGTGAAATTTAGCTTGCCATGCCCAGTCTTACTCCACCTGCACCACCAAATACCTAAAGTGAGTTGTCTCTACCCGAAATGGCAACCCTTCCACACCCACCCCTGCACCTGGAGAAAACACCACAAAATACTCACACTTCCCAAAATTCAATTTTTACCCAAATCACCTTAGTAACTATGCTCCACACCCTCGCTATCCCCCTCCATAGGTCCCAACCCCACAGCGCAATAGCCAAAGGTTCAAAAATATGTTATCTATAATAACAAATCAAAAATATTTGTAACAGATGCCAAACAGGTTTAAATGGAAGTACATCATTTATTCCATCCTGTGACTTTTGCCAAAAAATGGATAGTTGATTGTAATCTGCGATGGTTGTTCAGGAAAATCAGCATGTAGACATGTAACACAATTCAGGTCTAAGATTTATAAAGGACCACATGAAATATTACCCATTTTGTTAAATCTGATTTTTCTGCATTTGGTTTTGGTCATTATTTTTGGAAGTATTAGTGTATTTGTGCAGTGAATATCAGATCAGTCACTTTTCATGTTGCAACAGATCAAAACATTCAACGTTGCTTTACAGAATTGACTTTTACATTTGGGTTGCTATTCATCCACAAAGTAGGATCAATTATGTTAAATGTTATAAATTCAATCTGGGAAAATATGATTTTCCTTGCACAAGTGGTTTCACGTGTTTACAAAATGCATTAGACAAGTTCTTTTAATTCCAATATTGACCTTCAGCTCTTCCCCTCCGCAGCTTCAAATTGATTGTGAAGTAAAAATCTAACTTCAAATGGAACATAGTAGTTAGGTTACTGGAACCCACATCAAAATTAATTCCCCAAATAACATGTCCAAAAGCTGCCTTTTTATAGAAAGAGCCAACATCAAAGTCAGCTCTTCCTTTACAACTTTATAGTCATAAGTATCATTTATAGTTTTATAACTTTATAGTCATAATCATTTCCCCACACTACAACACAGGAGTACATTTTCTTTTCAATTACAATCATTGAATAAATAGAAGGAGTGCAATTATCCTGTTAAGGACCATTGAATGATTAAAGAAATCTGAACATCCAGCAAATACCCACAGAGCTATGCCACAGATTTAATGTTTTTAACAGCACAAAATGATATTCTCTATAGAAAAATTAAACAAAGCAAGCACCGCTAACTTAACACTGTAGCTTATAAAAACTTAAGACATATATTTACTCTTTACTTTCCTCAGTTCTCCTCCCGCACGTATTCTCTTTTGTTCCAAAATGTTGAAGGTTCATTCACTTTTCCTGGGATCAACCTAAAAGCTAGGGCACAGCCCTCTGGAAGTTACTTTAATTCACCTTGGTTATCCAGCAATTTCAAGAGGGACAAATTACATTGGTGATCCTTCCATCAACTTTTGGCTAAGCTGTATTCCATAAAGACTTTACAACTGTGGGCTCTTCAGCTTCTTGTCCTGGCTTTCAACATGCATAGACTGTTTTCCTGAAATCTGTTCCCACTATTCCTCTAGCGCTTTCTAAGACAACTATTCAAGCTCAATAGTTATCTTAGAAAGGCATTGTGAGGGCCCTGTAGATTCCTTCCACAAGGTACAAGTTAGAAGAAATCTCAAGTTGTTTTACCCTCAAAAGTTCAAACTGAATCGCATGCTTCCACAGAAAACACAAACGGACAAAATAAAACAAAGAATTCCAACCAAATCACCAATATGAATTATTTCTATGGCAACAAGAAATGTTTTGAGCTACATCAAATAAAAATGCAAACCAATTATTTCACCTTCAACACATTTCTTTTTGCTTCTGCAACTCATAAATAATTCTATCTCTAAAGTAATCTTACAGATATCTTTCCTGGGATTGCCAGCATTTAGCTTATCTTTGAAGATAACAATGGACACCCTGACAACCACAGTTCCAGACATGTATCATCTTTTATTTTAAGTATTTTTTTCTCCATCAGCTCTGACCTTATAAGCTAAACACAGGTTAGCTTTTATATGTAATTAACTCCAAATTAACTTGAATTACATTTACTTCAAGATTGCTCATCAGTTTCTCAATCGGATGTTCCCAATTGGCTCATCAGTTTCTCAATCAGATGTTCCCAATTATTTAATTAAAACTTTAATTCCAAAAAATATATATTTTAACATACAAAATACTAAGCAAATAGTCATAATGGCTACATTAAAGTCAACCACCCTTCAAACCAAGATTGGGTGTCTCATTTAAAAATCTGTTTCAGTCGAATGATTAGTCAAAATTGAAAACATGGCAAAACTATCACGTCCAGCACCAATCCATGCCAGTCATGATTTGGGGTCTGTCACCACTCAGTTACAATAATTGCTTATTGTCACAAGTAGGCTTCGATGGAGTTATTGTGAAAAGCCCCGAGTCACCACATTCCGACGCCTGTTCGGGGAGGTCGGTACGGGAATTGAACCCGTGCTGCTGGAATTGTTCTGCATTACAAGCCAGCTGTTTAGCCCACTGTGTTAAACCAGCCCCTTAATGTTTAATAATGTAACAGAATAGTACAGTATTTTACAAACCTACTCCCAAGAACCAAATCACTTCAGATTTTAATAAAATCAGATTTTTAATAAAAGTTCATTTTATGAAACATGTGCAACCATCAATAGTTGCTTGGTAATCTAACCAAGTAAATGAAGCCGACCATTCCTATGAGAAGAGTAATTTTATCACCCACCCACCCCCTTTCATCCCCACAAGGTTCTCACAATCATTGATAAGCTGAAAATAGTTTAGCTTATAACTCACCAAACATATTTTTACATAGATTAATAAAACACAAGTGCACAAGAACCCCAAAAAGATCAAAAACGTTCCTTTAAAAAGGTTCATAATCTGAGGACAGCAAAATGGCAAGATACATATTTTTGTACAATAGTTCATTCACAGTACAATTAGCAGCGAGAATTAGATTGACTTTACACTGATTATGTAGGTATAATGCAAATGAAGCTCAAAGTCTGCATCTGGATACAAGAACAAAACTGAACTAGATGGTTACAATTTGTTGTCAATTCAGACTCCGGTACTGAATTAATAGTTCAGATTTGCACCGAAGTTAGATTTGCATAGTGGCAAGCATATGATAGTATATAAGAAGCGGGCAGATGAGGGGACGGCAGCACAGTTAGCACTGCTACCTCACAGCACCGAGGACCTAGGTTCAATCCCGGCCTAGGTCACTGTCCATATGGAGTTTGCACGTTCTCCCCTTGTCTGCGTGGACCTCACCTCCACAACCCAAAGATGTGCAGGGTAGGTGGATTAGCTGTGCTAAATTGCCCCTTAATTGGAAAAAAATGGGTATTCTTAAATTTATATTTAAAAAAGCAGGCTGACAGCTTACAGAAAGAGAGTTTGGTGCACACTTCTCTTTTCTGTACAAGATCCTGATAAATTACAACCATTGTACTATGGCCCAGATTTTCCTTATCAAAATAAGTGACACTAAAGACACTTAATTGTGGACTTCCGGTGTGCAGCATGGAGTGAGTGTGCACACAGAGACAGCTCCTGCCCAAGGTTACAGAAAAGAGCTCTTTTTTGGGCAGCATGGGTTGGAACTTCGATGAAAAGGCGTAGGTGAAGGTTCGAGGAGTACTTTCCCCCAGGAATAGTATGTTTCTTGGTTATCAGACCCTCAGAAACAGTGCAAGATCGGGCGGAAGCAGCAGCAAACAAAAGCCTCTGCAAGCAGGCAAGCGGGGGAAGGGCCAGCTTATAGGTCTCAAGCTGACTTGAGGGCCTTTATGAAAGCTGAATTCTAGCAGCAGTCGGCGCTGTCCCGACGAATCCCAGTGGGGGAAGGAGTCTAGAGGAGCATTCCCCATAATTTATGGTGCTCACCCAGAGTGGGGCAAAGGAAAAAGCTGCAGCAGCTCCCCAAGAAAAGCAGGGGAAGAAAGACAAAATGGCGGCCGGCGGAACACCCGAGGACTGGTGGAAGTGGGCGCAGGAGCAGCAAGCCTCTCTTCTGCGCTGTTTTGCGGAGCTGAAGGCTGAGTTGCTGGACTCCCTGAATGCAACTACAAACAAGCTGCTTGGGACCCAGGTGGCACAGGAGGTGTCTATCCGGGAGTTGCAGCAGCAGGCCGCTGAGGGAGGAGGAGGCCGTGGTCCTCGTGGGAAAAGTGGAGTTGCACGAGGCACTTCACAAGAAGTGGCAAGACCGCTTGGAGGAGCTAGACGTTCGCACGAGGCGAAAGAATTTGAGGATCCTGGGCCTGGCGGAGGGGCTGGAGGGGTCGGATCTCCCGTCGTACGTGACCACGATGTTGAGCTCGTTGATGGGAGCGGGGTCCTTCCATTTGCCCCTGGAGCTTGAGGGAGCTCATCGAGTGATGGCCAGGAGGCCCAAGGCAAATGAACCCCGCGGCGGGCAGCACGGTGGCCTAGTGGTTAGCACAACCGCCTCACGGCGCTGAGGTCCCAGGTTCGATCCCGGCTCTGG
This sequence comes from Scyliorhinus canicula, assembly GCF_902713615.1. NCBI lineage: Eukaryota > Metazoa > Chordata > Chondrichthyes > Carcharhiniformes > Scyliorhinidae > Scyliorhinus > Scyliorhinus canicula. The sequence continues at coordinate 103,025,138 of NC_052160.1, read as the reverse complement.
GTCACTGTCCGTGTGGAGTTTGCACATTCTCCCCGTGTCTGCGTGGGTTTCACCCCCACAACCCAAAAATGTGCAGAGTAGGTGGATTGGCTATGCTAAATTGCCCCTTAATTGGAAAAAATAATTGGGTAATCTAAATTTAAAAAAAAAATTTTTTTTAAATGAACCCTCGCGGGCAGTGCTGGTGCGGTTCCATCGATTTAGTGACCGGGAGTGTGTGCTGCGCTGGGCCAAGAAAGAGAGGAGCAGCAAGTGGGAGAATTCGGTGGTGTGAATCTACCAGGACTGGAGTGCGGAGGTGGCAAAGCGGCGGGCCGCGTTCAACCGGACGAAGGCGGTGCTGCATGCCAAGCTGGTCAGATTTGGAATGCTGCAGCCTGCGCGTCTGTGGGTGACAAATAAGGACCGGCACCACTACTTCGAGTCCCCGGAGGAGGCGTGGGCCTTTGTACAGGCGGAGAAGCTGGACTCAAACTAGGGTCTGGGGACACACTATGGCCGTTGCTGTTTTCGCTGTTGCTGTTCTTCAATTTTGACAGGTGTTATTTTTATGCTGGTTTTCTTTTTGCTCTGTTTCCGGGTGGGTTTGTCTGTTGGGTATGGGTGTGGGGTATGTGGGGAACGTTGGGGGTATGTGCTTTATATGTTCTCTTCTGTACGGGGCTGGGGGTTGGGGTGAAACTGGATTTTGAGGAGCTGCGTCAGAAGGGTGGGGTGTGGCAGTGTGAAAGCGCGGGCTTTCCTCTGGATGTCCGCGCTGCGGGGCAGGGGGGGCGGAGCTGGAGGTGGGGGTGTGGCCTTCATTGGTTTTCTTTCCCCCGCTGAAGCGGTGCCAAGGAGGTGTGGCAAGAGGGGGATGACCCCATGCCGGGAGGAGATGGGTTTTGGCGGGAGCTGCCAGGTCAGCAGAAGTCAGCTGACTCACGGAAGTACCATGGAGGGTGCGTCGCGGCTAGGAGGGGTCCTAGCCTGGGGGGGTGGGGGGGGGGGGGGGGGGGGTGGGGGGTGGGGGGGGGGGGGTGGGGGGGGGGGGGATACCGGGTTGCTGCTGGAATGGCCAGGAAGGAGCTGGTGTGGGCCGGGGTGGTAGAGGAGAGGCGTTATCGCCATGGGGAACGGGTCAGGCGGGGCAAGCTGGCCTGGGGCGAGCAGTCGATAAGCTATGGCTAGCCGGCGGGGGAGAGGGGCAGGTTGCCCTCTGATCCGGCTGATTACCTGGAACGTGAGGGGGCTGAATGGGCCGGTTAAGAGAACTAGGGTATTTTCTCATCTGAAGGGGCTGAAGGCAGACGTGGCTATGCTCCAGGAGACCCACTTGAAGGTGGCGGACCAGGTTCGTCTGAGGAAGGGGTGGGTGGGGCAGGTTTTTCACTCAGGATTGGACGCGAAGAAGCGGGGGGGGTGGCGATTCTGGTGGGGAAGAGGGTGGCGTCGAGGCGGCTGAGGTGGTGTCGGACAAGGAGGGCAGATATATTATGGTGAAGGGTAGGCTGCAGGGAGAGAAGGTGGTGCTGGTTAATGTATATGCCCCGAATTGGGATGATGCTGTCTTCATGAGGCGCTTGTTGGGCCGCATTCAGGACCTGGAGGCGGGGGGCCTGATCATGGGGGGAGACTTTAACACAGTGCTGGATCCCCCACTGGACCGGTCCAGTTCAAGGACGGGTAGGAGACCGGCAGCAGCCAAAGTGCTGAGGGGGTTTATGAACCAGATAGGAGGGGTGGATCCCTGGAGGTTTGGGAGGCCGAGAGCGCGGGAGTATTCCTTTTTCTCCCATGTCCATAGGGTCTATTCCCGAATAGATTTTTTCGTCCTGAGCAGGGGATTGATCCCGAAGGTGCAGCATGCAGAGTATTCGGCCATAGCGATTTCAGACCATGCTCCGCACTGGGTTGATCTGGAGATAGGGGAGGTGCGAGACCAGCGCCCGCTCTGGCGCCTGGATGTGGGGATGCTGGCTGATGAAGAGGTGTGTAGGAGGGTCCGGGGAAGTATTGAGGGGTATCTGGATACCAACGACACGGGGGAGGTCCGGGTGGGGATGGTCTGGGAGGCTCTGAAAGCAGTGATCCGGGGGGAGCTGATCCCCATCCGGGCCCATAGGGAAAGGAGGGAGAGGAAGGAGAGGGAGAGACTGGTGAGGGAGCTCCTGGATGTGGACAGGAGATACGCGGAGGCATCGGAGGAGGGGTTGCTGGGGGAACGGCGTAGTTTGCAGGCCAAATTTGACTTGTTGACCACCGGAAAGGCGGAGACACAGTGGAGGAGGTCGCAGGGCGCGGTATACGAGTATGGGGAGAAGGCGAGCAGGATGTTGGCGCATCAGCTCCGCAGGCGGGATGCGGCTAGGGAAATTGGTGGAGTGACGGATAGGGGTGGGAATGTAGTGCAGAAGGGGACAGAAGTAAATGGGGTCTTTAGGGACTTCTACGAGGAACTGTACCGGTCAGAACCTCCGATGGGGAGAGGGGGGGATGGAGAGCTTCATGAACAGGCTATGTTTCCCAAGGGTTCAAGAGGAGCTGGTAGAGGGGCTGGGGGCGCCGATAAGAGTTGGAGGAGCTAGTCAGGGGGATTGGACAAATGCAGTCAGGTAAGGCGCCGGGGCCGGACGGGATCCCGGTGGAATTTTATAAAAAGTATGCGGATCTGGTGGGCCCCCTGTTGGTGCGAGCCTTCAATGAGGCATGGGAGGGGGGGGCTTTGCCCCCGACGATGTCGCGGGCACTGATCTCTCCGATCCTGAAGCGGGATAAGGACCCCCTTGCAGTGTGGATCATACAGGCCTATCTCGCTCCTCAATGTTGACGCTAAGTTGCTGGCGAAGATCCTGGCCACCAGGATAGAGGACTGTGTGCCAGGGGTGATACACGAGGATCAGACAGGATTTGTCAAGGGACGGCAGCTCAACACGAATGTGCGGAGACTGCTAAATGTTATTATGATGCCGGCAGTGGAGGGGGAGGCTGAGATAGTGGTGGCGCTGGATGCGGAGAAAGCGTTTGATAGAGTTGAGTGGGGGTACCTGTGGGAGGTGCTGGAGTGGTTCGGATTCGGGGAGGGATTCATCAAATGGGTGAGGCTGCTCTACGCGGCTCCGATGACAAGTGTAGTTACCAATGGAAGGAGATCGGAGTACTTTAGACTCTACCGTGGGACCAGGCAGGGGTGCCCCCTGTCCCCCTTGCTCTTTGCACTGCCGATTGAACCTTTGACTATGGCGTTGAGGGAGTCAGGGAGATGGAGGGGTCTGGTGCAGGGTGGGGAGGAACATCGTGTATCGCTGTATGCGGACGACCTGCTGTTGTATGTGGCGGATCCAGAGGGGGGAATGCCGGGGTGATGGAGCCGTTAGCGGAATTTGGGGGCTTCTCGGGCTATAAGTTAAATTTAGGCAAGAGTGAGGTATTTGTAGTACACCCGGGTGATCAGGAGGAGGGAATTGGGAGACTCCTATTTAAGAGGGCAGTGAAGAGTTTCAGATACCTGGGGGTGCAGGTGGCCAGGAGTTGGGGGACTCTCCATAAGCTTAATTTTACCAGGCTGGTGGAGCAGATGGAGGAGGAATTTAAAAGGTGGGACATGGTGCCGCTATCGTTGGCGGGTAGAGTGCAGGTCCGTCAAAATGACGGTTCTCCCGAGGTTCTTGTTCCTTTTTCAATGTTTGCCCATCTTTATCCCTAGGGCCTTTTATAGAAGGGTGACTAGCAGCATCATGAGCTTTGTTTGGGCACATGGGACCCCAAGGGTGAAGAGAGTCTTCTTGGAGCGGGGTAGAGATGGGGGGGGGGCTGGCGTTACCCAATCTCTCGGGGTATTATTGGGCGGCCAATGTGTCGATGGTGCGCAAGTGGTTAATGGAGGGGAGGGGGCAGCATGGAAACGGATGGAGAGGGCGTCCTGTGGAGATACAAGCCTGAGGGCCCTGGTAACGGCGCCGTGGCCACTCCCTCCTACGAGATATACCACGAGTCTGGTGGTGGCGGCTACCCTCAAGATTTGGGGGCAGTGGAGGCGACATAGGGGAGAAGTGGGGGGCTCGATGGAGGCTCCGTTAAGGGGGAACCATAGGCTCGTCCCGGGGAACATTGATGGGGGATTTCAGGGTTGGCACAGAGCGGGCATCAGACAGCTGAGGGACCTGTTTATTGATGGGAGGTTTGCGAGTCTGGGGGAGTTGGAGGAGAAATTTGGGCTCCCCCCGGGGAACATGTTCAGGTAGCTGCAGGTAAAGGCATTTGCTAGGCGGCAGGTGGAGGGATTCCCTTCGCTTCTCGCGAGGGGGGTGAGCGACAGGGTGCTTTCGGGGGTCTGGGTCGGAGAGGGGAAGATATCTGATATCTACAAGGTTACGCAGGAGGCGGAGGAGGCGTCAGTAGAGGAGCTGAAAGCTAAGTGGGAGGGGGAACTGGGGGAACAGATCGAAGACGGGACATGGGCTGATGCTCTGGAGAGGGTTAATTCTTCCTCCTCGTGTGCGCGGCTTAGCCTCATCCAATTCAAGGTGCTGCATAGGGCCCACATGACTGGGACGAGGATGAGTAGGTTCTTTGGGGGTGAAGACAGGTGTGTCAGGTGCTCGGGGAGTCCAGCGAACCATGCCCATATGTTCTGGGCATGCCCGGCACTGGAGGAGTTCTGGAAGGGAGTGGCGAGGACGGTGTCGAGGGTGGTGGGATCCAGGGTCAAGCCAGGATGGGGACTCACGATTTTTGGGGTTGGGGTGGAGCCGGGAGTGCAGGAGGCGAAAGAGGCCGGTGTGCTGGCCTTTGCGTCCCTAGTAGCCTGGCGAAGGATCTTGCTACAATGGAAGGATGCGAGGCCCCCAAGCGTGGAGACCTGGATCAATGACATGGCGGGTTTCATTAAGCTAGAGAAGGTCAAATTCGCCCTGAGAGGGTCGGTACAAGGGTTCTTTAGGCGGTGGCAACCTTTTCTCGAGTTTCTGGCTCAACGATAGGGTACAGGGACAGTAGCAGCAGCAACCCGGGGGGGGGGGGGGGGGGGGGGGGGAGGGATGTGATACATGCGTCGATACGGTCTGGGGGTGTCACAGTTATTGTGGGTTATTTTGTTGCATTTCATTGTTTGTCGTTATGTTTTATATTTTCTGTAAACAATTCCAATAAAAATTATATTAAAAAAAGACACTTAATTGTATGTAAATAGTATGGCAGTTTCAGGCACAAGTGCTTAAACACAAATATCCAAATGTTGATGACCAAATTGTCATTTTAGGAATAAAATGTTGTTTGTCTCACTACTGAAATACATTGAATGACGTGAACTAAACTCAGCACAAAAAATCAAGTCTTGTCCATATCGGTCCAAGCACCCTTTTAACAGCATTAGTTACACCTCGTCAAATTCTCAGAATAGCTCAACAAGCCCTGGCCAGAGAAACCCACTTCATCAGCACCCCATCCACCAGCTTAAACGTTCAATCCCTCCACCACCGATGAGGCACAGTGGCAGCAGTGTGTACTGTATACAGGATATACTCCAAAAACTCACCAAGCCACCATCAACAGCAACTCCCAAACCTGCAGCCTCTACCACTGAGAAGGACATGGACAGGAGACTCATGGGAACACCACCACATGCAGGTTTCTTGCGAACTCACCATCTGGACTTGAAACTGTATCATTCCCTCACTGTCATTTGGTCAACAACCTGGAACTATCTCACCAACAGCACTATGTACCTACACCAAACTGCAGTGATTCTTGAATGCAGCTCACCATCACTTTCAAAGCCAATTGGGGATTGGCAATTATAACTTTTCCAGCACTGCATCTGAAGGAATCAAAAAACGTAACAAGTATGAAGTTTCATTCCTTCAGATTATAACTGCTGAAGATTTTTGTAAAATCAAAGAATTGGTGTTCTCCCTTCCATGTCGATATTTCTCTTGATTCTTCTTTCCCGACCAGATTTGTTTCACTCACTTTCATTTACACTTTCTTCCAAGTCCTTATTCTGTTAATTTCACAATACTTAAATCCGATTGGTTGGAGAGAGGCATGCTGCATGCCCTCTTCATTCAGATTCCAGATTCCGGTGTTCCTCACTGCATTATCAGCTCTCACTTTCATCAACTAGTCACACAGAAAATATAAACACAAATGTGTAAGTCTAACATTTTATATAGTTTGGATCTTCGTCATAAAAATCAATTTATGATGCAAGACTAACTTCTGACATATGGCATAACTGAAATTATGAATTAATATTTCAGCCTTTTCCTGCACCATGTAATCAAGAAGAGATGAGAAAATATACTCTAATGCTTTGTCATACCTCAGATATTGACAAATGACTTAAGTAGAACTGACTGTCCTCCCTTAAGACCAGTGAAATATAGAACATAGAACATAGAACGATACAGCGCAGTACAGGCCCTTCGGCCCACGATGTTGCACCGACATGGGAAGTCAAAAACTAAAGGCCATCTAACCTACACTATGCCATTATCATCCATATGCTTATCCAATAAACTTTTAAATGCCCTCAATGTTGGCGAGGTCACTACTGTTGCAGGTAGGGCATTCCACGGCCTCACCAATCTTTGCGTAAAAAACCTACCTCTGACGTCTGTCCTATATCTATTACCCCTCAATTTAAGGCTATGTCCCCTCATGCTAGCCACCTCCATCCGCGGGAGAAGGCTCTCACTGTCCACCCTATCTAACCCTCTGATCATTTTGTATGCCTCTATTAAGTCACCTCTTAACCTTCTTCTCTCTAACGAGAACAACCTCAAGTCCATCAGCCTTTCCTCATAAGATTTTCCCTCCATACCAGGCAACATCCTGGTAAATCTCCTCTGCACCCGTTCCAAAGCTTCCACGTCCTTCCTATAATGAGGCGACCAGAACTGTACGCAATACTCCAAATGCGGCCGTACCAGAGTTTTGTACAGCTGCAACATGACCTCATGGCTCCGGAACTCAATCCCTCTACCAATAAAGGCCAACACACCATAGGCCTTCTTCACAACCCTATCAACCTGGGTGGCAACTTTCAGGGATCTATGTACATGGACACCGAGATCCCTCTGCTCATCCACACTGCCAAGAATTTTACCATTAGCCAAATATTCCGCATTCCTGTTTTTCTTTCCAAAGTGAATCACCTCACACTTCTCTACATTAAACTCCATTTGCCACCTCTCAGCCCAGCTCTGCAGCTTATCTATGTCCCTCTGTAACCTGCAACATCCTTCCACACGGTCTACAACTCCACCAACTTTAGTGTCGTCTGCAAATTTACTCACCCAACCTTCTGTGCCCTCCTCTAGGTCATTTATAAAAATGACAAACAGCAACGGCCCCAGAACAGATCCTTGTGGTACGCCACTCGTAACTGAACTCCATTCTGAACATTTGCCATCAACCACCACCCTCTGTCGTCTTTCAACTAGCCAATTTCTGATCCACATCTCTAAATCACCCTCGATCCCCAGCCTATGTACAGCTTAAATGACTAAGTAGTTGAATCACAAACTACAAAGTGCATTTGGTGGCATTTTAGAACACCTTCAGGAGGTACACTCCTAGTCCCTCCCTTCAGCAAGGTCTCAGAAGCCCTCACATTATCAGCATGAACTTTCGGCAACATTTCACTCAAGGCACAGAAAACAAAAATTTAACAGAGAAAATGCACTGTTTCAGCAAGTTCTGGTTCTTCATCAGTTGTTTCTGTATTAAAATCCCAGCACATTGGTGCAACACAATACAATACCATAAATAGGTGTCTGGTGTAGATGGATGAACTACAGAGTGACAACCAAAATAAATTTAGGTAGCTACAGCTTCAACAGAATCAAAATGTTAATATTCAAGGAACTATAGAAAAACTAAAAAAAAAAATCTAATTAACGTTCCATAAAAAGGTCCCAGAACTTTAGATTTCAAAAATAAAGCAATGAAATTTAAAACAACTGCAGATTCAACCAGTTACAAGGAAATTTCTGATCTTGGCAAACAGCTTTTATTCAATTCAACTTTCATTTCAAGTTGTCCAGTTAAATCATGCAAGATTTAAAATTAAGAGGATTTATAAGGGTTCAAAACGCACTTTCAGCGTGTGATAAACATTTTATGGAGTTCCTGGTGATCAAATGCTAGAAAAATTACATATCCGGTAAATAAGCCAACATTTATCAGGTTAAATTAAACATGAATAAAATTCTTAATGAAGTGCACCTCAAAACATTGCGAACAAGCCTTAGAGAGTTCAGTGACAGGAATTAGTAACATTGCAGTCAAGCAGAAAATAAACACAAATACATTTGTGTCAAGAAATTTAGCAAATGGGACTCTTTAAATGTCCAGCTCTATTGCAAGAGATATCACAGCCTCACAGTGGATGCAGCGAAAAATGACCTAAAGACATCCCACAGCAAAATACCAAAAAAGTGTTTTTGCGTTAGTGGGTAGTGAAAAACACCGACCTCTAGGTCTGTGTTCGGATTTAAGCACTTTCTCAAAAATAGCTTAAGAGTATGAAGCCAAGTTAAACCAGTCTTAACCAGGTTGCTATCAAGCACAACCTACAAGTTTTTCCAATTAGTTTAGGGGTCACAAAGATAACTGGTACAACTATGTGCAGAAGTACAGCAGAGGATGCATAATCTAAATTGCTGAAGCAAAGCACAACTTAACTCTGCTATTCCTTATCTGGCAGTACCAGGCATGGATACTTTGTATCTTCCAAAAAAAAAAGACATCTATAAATGACATCTAGTTCAGATTATATTCCTCACCTTAAATTAATAAAATAACAAAAATCACACTATAACCAATTTTGGCACATCTTCACCAGTGAAATGCCACATGTTGCAAACTGATGCAAGTCTCATTTTGCAACAAAGATCCTGGAATGTGCCATTATACCAACTTGTCGATTGGGAGTAATTCCTCCAATATGGTTTGGTTCAAAATATTAACAAAGCCACAATACTCTTTGAACTAATTAGATTAATAATTTTTCAAACAATTTTGCCTCTATAATCATACTTTGGAAACACCTTTACTAAATATGTCTGTAGGAAAATATTCATATTTTACGCACAATCAAAACCTTGTGCATAGATTTCATGACAGATACAAAGCATCTCTGCTGATATCAGCATTATATATTAGAGGTCACAGCTCAAATTTAACAAAACATTTCTCAGTAACTCCTCAATAACGTAACGTTCATTGCCACAAATATAGTGATTAAAGGCGTCACACAACAGGACAGTCAGAATATAACAGTGAAGACTGAAAACAGCAAGAAAAACAATGATTCTGATTTAATTTGCTTGTAGACTTCAATTGACATAGCTTACAATTAGAGATCCATAACAGGTTACACAGAAGAATATCTAATTCACACAGACCTAATTACAGCATGAGATTAAGGAACCAAGAATAACCAGTCTCCTCTGGTCTGTGACACATATTTTTGATTTACATACAATGTAAAGTACAGCTGATCACTTTCAACCGATGAGACAAAAAATTAATAATTCCTTGACGTAGTCAATATCATGATGTTTCAAAGTGCAGGCCGCGACCCACTGGTTGTCGGGGGCAGATGTCGGGAGGGTCGTGGGGCGATTGGGCGCAACGTTCTCGCAGTGGTCCTGATCACAGGAGAAGCACCCAACGTGGCTATTGATGTATTTATTGAAAATGGCAACCGCTGCAGTCTTTTAATTAAGACAGAAATGAGGCCGTGTGCAGTGCTCTGGCCAGAAGCAGCAGCAGTGAGCAGGTCACGAGCCTGGCATATTCACTTGACGCCAAGAGCCATGTATAGAACATAGAAAAATACAGCACAGAACAGGCCCTTCGGCCCACGATGTTGTGTCCTAGATCGAGAACAAATTAATCTACACCCCATCATTCTACCGTAATCCATGTACCTATTCAATAGCCGCTTGAAGGTCCCAATGTTTCCGACTCAACTACTTCCACAGGCAGTGCATTCCATGCCCCCACTACTCTCTGGGTAAAGAACCTACCCCTGGCATCCCCCCTATACCTTCCACTATTCTGTACGTGCTTTTGGTGGAGATATCGGTGCAGAAGAATTCAGCCAGTTCCTCTGTGCCGTCCTCATCTTTGTGATGACAGAAAATACAACCTCACACATGTAGGTCGTGGAGAGCTTCCATTTTCTAGCTACTGGCAAGCAAGGCAAGAGGACTGTGCAGATAAATTGTTTTCTTATAATTAGGCAAAGGTCAGAGACACAAATAGGCAGTGTATCTTCTGACCAAGATCTCACTACTAAATCTGCAGGGGAGAGCTGCCCAGCACAGTACACAGCAGTGCTAGTGTTACCTCTGTACAGAGTTTCAGGGGATCTTGTTAACAGCCCACAAAGAAAAAACTTAACTCGGGAACAAATCAGCATCAAGATGATTTCTTGAGTTATGGTTTGGCAATTGTGCCAATGCAAATAAAGATGCAAAGACCATGTGTGTTATAAGCAAGGAAGTACTGGTAAATGAAAAAGGTTGCAGATTTTGAAAACGTGCTGGGTGAAAAATTCCTTTTGAGGTTGAGACCCCAGAGTCAGTTAGTGTATTTTTTAATAAACATTTTATTGAGGTATTTTTGGTTTTACAACAAAATAAATAATGTACATGAATCTATAAACATAGTGCAAAAGCAGTCTCCCTCCCTTACACGTCCCACCTTTATTAGCCCCCTACTCTAAGCTAAACTAACCCCCCCCCCCCCCCCCCTTCTGCTGACGATTATTTTTTGCAAAGAAGTCGACGATCGGTTGTGGCAAACCCTAACATTGATCCTCTCATGGCGAACTTAATTTTCTCCAGACAGAGAAAGCTAGCCATGTCAGATGGCCAGGTCTCCGACTTCGGGGGCTTTGAGTCCCTCCAAGCTAGCAGTATCGGTCTCCGGGCTACCAGGGAAGCAAAGGCCAGAACGTCTGCCTCTTTCTCCTCCTGAATTCCAGGGTCTTCCGACATCCCGAAAATCGCCACCTCCGGACTCGGTGTCACCCTTGTTTTTAACACCGTGGACATGACAACTGAAAACCCCTGCCAAAATCCCCTAAGCTTTGGACATGTCCAGAACATGTGGACATGGTTCGCTGGCCATCCCGCACACTTTGCACACCTGTCTTCCACCCCAAAAGAATCTGCTCATCTGGACCACTGTCATGTGAGCCCAATGAACGACCTTGAATTGTATCAGGCTGAACCTGGCACATGTTGTCGACGCGTCGACTCTACTCAACGCATTCACCCATAGACCATCCTCTAACTCTCCTCCCAGCTCCTCCTCCCACTTGCGATTCAGCTCCTCCATCTGCATCCCTTCTGACACCATAAATTCCTTGTAATTCAGAGACGCTCCCTTCTCCAACCCAGCCTCTGGAAACTGCCCTGTCTCGAATCCCCCTTGGTGGTAGGAACGGGAAGGTTGAAACTTGTCTTCGTAAGAAGTCCCACACTTGCAGGTACCGGAATGTGTTTCCACTCGCCAATCTAAATTTCTCCTCCAGCGCCCTCAAACTCGGAATGCTTCCCTCTATAAACATATCCCCCATCCTCTCAATCCCTGCTCTCCACCATCTCCGGAACCGCCATCCATACCTTCTGGGGCAAACCGGTGATTATTATAGATTGGAGACCAAACCGATGCTCCATCTGCCTCCTCCATTGCCCCCAGAGTTTGATACATACAGAAGCAGGTCGTCTGCATAAAGCGAGACTCTGTCCTCTGTTTCCCCCCCCCGCCCAAGACCAGCCCCTCTCAGAGCAATTACCAGCGGCTTGAAAGCTAGCGCGAACAGAGGGGATGGGGGCATCCCTGTCTCGTCCCCTGGTGCAATCTAAAATAGTCCGATATTGGCCTATTCGTCCGTACGCTCGCCACAGGAGCCTGATACAGCAACCTGACCCAGTCAATAAAGCCCCGCCCAAATCCGAATCACCCCAGTACCTCCCACAGATATTCCGATTCTACCCGATCAAAGGCCTTCTCTACGTCCACTGTGACCACTACCTCTACCTCCCTACCTTCCGGGGGAATCATGATCACATTTAATAGCCTTCTTATATTGGCCACCAACAGCCTACCCTTAACAAACCCTGTCTGGTCCGCCCCAATAACGTCCGGAACACAATCCTCGATCCTGGCGGACAAAATTTTGGCCAGCAGTTTGGCATCCAGATTAAACACGGATATCGGCCTGTAGGACCCACACAGCTCAGGGTTCTTGTCCCGCTTAAGGATCAGCGAAATCGTGGACTGTGACATCGTCGGGGGCAGCACCCCTCTCTCCCTTGCCTCATTGAACGTCCTCATCAACAACGGTCCCAATATCCCAGAGAGCTTTTTACAGAACTCCACTGGGTACCCGTCTGGCCCCGGGGCTTTACTCGACTGCATGGCCTTCAGACCCTCCACTATCTCTTCCAACCCGATCGGGGTCCCCAGCCCTTCTACCAGCTCCCCGTCCACCTTTGGGAAATTCAGCTCCCCCCCTAAGAAGTGCCTCATCCCTTCCAGCCCCGTTGGGGGTTCCGACCCATAGAGCCTACTGTAAAAATCCTTAAACGCCTTATTCACCCCTGTTGAATCTCCAACCCGGTTCCCATCTCCATCATTTACTTTCCCTATCTCCCTAGCTGCCTCCCTCTTTCTAAGCTGCTGTGCTAGCATTCTCTCCATGTTCATAGATCGTCCCCCTCGCCTTCCTCAGCTGCTCCACCGCCCTCAGTGGTTAACAAACCGAACTCCGCCTGTAGCCTCCGCCGTTCCCTTAAAAGCCCAGCCTCTGGGGTCTCTGCATACCTCCTATCGATCTGTAGTATCTCCTTTGCCAGTCGGTCCATCTCTGCCCTGTTTACCTTCTCCCTGTGGGCCCTTATCGAGATCAGCTCCCCTCTAACCACTGCCTTCAGTGCTTCCCAGATCACCGCTGCCGAGATGTCCCCAGTGTCATTGACGTGCAGCTAGTTCTGAATACATTTCCTCAGCCGCTGGCACCCCCTTTCGTCAGCCAAAAGACCCACATCTAACCTTCAGTGCGGGCGCCGATTACGGTCTTTACTAACCTGCAGGTCAACCCAGTGTGGAGCATGGTCTGAGACTGTGATCGCCGAGTACCCAGTGTCCACCACCCTCATTAGTAAAGCCCTGTTCAGAATAAAAAAATCAATCCGAGAGTACACTTTATGCACGTGTAAACAGAAGGAGAACTCCTTCACTCGGCTGCCTAAATCTCCATGGGTCCACCCCCCCCTATCAGCTCTATGAACCCTTTTAGTTTCTTTGCCTTTGCTGGCACACTGCCCATTTTTGAGCTTGACCGGTCTAGGCCAGGGTCAATAACTGTGTTAAAGTCCCCTCCCATGACCAAATTGTGCGAGTCCAGGTCTGGTATCTTCCCCAGCATCCGCTTTATGAACTTCACATCGTCCCAGTTTGGCGCATACACAGTTACTAATACCACCTGCACCCCTGCAGTTTCCCACTGGCCATAATGTATCGACCTCCTGCTTCCGTAACTATTCTACCCGCCTCAAACACCACCCGCTTATTGATCAGGATCACAACCCCTCTAGTGTTTGAATTTAGTCCCAAGTGAAAGACCTGACTGACCCAGCCTTTCCTCAATCTAATCTGGTCAACTACTCCAATGTGCATCTCTTGCAGCATTACTACATCAGTCTTCAGTCCCCTCAGATGCGTGAACACGCATGCCCTCTTGACTGGCCCATTTAGCCCTCGTACATCCAGGTGATCAGCCTAGTTGGGGGGCTCATTGCCCCCCTCCCCTTCGCCGATCAGCCACCCCCTTTTTTGAGCCAGCCTCCAGCCCATACTCCGCACCTCCACCGGCCTGCCCCAGACAGCCTCCGCCCCAACCTCCTCTCTGTCCCTTAGCACAAGTCCTTCCCTCATCAGCAGAACATTCTCCCCCCCCCCAGTAACAACACAATATAATAAACCTAACATAGGCACACCCCCCACTATGTTTCCGTGAGCTAGCCTGCCCAGCTAGCTTGGTGGCCCCCAGCCCTGGCACCGAAAAGCCTCCCACCTATTGTTCCCTCCCCACCGCGCATACATACATATTCCAATGACAAACAATCCCAACACAATTGCCCGACAGAAAAAACAGGAAGAAAAAAAACCCTAATAAAGATCAAGTAAGAGATCCAAAATCTAAACAAGCACACCTCCATGCCCCAACAGTTCAAATGTAAGCCTTAAATTACTCAGATCTGCAACTGGCCCCAAATCAGTACAGAAGACATTACAGACAGCATCCACAAAACAAAAAACTAGAAACTTTTTTTTTTTTTAAAACATGAGCGTTGCAGTAAAGTTCAAAACTTCAGTCCACCGCCAGTCCTTTCCTTTTCGCGAAGTCCAGCCCGTCCTCAGGCGATTCGAAATAAAAGTGCTGTTCCTCGTACGTGACCAAGAGACGGGCCGGATACAGCTGTCCGAACTTCGCCTTTTACTTAAAAAGGGTCAACCTGATCTGATTAAAGCCCACTCTTCTCCTGGCCACCTCCGCACTCAGGTCTTGGTAGATCCGCAGGATCCCTTTTGCAGCTCAGTGTCCACTTGGCCCACTGTAAAATAAGCTCCTCCTTATCCAAATACCTATGGAATCTCACCACCATTACCCTCGGGGGGGGGGGGGGGGTTCTCCCATTCGTGCCTTCCTCACGAGTGCTCTGTGAGCTCTGTCCACCTCCAAGGGTCGGGAGAATTCCCCATCCCCCGGCAGCTTCTCAAACATGTCCGCGATGTATGCCCCGGCGTCTGCTCCTTCGGACTCCTCCGGGAGCACAACGATTCTCAAGTTCTGCTGGCGGGACCTATTCTCTATTCTCGGAGCTTTTTCTGCTGGTCTCTCAGCATCCCCACCTCCAACTCCACTGCAGTTTGATGTTCCTCCTGGTCAGCCAGCACCTTCTCTACTTTCTGGACCGCCTGATCTTGGGCATCCAATCTAAGCTCCATCCGCTCGATTGACTCTTTTAATCGGGTCCAAGCAGTCCCATTTCTGCTTAGCGAACCCGTCCTGAATAACTTGCATCAGCTGCTCCATTGATCACTGGGTTGCCGAGCCAGAGGTCCGGTCCTCCGCCATGCTTTCTCCCCCTGCAGCTTCAGCCCAAACCTTCTCCGTCTTTCTGTTTCTGCCTTTGCAAGCACTTCTAGTCCTCCTCTTTATGCACCCATGTGGGAAATCAGTACACAATTGCCTCTGTCATCAATTTTTCAATTCAATTCCGGTAGAAAATTGGGGGGGGGAAAAAGTCCGACCCGAGCAGGAGCCACCAAATGTGAGACTTACTCCTTCATAGCCGCCACCAGGAAGTCCCCCCAGAGTCAGTTGTTAACTTACAGCTGACTCCAAATGAAAACACTACGCTGCTCTAACTGACTGTAATGGCACGTTAAAAACACGCCAAACTCCAAGGAGGCTGTCAGCACTCTGGAGTTGCATCTCCCAGGAGTTTCCAGTGCTGAGTCAAACATTGTTGCTATTGCCCTTCATGACTTCCTACATGTGCAAGGTTGTATTCTCGGTCATCATAAAGTGAAGACGGCACAAACGGACTGGCTAAACTCTGCACCCGACATGCTCATTGCCCTCTTCCTCTTTGAACCTGATTGGAGTGAGATCGTGCGGACAAAACAGGCTCCGCTTTCAAATGTGTAGCGAAGGTCGGCTGGCATGCGTCATGACAATCAGCTGGTATGAGTCACAAAGGTTGGCTGTATGGGTCACGAAGGTTAGCTGGTTGGCAAAGTCAGTCGCGGGAAAAATGGTTTGGAAAAACACTGGTTATGGTAATCAAAATTTGTAAACTGTCACTTTTTGTACCGGAAAAATATCATTTTGCATACTTTAAGTGACCTGTTGATTTATAACAAACATATTAGTGGGAGACTAGAGGACTGGGAAATCTTTAGGGGGCGACAGAAAGCTACTTAAAAAGCTATAAAGAAGAGCAAGATAGAGTATGAGAGTAAACTTGCTTAGAATATAAAAACAGACAGTAAATGTTTTTACAAATATATAAAACAAAAAAAGAGTGGCTAAGGTAAATATTGGTCCTTTAGAGGATGAGAAGGGAGTTTTAATAATGGGAGATGAGGAAATGGCTGAGGAACTGAACAGGTTTTTTGGGTCGGTCTTCACAGTGGAAGACACAATTAACATGCCAGTGTCTGATAGAAATGAGGCTATGACAGGTGAGGACTTTGAGAGTATTGTTATCACTAAGGAGGTAGTGATGGGCAAGCTAATGGGGCTAAGTCTCCTGGCCCTGATGGAATGCATCCCAGAGTGTTAAAAGAGATGGCTAGGGAAATTGCAGATGCACTAGTGATGATTTACCAAAATTCACTAGACTCTGGGGTGGTCCCGGTGGATTGGAAATTAGCAAACGTGACACCACTGTTTAAAAAAGGAGGTAGGCAGAGAGCACGAAATTATAGGCCAGTGATCTTAACTTCAGTAGTAGGGAAGATGCTGAAATCTATCATAAAGGAAGAAATAGCAAGGCATCTGGATAGAAATTGTCCCATTGGGCAGACGCAGCATGGGTTCATAAAGGGCAGGTCGTGCCTAACTAATTTAGTGGAATTTTTTGAGGATATTACCAGTGCAGTAGATAACGGGGAGCCAATGGATGTGGTATATCTGGATTTCCAGAAAGCCTTTGACAAGGTGCCACACAAAAGGTTGCTGCATAAGATAAAGATGCATGGCAATAAGGGTAAAGTAGTAGCATGGAGAGAGGATTGGTTAATTAATAGAAAGCAAAGAGTGGGGATTAATGGGTGTTTCTCTGGTTGGCAATCAGTAGCTAGTGGTGTCCCTCAGGGATCCGCGTTGGGCCCACAATTGTTCACAATTTACATAGATGATTTGGAGTTGGGGACCAAGGGCAATGTGTGCAAGTTTGCAGATAACACTAAGATGAGTGGTGAAGCGAAAAGTGCAGAGGATACTGGAAGTCTGCAGAGGGATTTTGATAGGTTAAGTGAATGGGCTAGGGTCTGGCAGATGGAATATAATGTTGACAAATGTGAGGTTATCCATTTTGGTAGGAATAACAGCAAGCGGGATTATTATTCAAACGATAAAATATTAAAGCATGCTGCTGTGCAGAGAGACCTGGGTATGCTAGTGCACGAGTCACAGAAAGTTGGTTTACAGGTGCAACAGGTGATTAAGGCGGCAAATGGAATGTTGTCCTTCATTGCTAGAGGGATGGAGTTTAAGATTAGGGAGGTTGTGCTGCAATTGTATAAGGTGTTAGTGAGGCCACACCTGGAGTATTGTGTTCAGTTTTGGTCTCCTTACTTGAGAAAGGACGTACTAGCACTGGAGGGTGTGCAGGGGAGATTCACTATGTTAATCCCAGAGCTGAAGGGGTTGGATTACGAGGAGAGGTTGAGTAGTCTGGGACTGTACTCGTTGGAATTTAGAGGGATGAGGGGGGATCTTATAGAAACATTTAAAATTATGAAGGGAATAGATACGGGCAGGTTGTTTCCACTGGCGGGTCAAAGCAGAACTAGGGGACATAGCCTCAAAATAAGGGGAAGTAGATTAAGGACTGAGTTTAGGAGGAACTTCTTCACCCAAAGGGTTGTGAATCTATGGAATTCCTTGCCCAGTGAAGCAGTTGAGGCTCCTTCATTAAATGTGTTTAAGGTAAAGGTAGATAGTTTTTTGAAGAATAAAGGGATTAAGGGTTATGGTGTTCGGGGCGGAAAGTGTAGCTGAGTCCACAAAAGATCAGCCATGATCTCATTGAATGGCGGAGCAGGCTCGAGGGTCCAGATGGCCTACTCCTGCTCCTAGTTCTTATGTTCTTATTACAAATAAGCATACATTTCCTAGGATCTGCACGGTGGCACAGTGGTTAGCATTGCTGCCTACAGCACTGAGGACCTGGGTTCGATCCGGGCCCTGGGTCACTGTCACTGGGAGCATGTGGAGTTTGCACATGCTCCCAGTGTTTGCGTGCGCCCTACCCCCACAACCCAAAAAGATGTGCAGGGTAGATGCTTAGGACACACTAAGTTGCCGCTTAATCGGGAAAAAAATAATTGGGTACTCCAAATTTTTTTTTTTTAATTTTAAAAATAAGACCCATTTATTCCTACTCTGTCTTCTGTCCATCAGCCAGTCTTCTATGCACACTAATAAATTACCCCTAACCCCATGTGATCTAACCTTGTGCAAACCCCACACAGACAGTCACCCAGAATTGAACCAGAGTCGATGGCGCTGAGGCAGCAGTGCTAAACGCTGTCAGCATGCCAACTGTCCTGGAGGAGGGTGAACAGCTAGAAGTTGTGGTCCACATTGGTACCATTGACTGAGGTAGAAAGAGGAATGATGCTCGTTTGAAGATTCGGTGAGAATGGCCTCCTTCTGCACCTTAACAATTCTGTGATTCCATAATTCTTCAGCGCTGAAAACCTTTTATCTGAACACAAATAGTAGCATCGCCTGCTCCTCAGACAGAAGATTCCAGATACAAGTTTCACTCCAGGACCGGTGCCCATGAAACTGGGCTAACAATTCAGCAGAGGGTTCAGCAGTGTAGTACTTACGTAATATTGCCACCCATTGACTGAGACTTAAGAGGCTAGCAAGATGGATGCTATAACTGTTCCATGACAGAGTGTGAGGAATTGCACCCATCTATCTTAGCAAACATTCTTTTCTCAATCACAATCAAATATGGACTAAGTTAGTCAGTCATTTCATTGCTATTTGTGGGACATTAGTGCAATGTATCATAGAATCATAGAATTTACAGTGCAGAAGGAGGCCATCAGATGGAGTACAATGTTGACAAGTGTGAGGTCATCTATTTTGGCAGGAACAACAGAAAAAGGGGTTATTATTAAAATGATATTTTAAATGATATTATTTAAATGATAAAATATTAAAACATGCTGCTGTGCACGAGTTGCAAAAAGGTGGTTTACAGGTGCAACAGCTGATTATTGCTCGAGGAATGGAGTTTAAGACTGGGGGGTTACGCTGCAATTGTATAAGGTGTTAGTGAGGTCACACCTGTAGTGTGTTCACTTTTGGTCTCTTTACCCGAGAAAGGTACTGGCGCTGGAGGGTGTGCAGAGGAGATTCACTTGGTTAATCCAAGAGGGGGTTGGATTATGAGGAGAGGTTGAGTAGACTGGGACTGTACTTGTTGGAATTTAGAAGGATGAGGGGGAATCTTATAGAAAAAATTTAAAATTATGAAGGGAATAGATAGGATAGATGCGGGCAGGTTGTTTTCACTGGCGGGTGAAAGCAGAACTAGGGGGCATATCCTCAAAATACAGGGAAGTAGATTTAGGACTAAGTTTAGGGGGAACTTCTTCACCCAAAAGGTTGTGAATGTATGGAATTCCCTGCCCAGTGAAATAGATGAGGCTCCTTCATTAAATGTTTTCAAGATAAAGATAGTAGATTTTTTGAAGAATAAAGGGTTCTGGTGTTCAGGGGGGAAAGTGGAACTAAGTCCACAAAACATCAGCCATGATCTCATTGAATTGTGGAGCAGGCTCGAAGGGCCACATGGCCTACTCCTGCTCGTAGTTCTTATATCAGGCCCATCGAATCCACACCGGTCCTTGAAAGAGCACCCTATCTTTTGATTGAATGGCGGAGCAGACCTGAAGGGCCGAATGGCCTAATCCTGCTCCTATACCTTATGACCCTCATTCTAGTTTTCCAATGCCTTACAAAAAAAGGCCATCATACCATTTCACTTCCCAATTGCTTGTTGTACCTGCATCCTAACTTTGTCGTCTTGTACAAGTAAACCCTGACTCCTATGACCATTTACAAATTACACGCCTTTAAAAAGATTTTGCTTTTCTATTGATATGACCGAAGTGAGTAACCTCAACCCCCATTTGTTTATTCGATCACAGAACGTGGGCAATGACCATTTATTGCCCAATCCTAATTTCCCAAAATAGTAAGCTTCCTTCTTTAACCGTTGGCATCTATGTGGTGTAGGCACACTAAATGCTGTTAGGAAGGGAGTTCCAAAATTTTGACTCATCAACAGTGAAGGAACTGTGATATGGTTCCAAATCAGGTGGTGTTCCCACACATCTGCTGCCCTTGCCCTTCTAGGTGGTAGAGGTCACGGGTTTGGAAGATACTGTCAAAGGAGCCTGGGTGAGCTGCTGTATTGCACCTTGCAGGTGGTATGTACTGCTGCCACTGTGTCAAGAATGTTTGAACGGTGGTGCATGGAGTGCCAATCAAATGGAGAGTTTTGTCCCGGACAATCTTTTGTGTGGTACAATATTTAAAACAGCAAGGTTGATGCAAAATTTGAATTCAAAGCTATCCTGCTGGACAATGATAAGATCACTGTTCACCATATTTCACGCAAACGGACCCAAGGCCGCCACTTTCGATCATTAAAAGTACCCAGTCTACCTCAAATTTCCCAGAAAGCGTCAAATATTTAAACAACGGGTTAAACAAGCCATTTCATACTGCTGCCATAGTGGCTAGGCAAATGGTATTTTCCACCAACAAGATGTATGACGTCAATCCAAAAAGACATTCTGCTTACCACATAATTGAGCAATGTCATGTATAAACTTCCGGCCAGTGCGATACCAGCTATGTAGGCCATACATCCCAGAAACTGGCTGATCAAACAGAATGTTCCGTCAGTTGTCCATAATAAGCACAGCACAGACCAACCTCAATCAGCCCACACAAGCCCAAACAATATATATGTTAAATGCGATTCCATGATTCAGCAACACTTGAACAATCCTGAATGTGCTAAAAGCTGCACTAACTAATTGAAGTTAATCAGTCAAACTCTTAACGTGGCCAACATAGCTATAAATATATCTTATCATTCAGTGCACTTCTCGTTTGTGTAATTGCTGCGGTCAATGCCCAAATGCAGAAAAACCTGGACAATATCCAGACTTGGACTGACAAGTGGCAAGTAACATTCAAGCCACACAAGTACCCGGCAATGACCATCTCCAACAAGAGAATCTAACCATCGTCTCTTGACGTTCAATGGCATTAACATTGGCAAATATCCACCATCAATATCATGGAGGTTACCACTGACAACAAGCTGAACTGGACTAGCAATATAAATACTATGGCTACAAGAGCAGATCAGAGGCTACACATCATGCAGCAAGTAATTCACCTCCTGAGTCCCCAAAGCCCGCCTATCATTTACACGGCACAAGTCAGGATTATGATGAAATACTCCCTACTTGCCTGGATGAGTGTAGCTCGAACAACACTCAAAAGGCTAAACACCATCCAGGACAACAGCCTTCTTGATTGGTACCCCTTCCACAAACATTCCACCACCACCAACAGCTAGCAGCAGCAGTGTATACCATCTATAAGATGCATTGTAGGAATTCACCAAGACTCCTTAGTCAGCACCTTCCAAACCCATAACCACTAGCATCTAAAAGGACAAGGGCAGCAGATACCTGGGAACACCACCATCTGGAAGTTCCTTCCAAACCACTCACTATCGTGTCACTTGTTGAAATCTTGGAACTCCCTTCATAACAGCAATGTGTGCATACCCGCATCTCAAGGACTGCAGCAGTTCAATAAGGCAGTTCACCACCACCTTCACAAGGACAACTCGGAATGGGTAATAAATTCCGGCCTAGCTAATGACAACCACATCCCGTAAATGAATAAAATACAGTATAATGAAATGCGTACAATACAAAAGCATTACTCAAAAATGCAATGTATTTTTACCAAAAAATAACTGGGGAGTGGGGGAAAAAAAGAGAAGTTAAATATGTGTATTCATTAAGTTACTTATGATCAACATTACATAAAATACAACTTCTTCTTTAATATAGATATAGAGAAATACAGCACAGAACAGGCCCTTCGGCCCATGTTGTGCCGAACTTTTGTCCTAGGTTAATCATAGAATTTTGGACACTAAGGGCAATTCATCATGGCCAATCCACCCAACCTGCACATCTTTAGTCCCACAATTGTACTGCTTTCCCAATAGATGGATCTTATTTTCTACAAAACTTGCCAATAGGTAGGGAAATAATGTTCTAAGTTTAAATTCACAAACTTCAATAGATTTAAAGAATAAAAACTAAAGAGAACAATTTATAAATAAGTCTCAAAGTATCTTGCAAAATTAATCCTCCCTAATGCCCTACAATACTTTTTGAGCATATGCCAAAAAAATGCCAAAATGGTAACAATTTTCATGCTTATATTAAGATCAGCTACACACAAAGATGTTCGCATTTGCAGATGGTCACTTGTTCTAATACAGCACTATTAGTTGTTTAGTCCATGCAAAGCACTTCACTGGCACTGATTATTCTCTAATTGCACTTTATGCTTGCAGATGATACTCAGCAATGTTTACATACATGTCTGAAAACAATAGTTCTCTCATTCTGGATTGCTGCTGTCATGCAGCAGAGTACAACTTAATTAAATGTTCATAGAAAATGTGAAATGAAGGTCACTCCATACACAACTGATAAAATGGTAGACTTCAAAGCATGGCAAGTTTAACATACTGAAGGTTTTCTCCTATGGTAACCAGGAACCACAAAACAAAAACAGTTTTCATACATCACAGAACTCAAAAGATACAGCACACATAACAGATTTCAATCTGCAATGTGCACCCAGTACTGCCATTTCTAGCACCCGAGTAAAGGAAGCCTGTCTCGAGTTTCTCCCTCCACTCAACTAGCATATTCTTAAAAATACTTTATTTTCATATACGTCCTCATTCTTTCTCAGAATCCTGTGAAATTCCAGCAACAAATATGAATATATGCAAATCGGGATGTGAAAATCAACTCCGAGAAAGATCCATGACATTTTTGATTAGTTCGCATCACGACCTTTTGACTTGGTTTTGAGATTGTCAATATCCATGCTCAAGTCCTTGAAAATGCAATCTGTCCTACTGTAAATTGTTGCAAGTTCAAGTGCCAATATAGTGTGCTCGTAAACAGAGCATGTCAACTGTAACAGCGGCTAGTTACTGTAACAGATAACTTCCTCCACACTGGTGCAGAGGAAGCAACTACATTTACACTGCCGATAAAAGCCAAGGCAGATTTTGCACAAACACTAATTTTGTAACCATTACATTTTATATAAATACAAATAATCGAACATTGGTTGAAATCAGTGTGTGCGCTTAAAGGAATCTGGCAATAAATAATTAGAAAGCAGTTAAGGGCATTACCAGAATCTTCCCACATGCCCTCATACTGCACATTAAGGGTGTGATATTTGCATTATTAAATTTTGGCATTGGAACTCCTACCTCCCATTAACGCAAGCTATTTTCCCTTAAGGTCACCAGCTGTCATTACAGCTGATAAATTTAATTGCTTGCCTTTAAGCCATGTGACAATTTCAAAGAGATAGTTATGATGTAGTGGCAGGATTAAAATACCAAATCATGATTATATAGTGCCTTTAACATAATAAAATATCCCAGGATTTGGCATAGGAGCATTAGAAAACAAAATGCCACCAAGCCACAATAAAATAATTAGTCAGATGACTAAAGATTGGGTTAAGAGGTAGGTTTTAAGAAATGCCGCAAAGGAGGAAAAGTGAGAAAGGGAGACTGAGTGGTGTATGGAGAGAATTCCAGATCTAAGTGCCCAGGCAACTGAAGGCACGGTCAGCAGTGGTAGACCAATGATTAGGAAACCCATCTGGTTCACTAATGTCCTTTAGGGAAAGAAATCTGCCGTCCTTACATGGTCTGGCCTACATGTGGCTCCAGATCCACAGCAATGTGGCTGACTCTCAAATGCCCTCCGAAATAGAGAGCAGTTATTGATGGGCAATAAATGTTGGTGCTCACACCCTGTAAAGTGAAGAGGTCAAAAGCATGGCATTTTTACATGAAGTACCTGGCAAACTAACAAGAGTCAGCAAGGTTACACAGGTCTGCCACCCATAATCATAATATAAAAAATTATTGCAACTGCTCTACAAATGTACAGTTGTAAAGTTGAATCAAGCACCTTAACCACAACAGAAACTTGTTACTGTATTTTCCCCAATTCAAATAACATTATAGTAACAGTGGGTGAGAAAACAATCGTCTTTGCTCCTGCCAAGTGAAAGTTTTTTTTAAGTCGCACTTCGAGGAGAAACAACCACCGTTAATTTTAATCACATGGAATTAAACCTACATGTCATGGTGCAGTGTGTACAAAAAGGTAAACGCAAAAGTGCTCACTTTCTTTTGGGAGGGCGAACATTCTGAATATCAAATTCGTTTTGTTTTTTGTGGGAGGGAGGGGGTGGCACAGCGAGACTGACATTTGGCAAAAATAAATGAGCTCACATTCAAATCGACATGCGTTGTTTGAAACAAGACAATGGAGCCGTAAAGCGCGGCTCTTGTTCACCGGAGATTTAACATTGAACAGGGTTGCAAAACGCCCAATGACGCCCAGGGGGGTTTCCTGGTGCACCAGGTACTGCGCCCTGTGGAGTAATCCGTCCACCCATGCATGTCCTTCGCATCTGGAGGGCGTTTTAAATGAGCCTTTCACTGCAGGACCGAGTTGTCCTTTCTGGTGACTTTTGCCAATCAGGTTAGCGGGGAGGAGAGGGAGATGGAAGGAATGGAGATGGATGAGCGCAGGTACCGATAGCCGATGGGGAGGGGTGAAATGGGGACGAAGCGAATGCAACTCGTGTTCCACAAGGACAGAAGCAAAACACAGATCACAATTGGTCTCGGTGAAGGAAAGACAAGAGACGAAAAAAAGGTGATGGTGGGAGAGACCCCGCTCCTCCCCAATGTGCTCAAGCTAGCCCAGGACAACCGGCCGAACCGCTAACGCAAACAAACCAGCCGCCCTGGCGATGGGCACATCAGCTCCCTGGATGAAGTGATGGGTCAACGGGAGCTCCTGTTGCACCCATTAACTGGGAGTGAGTGGGTGGATGGTGGGGGCATATCAGCGCCCCCCTCCCTCTAGAGCCCTGGGGGGATGATTGGAGGGGTTGGTGAGCAGCCCGGCCTCCCCACGGCAGGTACCTGGTGCAGCGCCGTCAGCCCATCCACATTGGCGTAGTTGATGTCAGCGCCGCGGTCCAGCAGCCGCTTCACCTCCTCGGTGTCGCCGCTCGAGCAGGCGGCCAGGAACACGGCGCCGTCGTCGAACTTGACTCGGGTCTTCTTCTTCTTGAAGACGGGCGGCTCCAGGTCGGTCTCCGAGCCCAGCCAGCGCTTCAGCTGCTCGCCCCGCCGATGCTTGGCGTTATCCGCCCGCTTGCGATCGTCCGCCATCTTCCCACAGCACTCCGCTTCCCAAAACAATCCACACACCCCTTCCCCGCCCACCCAGCCACACACCGCACCAAAAAACTGCCGCCACCGCTGCCCGTCTAACTAACTCTACCCGCCCCACTCCCTCCCTCCGCGCTCATTGGGCACCGTCCTCCCACTCAGAACCAATAGGGCGGAGTCTGTCGCCGTCGCCGGTCGATTATTGGTCGAGGCTGCTGTCGGACAGCAGACTTCCCAGCCATTAAGTTAGGCTGCATTATTTACATTGGTTAAGGCTCGCGAGAGAGACGCGGGCACCAACCACAGCGCCACCTGGGTGCAGGAGGAGGCCGAGGCTGCAAATGAAGCCGAGGCGCAGGTGTGCAGTGAAAGGTTCATCATCCATCATGTGTTGTGCAGCAGCAACTGTTATAAACAGACCTGTTTATTTGTCTATCCTGTGCAATTCCTTTTCAGTCTTAAAATACCACATGTTGACTTTTTTTCACTTTTTAATTGACAATGTAACTTTTAATGATGTCATTGATTGTCCACAATCTTGCATAAGCAATATTATACTCTTTATCAGGCATCCATGATTGCAGTTATATATGTTTGATACTGGTATTTATCTGAAAAAGATCAGAATTTTAAAAAACGTTTTAATCCCAGAGCAGTTTACGACAATGTGCATAACCCCCAATTTTACAATCATGTTGCCCAACCCGTTTGCAGAAAATAAAATACAAAATATAGGTCCTGTAAAATTAAAGACACCTAATGTGATTATGCATTTGGTGTAACAGACTTAAGTCAATGGGGAATTGAATGAAACCCTTTGAGGTATAGTAACATTAAACATGAATGGGCATGCAATTACAAGCATTTTTTTAAAAAGTCCCAATCAAATGCAAAATTGCAGAAATGTTAAAAACTGAGATTAAATCTACAGAAAAATAAACATTTGAATCTGTAAACAAAATCAATATATCTTATTGTATAGGGTCTCATAAAATATTTTCTAGTGAAATACATTATTTTGTGAACCTGCTTACTACCAGTGAAAAAGGGGAATCAAAATATTTCAGTATGTAACAAAGTAATTAATTTATAATCTTGTGTGCAAGATTCTCAATCTTAAACGAGTGGCACTTTTTACAAGAGTGGCATTTTTCTAAGGAGTGCTCTTTAAATTATCTTACCTACGCATGATTTATTTTCATTCAGGTCTTTCCAAGATGACGCCAGAGCGAGGCGACTTCTTGCAAGCTGTGCCCAGCATGCCCTCTAATCCTATCTTTTACTCTCGTTCTATGCTTCTAAAACATCATTCTAACTGTAACATTATATTCTGCAGTCTCTCCTTCCTTCCCTATGTACGGTATGCATTGTTTGTACAGCATGCAAGAAACAATATTCACTGTATACCAATACATGTGACAATAATAAATCAAATCAAATCATATCACTTTTAGAGTTTAGAGAGAAATTGGTAGTTTCTCATGAATTAAACCCAGAAAGAAGAATAAGCAATTGATTAACAAATGGCAGCTGGATTGATGCCGGTTAAGCCAGTTAATGCTCCAATGTTTAATGTCTGTACATGATTCCAATCTATTGCTCTATGACTGGTTGTGTTCATCTTTGGCAACACACATCCACCTTTTCAGCCTGTTTATTGCTTTGCAAATTCTGTGTCCCAAAGATTTACTGTACCTACATGCAAAATAGTTATTGAACAAATTTCTGCATAGTTGACCAAATGCACTCATTGCACATGCCACAAATACTATTTGTCACAATCCAAAAGGAATTCTCACCCTAATTAATATAAATGTGTTCAAAAAGGTAGACAGTAATTTTTGAGTACTGTCTCCAACAAAGCCGTTTCTAAAAGCCACCAAACAGTACAGCAGTGTTCATCTGACTACACTTCATAACATGGGCTGGGCCTGAGTATCATTATAATTAATAATCTTTATTGTTACAAGTAGGCTTACATCAACACTGCAATGAAGTTACTGTAAAAAGCACCTAGTCGTCACATTCTGACGCAGCACGGTAGCATGGTGGTTAGCATAAATGCTTCACAGCTCCAGGGTCCCAGGTTCGATTCCCGGCTGGGTCACTGTCTGTGCGGAGTCTGCACGTCCTCCCCGTGTGTGCGTGGGTTTCCTCCGGGTGCTCCGGTTTCCTCCCACAGTCCAAAGATGTGCGGGTTAGGTGGATTAGCCATGCTAAATTGCCCTTAGTGTCCTAAAAAAAATAAGGTTAATGGGGGGGGGGGGGTTGTTGGGTTACTGGTATAGGGTGGATATGTTGGCTTGAGTAGGGTGATCATTGCTCGGCACAACATCGAGTGCCGAAGGGCCTGTTCTGTGCTGTACTGTTCTATGTTCTATGCCTGTTCAGATATACGAAGGGAGAATTCAGAATGTCCAAATTACCTAACAGCACGCCTTTCGGGACTTGTGGGAGGAAACCGGAACATCCGCTGATACAGGGAGAGCGTGCAGACTCCCAAGCCGGGAATCGAACATGGGGCCCTGGCGCTGTGAAGAACAAAGGTTGGGTCCAGATGAGATGTGAATGATGACATTAAAAAACTGTCTGAATGCAACATGCAAGGATAAATAAACACGTTAGGAAAGAAAAGATGGAGTCAACAGTTATGATCTAAATTTCTTGAATTCAGTATTAAGTCCAGAAAGCTGCAGAGTGCCAAGATGAAAGATACGGTGCTTTCTGATTATTTTCTGCAAATAATGTATCCATACAGAACCATCCATATATTTTACTTTTACTCAAAGAAGCAGAAAATGGGGAAAATGCAGAAAAGTAAATGAAACATTATTAATAATCAATCATACCTAAGTAATCACCAGAAGATTTAAATTACATTAAAATAAACTCCGAGGCATCGACTGTTCACCAAAATGATAAGTGATATCATCAGCGCACACACAAACAGAAAATTGCTGGAAAATCTCAGCAGGTCTGACAGCATCTGTGGAGAGAGAACAGAGGTAACATTTCAAGTCGGATTACTGTTTTTCTGTGTCTCCAGCATTTTCTGCTTTTGTTTCAGATTCCCGAATCTACAGTAATTTGCTTTTATTTTGGTGATATCATCAAACGGAAGTAAAATTATAAGTTAGAACAATGTCACTTTATCCTACACATCTTTATCCTTCTCAGGAAATTAAGAGAAGGGCACCTAATGTAATGTCAATCATCTTATAAATTACGCCCTGACGATGTGCTATTACACATATACAGCCAATTTCTCAACACTGAAATAAGAGTTTGAAATAAGTTATTGCAATGTAATCAGTGTGATTATGTACTCACAGCAAAATTCAATTTCCTAAACTGTGATCTAATTGTTTACTTGTGACATTAAAATTTGTTACTTTATTAGAAAAACGCTGCAACTATTAATTTAGTATATCATACCACAATGGTGAAATACAACATAGCCAGAAAATAATTTACTTGATTCAATTATAAGCATGCATTGGAACAAATCACTCCCCAGACAGTAAATGAAGGAGTAACAGTCATTTTGATTAATAAGCAATCGGTAATCCATTCTACAATTACATTAACCCCCACCCTAATTGTCATTGGAGATCTGTGATCCGAAGTGAAATCATTCAGCTCTTTGTAGATTCTGATTATTTCTAAAGTTGGTAACAAGCTTCACATGGTAAACACATGACATATTGCACCACATTCATTACCATGTAGGGATTTAAGTTCCATTACTATGACAGGAGAAGCAGCAGACTACTCCAGTCTTCGCATTCTTAAAACACACAGTTGATCTGAGATATGTAGATTGAAGAGGGGCATTTTCCAACATCCCAGTAAGAATCTCAAACACCCGGCAGCAATTGCTTTTCAATGTTTATAGTGCAGTTGCCAGCTCAACATTTGGTAACCTGGGGCTGCTTTTTTCATTTGATTTTTGACCTCCTCTTACCTCTGCATTATGGTTTTTCTGTAATGCCTATAACTGCATTGAAACTGTAATGTATCCAACTTACAAAAAAGTGTCCTGCTGAAAGCCTTTGATCGATTCATTTCATTAAGAGGTATCGCACTTTATTACTCTAACTTTTGTTTTGTCACATCAATGGCCAATTTGGTTGCCATGCTTGTTAATTTGGATTTTCATAATGAAATCTAACATAGATATTCGATCTATTTGTAAAATTCACTGCTTTACCAATTGCTGTCAAACATTCCAGTTCAAGTTCAATTGTGGCGAGCAGCAACAAAAATATTAATGCCTAATTTCATTATGAGGTTAGGACCTATCAAAGGTTCTGTTTTAGCAAACCGCAGCAGAAAGAACGGAATATGAATCTGTTCTTTATATTTGTAAATTGACTGTTCACATTCAATGTTGATATCATTATCTGAAACCACAATAACAAAAACTTTGAGGGGGGGGGGGGGGGATACAAACAATCATTGTTTATGGTGTGTAGTTAAAAGTTAGAGTCCAATTTCCGTGAGGAAAGGAATATGACAAGCATAAACACAGGAACTAGAAGCAGGAGTAGACAATAGGTCCCCAATTGAAAAATAAGTCACATAACTAAACTGATGTTTGAGATTTGATCAACAATAAGCTTTGCAGCCCCACAATGCAAATGTTCTCCTGCTTACATTTAGAAGTGTTTCCAGTCGCCAGGCGCATACATTGTGAGAGTTAAATGCCTGCAGAATACTGTATGCCCGTCAACGTTAAGAAAGGTTGCACAAGGGAAATCCCTGGCGTGCCATCTTGTGGAAATTCGGTGAAATGCGGAATTAACATTCGTTTGCAATCAAGGCAGAAAGATATGTGGCTAGGTGGGGGTGTGGGCAAAGGGTTAGCATCTCAAGTCCACATGGCTTCTTCATTACAAATGCCTCACCTCGCTGCCTTCAGCCCTAACTGCGGCATGACATATTTAACGGATTTTTGTTTGAGGATTGAACGGCTTTTGTCCTTTTTCATTCTTACAGAACGATGCTTGTGAAGTTTCAAACCAAGGAAAATTGGCTATTGATCCCGGGGGGTGTGGGTCACGTATCTCGTAGATTGACCCAAAGTAAGTGTTCTCAGACTGAGGGCATGTTGCGAGCTTCGGACCCAGTTCTGTAACCTATGCCTTGATTGATAAAAGCAAGTGTCCCATACGCCTTTTTCACTACCCTATTAACCCAGTTCAGTAAAGTATTTCAACAACGTGCTGTTGTAACTCTTTATTTTTAAACAGTCCTTGTAAAAGTACTGACAAATATCTGCGAGCCTGCCGGATTTTCCCTAGTCAATACCATAGGGGGTGTTCAGTAAATAGAGAAAGGTCCATGCAACGTAAGTGTGTGTGTGTGTGTGTGTGGTCGATAATAGAACCTCAACATGGCATGTTTGGGAGTTTTTTTTAGGTTTAGCTTCCGTCCGGTGACAATCTACCAAGAAGAATGTTACCGAGTAGCATGTCTGTGTCTACAATATGCAGGTCATTTAATGAAGTTGGGGTGGGAGGGGGTTAAAGTCGCTTCTGAACAGTAACTATTTATTTGGTGATGCATGTCGAGAAAAGGTGTGATTTCAATTGTGTAATAACCCAGTTGGCTCCTACTTGTCAGATCCCGGAACTGGTCGACGCTGAGACCTCAGGATCACCAGAACTCAGAGTTTGATGAAAGTGCAGAAACTTGTGGCCCCGGACAGTTTTGGATTCGAGTGAATCTCCCCCTGTTCCCAGTTTGAAATGAAGGCAGACACTTGGTAGCACATCGCCCAAATGTGTCTTGGCTGGTCAGAGGTTGTGACCCAAAGGACAGCGACCCAGTTAAAGCAGGGGCGAGATCATAACTTAAAAATAAACGACACAACAGCACCAACTAAATACACGAATAGGAAAGAATGAAATGACGTTCATAGCGAATTTTCCAACTATTGGATTTTAGCTGATTTCAATTTGGCAATTAAACGTGTTTCATTCAGGTTTTGAAAGACCTTTAAAGTGTATTTCCCAGGTCATTGTGAATTCCTACAATAGAACCACCAATATAAGCAGCAGACCTGTGACAAGCTTGTCTCTGACAAAAGCACAGTGGGAATCATGAAGTTGGAGTGGAATGACAAGAGAAGTTGTGAATGCGGAAGGTCATTGAACTTTGTTGAGTCAAAAACAGCCTGCATCCTCCCATCATGAGGCAGGGATTCTCCTTTGCTTGACGCTCATATCGTAATCGGGAAACAGGTGGAGAATCCCTGTTTACGACCGAATCGGGGACAGCGCCTGTTTTCAGATGCGCCACACCTTCCAAAACGCCATCATCGAGGAGTACCTCGCATGCCTTTAGGATGGCCTCAGGACGATATCTGAAGGCCCTCCTCCAATGCTCCACCCCCTGATGGACCAAGTTCCCGATGGCTCGTGACACGTGTGCTCTCAGTTTTCGTGAACCCGGCGTGGCGACTGTGTTCAATGGCGCCACAGTCGGGGGGGGGGGGCGCAGAGAGCCATGTCGCTGGCTGGGGGGCTTCGGTGAGGGCTGGGGGGACTGGTGGGGTGGCGAGGGGGTGTCCGGGGGGCACCATCTGGCACATTGGCTCCACGTGCGGCTGGTACCACGATGTAAGGCGCGACCCCTGCAGGTTGTTGCCATGCACGGCCACGGACCCGGTAATTCTCCAGGCGTTTATAGGAAGTATTCAATGAATGGCATTACACTGAGAAGTTTGGAGAAACAAACGGATCTTGGTGTGTTTGTCCATAGATCTCTGGAGACAGAAGGGCAGGTTAATAGGGTAGTGAAAAAGGCGTATGGGACACTTGCTTTTATCAATCAAGGCATAGGTTACAAAAGCCGGCAGGTCATGTTAGAGTTGTATAGGACTTTGGTGAGGCCACAGCTGAAGTACTGTGTGCAATTCTGGCCGTCACATTATAGGAAGGATGTAATTGCACTGGAAGGGGTGCAGAAGCGATTTACCAGAATGTTGCCTGGAATGGAACATTTAACTTATGAAGAGAGGTTGGATAGGCCTGAGTTGTTTTCTCTGGAGCAGAGAAGACTGAGGGGTGACTTGATCGAGGTGTACAAGATTATGAGAAGCATGGACAGCGTGGATAGGGAGCAGCTGTTCCTCATAGTTGAAGGGTGTTATGAGAGGACACAAGTTCAAGGTGAGGGGCAGGTGTTTTAGGGGGGATTTGAGAAAAAACCTTTTTACCCAGGGGGTGGTGATGATCTGGAACGCACTTCCTGGGAGGGTGCTAGGGCGGGTTGCCTCGCATCCTTTCGAAAGCATCTGGATGAGCACTTGGCATGTCATAACATTCAAGGCTATGGGGCAAGTGCTGGCAAATGGGATTAGGTAGGCAGGTCAGGAATTTCTTTTTTTCTAAATTTAGAGTATCCAATTTTCTTTTCCAATGAAGGGGCAATTTAGTGTGGCCAATTCAACTACCCTGCACTTCTTTGGGTTGTGGGAGTGAGACCCACGTAGGCATGGGGAGAATGTGCAAACTCCACACGGACAGTGACCCTGGGCCAGGATCGAACCCGGGCCCTGAGCACCATGAGGCAGCAGTGCTAACCACTGTATTATTCTGTGAATCCTAAAGTTAGAATTTCCCAGCTTGAATGGTGGCTCCTCAGTCTCGCCCCACAGTTTAGTTTGAAGTAACATGCTGGATTACCTTTTCTGTATCGATCACTATCTTAAAGATCTCTATGTGGCTCAGTAAACCAAATTAGTTGCTTCCATTGTGTTATATTCAAAATATTGGATCGGACACTGGTGAACTGCAAAGCTCTGTGACATTCATTTGCATTTTGTGTACAGATGTACTCATAGCAACAGGGCAAAAACATGCAAGTTATTTGTATAAACTTGGCAACGCTGTGCTTTGGAAGCAAGGCAATGGTAGAATTATACATTTGAAGTCTTGGCTTAAAGCAAGCTTGGTAGTAATGGTAGAATTCAAGCATGGGGTTAAGAAGATTCAGGTGATACAATATTAAGTTGGGGGCCGGATTAGCTCAGTGGGCTAGACAGCTCATTTGTGATGCAGAACAAGGCCAGCAGCACAGGTTCAATTCCTGTACTGGTTGAGGTTATTCACGAAGGCGCTGCCTTCTGAATCTTGCCTCCCATGTGTGGAGTGTTTAAACCACCATCAGTCAGCTACAGTCATCTGGGACTATGGCATCTTTAGCAAGAAGAAACAATTCAGACAGTTGCACAGAAGAAACTGCAAAATATTCAAATAATTTTTGATGCTTGATAATGCAACTGCACATTTTGGAAATCCCATAAAACAACACATTCAAGGGTTTTGAGGAGAAATACAACCACTATAGGATCAAGACACTGTTGGAAAGAACAAAGAACATAGAAAAGCACAGCACAGGAGCAGGCCCTTCAGCCCTCCAAGCCTGCGCCGACCATCTAAAGCCTTTTACGTGTCCGGGGTCTGTATCACTCTATTCCCATCCTCTTCTTGTATTTGTTAAGATGCCCCTTAAACGTCGCTATCATACCTGCTTCCAGCACCTTCTCTGGCAGCGAGTTCCAGGATTCTCCAATCTCTCCCAAGGCTAAGAAACTGACATTTCTTGATCTTTAATTGCACACACTAGAAAGAACAAAAATGTATAAAATGTTGCTATCTTCCTTTTGGTACAAACTTTAGTGTTCATCTCCAATTAAATCTGGTAAAGTTTTTTAAATTCCTTCATGGGACGGGAGAATCTCTGGCAAGGCCAGCAATAGTTGCCCATTCCTAATGCCCCTGGTGAAAATGGTGGTGTGCCTCCTTTAGCTGCTGCAGTCCATGTGTTGTAAGAACACCCACAGTGCTGTTAAGAAGGACGTTCCAGGATTTTAGTAGCAGTAAAGGAACAGCGATTCAGTTGCAAGTCAGAATGGTGTATGGCCTGGGAGGGAACTTGTAGGTGGTGGAGTTCTCAAGAATTTGCTGCCCTTCTCCTTCTGAGTAGTGATTTGTTGATGACACAAAACTGGATGGAATTGTGAGTTGTGAGGAGGCTACAAGGCAATTTAGACAAGTTAAGAGTGGGCATACACATGACAGATGCAGTACAACATGGCTAAATATGAAGTTGTACACTTCATTGTGAAAAACAGAAAGGAAGAATATTATTTAAATTAAGATATATTGGGAAGTGTGGATGTACAAAGGGATCGGGATGTCCTTGAAAATGGAGAGACCGTTGCAGCAAGCAATTAGGAAGGCAAATGTTGTGTTGGCCTTCATTACAAGAGAATTTGAGTTCAGAAATAGGAATGTCTTACTGCAGTGAAACAGGATCTTGGTGAGACCACACTGTAACGTTAAGTCCCTTTATGGAGTAACTCACCAAATAGTTGGATCTGTCCAAACCAGGATCCTTTTCTCGTGTGTTCTGATAATGGGCACGTTATCATGGAGCCTTCTACTCCTCTGGAACTTACACCTAGCATTGATCAATTACCATGTACATCATATTATCCTCTCAATCTTCTTCTGAAGATGGTCGGATGTGTCTCCCTTTATACCTTGGTCTGGAGACTGCATGTTGTGTCTGTACCGCCACCTGCTGGTTGGAGGTTGCACACTATTTAACTATGATATAGCCCATAGGCATATCACCACACACACCTGCAGTATTGCATGCATTTTTGGACTCCTTACCTAAGAAAGATATAAGCAAATTACTGGGATGCTGGAATCTGAAGCAAAAACAGAAAATATTGGACAATCTCAGCAAATCTGACAGCATATATCCAGAGAGAGATGTGAGCTAACATGTCGAGTCTGGTTGACTCTTTGTCAACGCTAGAGAGAACTGGAAATAGGATCAGATCTTTACTGTTGTGGGGTTGTGGATGTGGTGGAGCAGTGGGCTGGACAGAGGGTCAACGATAGCTGGAGATATACTCCACCAAGAAAGATATACTTACCACAAAAGGAATGCAGCAGAAGTAAGCTGATACTGGGATTAGCGGGACTGTCCTGTGTGAAGAGATTTGTTCTGGGCCCATATTCACCAGAGTTTAGAAAGATGTTCGGAGATCTGATTGAAAGGTATAAAATTCTAACAAATTGGACAGACTAGATGCAGAGAGGATGTTTTTCCTGTTTGCGGAATCTAGAACCAGAGGACACAGTTTCAGGATACGAGGTAGACCATTTAGGACTGAGATGAGGAAGTATTTCTTCACTCAGGGTGAACTTGTGGAATTCTCTACCACAGAAGGCTGTGGAAGCCAAGTCACTAAATGCATCAAGAAAGAGCTAGAAATTTGTTAAAAGATTTTAATGGCATCAAGGGGTATGGGGAGAAAGTGGGATTATGGTATTGAGATAGAGGATCAGCCACGATCATATTGAACAGCAGAGAAAGCTCGAAGGACCGAATGGCCTCCTCCATCTCCTAGTTTCTATGTTTCTATGATCCCATGTTTCCAGACATCTTGGGTTTGGAAGGTGCTTTCTAAGGAACCTTAGTGAGTTGCTGCAGTGTATCTTGTCGATGTCACACACTGTTACCACAATACAGGTGGATGGAGTGAATGTTTGAAAGGTGGTGGAAGGGGTTGCTTTGCCCTGGATGTTGTCGAGCTTCTTCAGTGTTGTTGGAGCTGCGCTCATCCAGGCAAGTGGAGAGCATTCCATCATACTCCTCACTTGTGCCTTGTAGATGGTGGACAGGTTTTAGGGAGGCAGGAAGTAAGTTAACTGCTGCAGAATTCCCAGCTTCTGACCTCTTGTAGCCATGGTCTTTATATGGCTGGCCCAGTTCAGTTTCTGATCAATGCTAACCTCCCGGATATCGATTATAGGGAACTCAGATATGGTAATTGTGATAGCCAATAGTAAGGACGTAATATGACACCAGGTAGGCAGGATAACAACTAGATTTATTTACTCTACTCACAATATTACAGTTACACTACTCCTCATCTCGTAGGGTCACCCTCCCTGACCTGCTCCCAGGTTGGAGTTTATATCCTGTGAGATTCCTCCCAATTAGGGGAAGGCTCTGCCCCCTCCACCCCAATCACTAGGGGAGTTTGTATTCAAAGGTGTAGGAAGGGAACTGTAGGAGGGTTTGGCCCCTGAGGAGGTCGTAACAGTAATCCTGCTGAACATCGAAGGAAGATAGTTAGAATCTCTCGTTGGAAATAATTATTGTCTGGCATTCGTGTTGGAAAGTAATAACAGTGATCCTCTTGATTTCTTGGTCTTTTGTATTCAGAACTGGAACAGGTAGCCTTGGTGACTTAGCTAGTGGTTTCATCTCACTTACCGAGCAGCATATAATATCTGCCATTCACCACTTTACTACCTTCTTGTTATAGCCAACCAAGATTGGGAACTTCCTATTAAGTATTTAGTGTGGCCCTATCCTTTTTAACCAGGTTGGATGTGCCAAAAGCAGCAGAAATGTTGATACAACTCACATAATTATATGTTTCTCACCATTCACTTAAAGTCCACTTAGAATTGTTAATTTCTCAAATGGCCATAAAGTTTATCAGATAATCCTTATGACAACAGTCTTTTCTGCTACTGTATAAAATGCTTTGCCAATGGTCTTGGCATTGATCCTAGTTGATAATATTGTTTTATTACTAAACAAATGCAATTTGGCCAACTGCCTCAAGTAGATTTGAGCAATAGGTCCCATTGGGAAAAAAAACATTGTAATGTACTGCCCTGTGAGTGAAATGTAGCATGAATATCTGGAGGCAAGTTCTGTTTGGGTGGAGGTCCCCGGTGCCGCCTAGGTCCTCGGCTTGGTTGGGGGATTTGATGGAATTTCTACACCTGGAGAAGATTAAGCATACCTTGAAGGGGTCGGTGCAAGGGTTCTACTCAAGTTGGCAGCCTTTCATTTCCTTTTTGGGTTGTTGATTACCCTCAGTTGTTAGGGGGAGGGGAGGGGGTTTGTCTTCTTTGTTGGGTTAAGGATTTGCTAAGGTTTTGTTTTCTTTATGGGGAGGGAAGAGGTTTGGCGGGGGGGGGGGGGAGGGGGGTCAGGCTGGGTATAGTTTAGGGATAGGATGGGGTTGTATTGTTAGTTGGTTTGTTTGTTATACAGAAAATTTGCTTGCACAAAAATATATATTTTTTAAATGAATATCTTAATAGCCAAACTTTGAATCTAGCTATGTCCCAAGATAGTTTTGGTACCATATTCACTGGAATATGCATGACTAATTTTACATACATAACAAACAGTACAATTAGAATTTGGTTGACATTGTAAGAAAACATTGTAAACAGACTTGTGATTATGGCATTTATGGTTTACGCTGAATATTGTTGTCTAACCAGCTTACTTATCAATAATATATAATTCACATTTACATTACCATTTAAAAATAATTCCAGCAATAAAAACATTGAAGTAGTGCAAAAGGAATGAACCAATGAAGATTGTTCACAAAATTTATGTTGGACAAGTGTGGAAGAGACTATTCTGAAAGGAGCACATTTCTAAAATGTATGTTTTTTTCTCTCTATATTTGGAAAGAAGAAAAACAACTTTGATGGATAACTTAAATCCTTCTCGGGGAGACTTTTACAGAGTGAAGTACTGAAGGATTGGGTTGAAGATGCAATGATCGTGCAAAGGCATTGAATAAATGTATTGAGCTAACCAACATGCATATTTCCAATGATTACATTTTATTTTATTGGTATTATGTTGATGAAATTGTAAAATCAATTTCAATATTTGTTTGTGGGAAAATATACCCTTTGGTCTGTTTAAGGAGCTATTTTGTTTATATATCATTGCAGACCTTTGATTCAGACTAATATCAAATTTTGCAGCTGCCCCTTGAGCCTAAAGGGATAACTTGCGTAAGCAAATACCGGTTTGCAAAGTAATAGTTCATGGGGAAATTTTATTTAATGGTATTGGCTTACCAACAGTATGAATATATTCCCATTGATTTACTGTCCAGTAAATAGTCAATGACTCTGCATTCATTTACATTCATCCGGTGATTTAGCTTTCTTGGAAACATATCCATCCTTGCACCATTTCCCAAAATGGAAGTACTATATAAACCTTGTGGTCAGCTTTATACTGTTAACCAATGTAATAACGTTGGCTCACCAGCTCGGTACGAAACAACAAACAACAAACAAACATACTGTCTTACAGTCTTACAGATTTGTGGCTGTTAGTCAGCATCCGGAATCAATCTGAAGCAAAAGCCCGCGCTTGTTAGAATGAACCCTCACCCTAGTCCCCTGATTGTTTTTCCTGGGTGATGTGACCCTATCGGCTGATCGCCCCTTAAAGGAGTCAGATGCCATATCCCTCCCGCTTGAAGTCCTTTTTTACAATGATAACAATTAAACTCTACGGTCTCCAATAAATTTAACATTAATCCATTCAACCAGTCCATCATAGATTTAGTCTCTTTGGTGGTTCCGCTTTCTGGCAGAGCGGTGTAACTCCACCAACTTGGGTGCTCCCGCTGAGGAACATTCTGCAGACACTGCTTCATCTGTTATCTCCTCAGGTACTGGAAAATCGGCCTCGTCCGTTTCTGTGGTGACGGCAGGCACACCTGTCACAGATTAACTCGGTACTTCACTACTCGGACAACCAGCACATTTCCTGCTGGCAATATGGTTTCCAGCTGTCATACTGGTTGCTGGGACAACTCTTGTCCTATTTCCTGACAATTCTATCTTGTACATTCGCTTCCTAAGACAGAGATCCTGTCTTGGCTACAGCAACTCCTGGGACCCAGCTTGGTCCGATTCCGAAATTTCTGACATACACTGGTTCATCTATTACAAATGATCTTGCTGCTTTGCCTGAATCATAGTTTGTCTTCTGCTAGCTCTGACTGGCTTCTTCCCTCCCTGGCAAGTTCGGAAACATCAGACTTCGGCTGGTCCCAAGATGCCGGGACATCAATAATTCTACTAGCGGCACTACTGTCATTGTGTGCGGCGCTGTTTGATACCCTAGAAGAAATCAAGACATTCTGGTTTCCAGAGTCTCACCTGACTGTTGTTTAAGACCTGCCTTGAAGGCTTGGACTACTCATTCAGCCAGTCCATTGGATGCTGGGTGTATGGTGCAGTCAGATATGCTTATACCATTCGTGGAGGTGAAATTTTGAAATTCAGCACTCGTGAAAGCCGTTCCATTATCCGACAAAATTATTTCAAGTATCCCATGGGATACAAAACACTGACGTAATTTATCAACTGTGGTATGCGCCATCTTAGTCTTCATGTTAAACACTTCCATCCACTTCGAATGGCCATCTATCAGGAGCAAAAACGTTGTGCCGAAAAATGGCCCCGCATTATCAGTGTGGACCCACACCCATGGCCAACCAGGCCTCTCCCAAGGGTGAAAACGGGCTGCAGCAGGAAACTTCTGTTGAAACTGGCACTAACCGCAGTGCTTCACTAACCTTTCTATGTTGGCAGCTGTGTCAGGCCACCAAACATAACTCCTGGTGAGCATCTTAATTTTTGAAATACCGAGATGGCCACTAAGTAATTCAGCCAAGAGCCCCTTCCTTGTACAGGGATGACTACTCTTGCTCTCCAAAGTATGATGGCATCTTCACAACTTAATTTGTCTTTCTGAATAAGATGGTTTCATCTCTTCAGACACTGGCTCGTTGGTGCATCCTGTTAATATTCTGCACTTCACTTTGGACAATGGCCGGTCTCTGCTAGTCCAATACTTGATTTACTGTGCTCAAAATGGCAATGTATCCAAGAAGTTTAGTGGCATCACAATTTCCTGCAGTATTGTGGGGGAGGGGGGGGGGGGAGGATGCTGGACTCAGGCAATGGTGGGCAACTCAGTACA
This sequence comes from Scyliorhinus canicula, assembly GCF_902713615.1. NCBI lineage: Eukaryota > Metazoa > Chordata > Chondrichthyes > Carcharhiniformes > Scyliorhinidae > Scyliorhinus > Scyliorhinus canicula. The sequence goes on along the minus strand of NC_052160.1, from coordinate 102,984,906 downwards.
TCCACATTTGTTATGTGCATTCCAGGCCGGTGTTGGAATGTATACTCATATGTTGATAAGATTAATGCCCAAAGCTGAATTGGCGGAATAGCCCTGTCTTCCTTAAAAAGACAAAAAAGTGGTTTGAGGTCCGTTACAATGGTAAAATACCTTCTATACACATACTGGTGGAACCTCCTTACTCCATACACAACAGCCAACTCTTTTTTCAATCTGAGAATAGCCATTTTCGGCCTCTTGAGAGGATTTGAGAGGCATATCCTTCAGACATATCACCCATTGAATGAGACAAAACTGCACTGATGTCATAAGGGGAGGCGTCACACGTTAACACCAATTTTCTGGATGTGTTGAGGTGCTTCAATAAACAAGATTAATTTAATAACTGCTTTACTTTGTTAAAAACATCTCTCCGAGGTGTCCTCCAAAACCAATGCTGGTGCTGTTTTCGGAACACATGTATGGGGGGCAAATGAGTCAACAAATGCAGCAGAAAACACACATTCCTAAGAAGAACTTAAGTTCAGATGTGTTTCTGGGGGACGATATCTCACTGGTATGGCGGTAGTAATCATGATCTTGATGGCCTCTCCAGTGTAGGTCGGAAATTTTGCTTATGTATTCTTTAATCCCAAAAGCTGAACCCCTTCTCGTAAGTACCTGCACATGTGTCCTCCTATTACAGTAGTGGATGCTCCCATGTTTACTTCCATCTCTACGGGTTTACCATTCACCAATGGGGGCTACCTTGCTCATTTTCACATTGCTCAGTGAATATACTCTGAAATCATTTGCAGGGAAATCTTCTACACTGTGTACTTGTGATGTGTTGATGCCTTTAGCACTGAGCAGGCTTGGTTTGCCCTCACACTGGTGCCTGAAGTGCACCTTCCTGAACAGTATTCTGCTTCCTTAAATCTGCAAGCCTCTGGAGAGTGATTACCTCCACACCGGTAACACTCTGCTTCAATCCTTGAGTGTTGCATTCATTCCCCTAAATCTTCTGATTCTGCTTGCAGCTCCATTTGCTTCCCGTTTAAAACTAGCATCTTAACCTTTGGCACCACTGCTGACTGCAGCTTCCCACACTAACTGATGAACCATGCTGTTATTTTGCATGCCGTGAACCTCCTGTGCATCCTGCACATTGCTCTCCATTGCTAGCACTATCTACAGCACCTTTTTCAGATTGATATCGGCCTCCGTTAATATCTTTCTCTGGATAGCCTCATTATTGACTCCACAAACTAAGTGATCTCTCAGCATGTCATTCAGGGTGGCCCCTAAGTCACAGTGCTCTACGATTTACCTTAGCTTTGTTACGTTGGTTGCAATGGTTTCTCCTGGGGCTCTCCCCATGGAATTAAACTTGAAACACTGCAGGATGACAGAGCTTTGGTTGAAAATGTGCCTTCACCAAATTCACTATCTCTGTGAATGAACTAGAATTGGGTGCATTCAGGGACGTAAGGCTGCGGATTAGACTGTAAGTCTATATTATAACCCCCAACAGACCCCTGGGGCACATCAATCGATCTCCCTATGGGACTCACAGAATATGAACTGCCCCGCTATTGGACAGAGTCCCGTCAAGCTGGGGCTCGTAAATTCACCCTTTGAAACCAACCCGGACTGAGACCGATACTTCCGGTTATCCCAATGGGACCCGTGAGCGGTAAGCCCTGTTGCGGCTTTTACTTTGAAATTAAATATTGTTAAATCTACCTTCTCGGGCCTCATAAGCTTTTATACTGGCGAGAAGGAAAAAAACTGCAGCTGTGATTCTGGAAGTCCTGACCACACTGGAATACATCAGCGCAGGAGCGAGGTCAGTGGGATTCTGAAAATGCCACTTTTTGGAGCCTAGTGGTCTTTGACAAAGGTGTAGAAGATTGGACCCAGTATACTGAATGGATGAGGTATTTCCTCCAGGCAAATGGTATTGTTGGAGATGACCGACAGACGTTACTGCTTTTGACCACCTGCAGGTCCCTGACATTCAATGTAATAAAAAGCCTCCAGCGGCTCTGGACTCAGAATCCTTCAACAAGCTCATGGAACTTCTCGCAAATCATTACAATTCAAAGCTATCTGTAATAATGCAAAGATACCGGTTCAATATGGCTGGGAATCTATGACGGATTTTCTGATGCACCTTCGTAAATTAACTTTGTTCCATCCTTCCCGAGATGTTAAGAGATCGGTTGGTGTGTGAATCAACAATATGGCAAACTCAGAGGAAGATATTAACAAAACTGACCTTGGACCTGAAAAGGACCATCCACTGTCACTCTCACGCAAGAATGCGGGAAAGGGAGCTCCAGGATTCTGTGGACTGCGGTGTACACAGCGTTGGGCGGCCCATGTTTGAAGAGCGGTGCCCCCAAGGACAGGGCTCAGGTGACCCAGTCACCGCCAAAACAACATCATGGTCAGGCCTGATGGCCCAGGGCCACCACGGTCCAGTAGGACATCTCCCTGGAGAATGATGAGGAGTACCCACAACAGTGCTGCATTTGCAGTCGCATGATCTGCAATGGTTGAGATTACCAGAATCAACAATGAACGCATCGCCCTTATCAGTTAACGCAGATGCCCTGAGCTACCCCTTGCCTATTTTCCTGTCTGGGGAGGAAGACCTGATGCAGCTAAATTGCATTATGGCTCACAAAGTAGCCCCAATTAGGATAAAACTTCAGGGCAACAGTTTTCTGCCTCTTCTTGCGGCTGCATTTGGTTCCTGTTTAAAACTACTATCTTCAATCCTGGTGTCACTGTTGACTGCAGCTTCCTGCCCTAACTGATGAACCATGCCGCCATTTAAAAAAAAAAACATTTTGAGTACCCAATTCATTTTTTTTCCAATTAAGGGGCAATTTAGCGTGGCCAATCCACCTACCTTGCATATCTTTGGGTTGTGGGGTTGAAACCCATGAAAACACAGGGAGAATGTACAAACTCTACACGGACAGTGACCCAGAACCGGGATCGAACCTGGGACCTCGGCACCGTGAGGCAGCCGTGCTTACCACTGTGCTACCATGCTGCCCTCCATGTCGCCATTTTGCGTGCTCTGAAGATCCGGTGCGCAGTGCAAGACTGAAAAAGATGCAGGAGGAAGACAAGAAACAGAATGCAGAATTCAGGAAGCGTATGGAGAGACTGACTGATTTTATCCAGAGCAGTACTCAGAAGAAAAAGAAGTTGGATTTAATGAACAAGCTGGATAGAAGTATTCTGCACAATGTGGTCGAGGTGGCTGGAGTGATTTCATTCTCATTAAAACAATGATGAAAGCAGATATGAGCTGATCAAAAAAAGGAATTTGCTCCTTCCGATGACAAACTGGAAACCTATTGGAGAGATGAGGAGTGAGACCCACAGAAAGCTGAGGAAAAAGATGCATTAAGGAATATGGAAATCTCAATGGAATCTTGCGCATGGGGTGACACGGTGGCACAGTGGTTAGCACTGCCGCCACACAGTGCCAGAGACCCAGGTTCAGTTCCGGCCTCGGGTGACTGTCTGTGTGAAGTTTGCACTTTCTCCCCGAGTCCGTGCGGGTTTCCTCCGGGTGCTCCGGTTTTCTCCCACAGTCCAAATATGTGGTTCGGTGGATTGCCCATGATAAAATTGCTCTTAGATTTGCAGATTTGGTAGGGGTACCGTTTATATGTTTGGTTGGGGTAGGGGGAAAGGGCGGAGGAGTGGACCTAGGTAGAGTCCTCTTTCAGATGGTCAGTGCAGACTCAATAGGCCAAATAACCTCCTTCTGCTCTGTAGAGATTCTATGGTTTTATGAACACAGAGTTGCTGTCCCTATGATTGGACAACAAACTTTCCGTAGGCTTCGTATGGGAATTCTTTCCCTGGGTTTGAGTGATACCAAGGCTCGGCTGGCAACATATACCCGGAAACTGTTGAACATCATCAGTACCACGGTGACCTGGTCACCCATGGACCACAGTCAGTTAGGCAACACTGGAAGTAGAACAAGGACGTGGACCCAATCTTCTCGGCCACGATTGGTTACAAAGACTCCACCTGGACTGGCAACAAATCTTCTGGATGGTACTGGCGACCCGCATGAAGTCCTCGGAAAATAGTCAGAGGTAGCATGCTAACCACCATGCACCAGCACGGTAGCATGGTGGTTAGCATAAATGCTTCACAGCTCCAGGGTTCCAGGTTCGATTCCCAGCTGGGTCACTGTCTGTGCGGAGTCTGCACGTCCTCCCCGTGTGTGCGTGGGTTTCCTCCGGGTGCTCCGGTTTCCTCCCACAGTCCAAAGATGTGCGGGTTAGGTGGATTGGCCATGCTAAATTGCCCGTAGTGTCCTAAAAAGTAAGTTTAAGGGGGGGGGGGGGGTTGTTGGGTTACGGGTATAGGTGGATACGTGGGTTTGAGTAGGGTGATCGTTGCTCGGCACAACATCAAGGGCCTGTTCTGTGCTGTACTGTTCTATGTTCTATGTTCTATGTTTTCCAGAAGGGCCTGGGAAACATAAAGGGAGCCAAAAAAAAAAACTTATGTTGATCCAGAGGCCCAGCCTAAGCAGTTCAGGACCCAACCAGACCCATATAGAAGCTTTGCGCAAGTCGAGGAGACACAGTTGGAGTGAGGCACATCCAGATCTTTTTCCTCAGCCTTCTGTGGGTCTCACTCCTCATCTCTCCAATAGGTTTCCAGTTTGTCATCGGAAGGAGCAAATTCCTTTTTTTGATCAGCTCATATCTGCTTTCATCATTGTTTTAATGAGAATGAAATCACTCCAGCCACCTCGACCATATTGTGCAGAATACTTCTATCCAGCTTGTTCATTAAATCCAACTTCTTTTTCTTCTGAGTACTGCTCTGGATAAAATCAGTCAGTCTCTCCATACACTTCCTGAATTCTGCATTCTGTTTCTTGTCTTCCTCCTGCATCTTTTTCAGTCTTGCACTGCGCACCGGATCTTCAGAGCACGCAAAACTTTTGTAGAAACTTTTACTGTCTGTTTTTATATTCTGAGCAAGTTTACTCTCATAATCTATCTTACTCTTCTTTATAGCTTTTTTAGTAGCTTTCTGTTGCCCCCTAAAGATTTCCCAGTCCTCTAGTCTCCCAGTAATCTTTGCCACTTTGTATGCTTTTTCCTTCAATTTGATACTCTCCCTTATTTCCTTAGATATCCACGGTCGATTTTCCCTCTTTCTACCATCCTTCCTTTTTGTTGGTATAAACTTTGCTGAGCACTGTGAAAAATCGCTTGGAAGGTTCTCCACCGTTCCTCAACTGTTCCACCATAAAGTCTTTGCTCCTAACCTACCTTAGCTAGTTCTTCTCTCATCCCATTGTAATCTCTTTGTTTAAGCACAAAACACAAGTATTTGATTTTACATTCTCACCCTCCAAGTGTGTCTAGCTGCAGCTCCTGTTAGACCGCATGATGGCTCTGGAGCTGCGGATGGACTCACTTTGGAGCATCCGCGATGCTGAGGAGGTCGTGGATAGCACGTGAGTTGGTCAGACCGCAGATTAGGATTGGTGACGGAGACAGGGAATGGGTGACCAAAAGGCAGAGAAAGAGCAGGAAGGCAGTGCAGGTATCCCCTGCGGTCATCTCCCTCCGGAACAGGAATACCGTTTTGGCTACTGTTGAGGGAGATGTCTCACCAGGGGAAGGCAGTAGTAGCCAGGCTCATGGCACCGTGGCTAGCTCTGCTGCACAGAAGGGCAGGAAAAAGACTGGCAGGGCTATAGTCATAGGGGATTCAATTGTAAGGGGAGTAGACAGGCGTTTCTGTGGTTGAAAACGAGACTCCCGAATGGTATGTTGCCTCCCGGGTGCTCGGGTCAGGGATGTCTCCGATTGGCCATACTGAAGGGGGAGGGTGAACAGACAGTTGTCGTGGTGCATATAGGCACCAACGATATAGGTAAAAAAAGGGATGAGGTCCTACAATCAGAATTTAGGGAGTTAGGAGATAAGTTAAAAAGTAGGACCTCGAAGGTAGTAATCTCAGGATTGCTACCAGTGCCACGGGACAGTCAGAGTAGAAATTCAAGAATAGTCAGAATGAATACGTCGCTTAAGAGATGGTGCAGGAGGGAGGGGTTCAGATTTTTGGGACATTGGAACCGGTTCTGGGGGCGGTGGGACCATTACAAACCGGATGGTCTACACCTGGGCAGGACTGGAACCAATGTCCTAGGGGGTGCTTTTGCTAACACTGTTGGGGAGGTTTTAAACTAATGTGGCAGGGGGATGGGAACCAGATTAGGAAGTTAGAGGTCAGTAAAGAAGCAGCAACTAAAGCCAGTAAGGTACGAGACGATAAACTCAATGTGACTATGGGGAAGAGTAGACAGGGAAGAGATGATGAACGCAAAGGTGGTCTGAGGTGCATTTGTTTTAATGCAAGAAGTGTAGCAGGTAAGGCAGATGAACTTAGGGCTTGGATCAGTATCTGGGAATATGATGCTATTGGTATTACTGAGACTTGGTTGAGGGAAGGGCAGGACTGGCAACTGAATATCCCAGGGTATAGATGCTTCAGGAGGGATAGAGAGGGAGGTAGAATGGGTGGAGGAGTTGCATTACTCATCAGAGATGATATCACAGCTGTGATTAAGGACGGCACGATGGAGGATTCGAGCACTGAGGCAATATGGGTGGAGCTGAGAAATAGGAAGGGTGCAGTAACATTGTTGGGACTTTACTACAGGCCTCCCAAAAGCGAGCATGAAGTAGAGGTACAAATATGCAGACAGATTATAGAAAAATGTAGGAGTAATAGGGTGGTTGTGATGGGAGATTTTAACTTCCCCAACATTGAATGGGATTTGTGTAGTGTTGGAGGCGTAGATGGAGCAGAGTTTGTAAGGAGCATCCAGGAGAGTTTTTTAGAGCAGTATGTAAATAGTCCAACTCAGGAAGGGGCCATACTGGACCTGATATTGGGGAATGATCCCGGCCAGGTGGTTGATGTTTCAGTCGGTGATTACTTTGGGAATAGCGATCACAATTCCGTAAGTTTTAGAATACTCATGGACAAGGACAGGAGGGGTCCGAATGGAAGAGTGCTAAATTGGGGAAAGGCAGAGTGTAACAAAATTCGGCAGGAGCTAGGGAATGTGGATTGGGAGCAGCTGTTTAAGGGTAAATCCACATTTGAAATGTGGAAGTCTTTTAAGGAAAGGTTGATTAGAGTGCAGGATAGACATGTTCCTGTGAAAATGAAAGATAGAAATGGCAAGATTAGGGAACCATGGATGACGGGTGAAATTGTGAGACTAGCTAAGATGAAAAAGGAAGCATTCATAGGATCGAGGCAACTCAAAACTGATGAAGCTTTGGAGGAATATCGGGAAAGTAGGACGAATCTCAAACGCGCAATAAAGAGGGCTAAAAGGGGTCATGAAATATCTTTGGCTAACAGGGTTAAGGAAAATCCCAAAGCATTTTATTCGTATGTAAGGACCAAGAGGGTAACTAGAGAAAGGATTGGCCCACTTAAAGACAAAAGAGGAAATTTATGCGTGGACTCAGAGGAAATGGATGAGATTCTTAATGAGTACTTTGCATCGGTGTTCACAAAGGAGAGGGACAAGACGGATGTTGAGGCTAGGGATGGATGTTTAAATACTCTCGGTCAAGTTGTCATATAGAAGGGGGAAGTTTTGGGTATTCTAAAAGACATTAAGGTGGACAAGTCCCCAGGACCGGATGGGATCTATCCCAGGTTACTGAGGGAAGCGCGGGTCGAAATAGCTGGGGCCTTAACAGATATATTTGCAGCATCCCTGAGCACGGGTGAGGTCCCGGAGGACTGGAGAATTACTAATGTTGCCCCTTTGTTTAAGAAGGGTAGCAGGGATAATCCAGGGAATTATAGACCTGTGAGCTTGACGTCAGTGGTAGGCAAACTGTTGGAGAAGATACTGAGGGATAGGATCTATTCACATCTGGAAGAAAATAGACTTATCAGTGATAGGCAGCATGGTTTTGTGCAGGGAAGGTAATATCTTACAAACCTAATAGAATTCTTTGAGGAAGTGACAAAGTTAATTGATGAGGGAAGGGCTGTAGATGTCGTATACATGGACTTTAGTAAGGCGTTTGATAAGGTTTCCCATGGCAGGTTGATGGAAAAAGTGAAGTCGTATGGGGTTCAGGGTGTACTAGCTAGATGGATAAAGAACTGGCTGGGCAACAGGAGACAGAGAGTAGTGGTGGAAGGGAGTGTCTCAAAATGGAGAAGGGTGACTAGTGGTGTTCCACAGGGATTCGTGCTCTGACCACTGTTGTTTGTGATCTACATAAATGACCTGGAGGAAGGTATAGGTGGTCTGATCAGCAAGTTTGCAGATGATACTAAGATTGGTGGAGTTGCAGATAGCGAGGAGGACTGTCAGAGAATACAACAAAATATAGATAGATTGGAGAGATGGGCAGAGAAATGGCAGATGGAGTTCAATCCAGGCAAATGCGAGGTGATGCATTTTGGAAGATCAAATTCAAGAGCGGACTATATGGTCAATGGAAGGGTCTTGGGGAAAATTGATGTGCAGAGAGATCTGGGAGTTCAGGTCCATTGTACCCTGAAGGTGGCAACGCAGGTTGATAGAGTTGTCAAGAAGGCATACAGCATGCTTGCCTTCATCGGACGGGGTATTGAGTACAAGAGTTGGCAGGTCATGTTACAGTTGTATAGTACTTTGGTTCGGCCACATTTGGAATACTGCGTGCAGTTCTGGTCGCCACATTACCAGAAGGATGTGGATGCCTTGGAGAGAGTGCAGAGGAGGTTCACCAGGATGTTGCCTGGTATGGAAGGTGCTAGCTATGAAGAAAGGTTGAGTAGATTAGGATTGTTTTCGTTGGAAAGACGGAGGTTGAGGGGGGACCTGATTGAGGTCTACAAAATTATGAGAGGTATGGATAGGGTGGATAGCAACAAGCTTTTCCCAAGAGTGGGGGTGTCAGTTACAAGGGGTCACGATTTCAAGGTGAGAGGGGGAAAGTTTAAGGGAGATGTGCGTGGAAAGTTTTTTACGCAGAGGGTGGTGGGTGCCTGGAACGCTTTACCAGCGGAGGTGGTAGAGGCGGGCACGATAGCATCATTTAAGATGCAGCTAGACAGGTTAATGAATGGGCGGGAACAGAGGGAAGTAGACCTTGGAAAATAGGAGACAGGTTTAGATAAAGGATCTGGATCGGCGCAGGCTGGGAGGGGCCGAAGGGCCTGTTCCTGTGCTGTAATTTTCTTTGTTCTTTGTTGAAGGGGTTGGATTATGAGGAGAGGTTGAGTAGACTGGGACTGTGCTCGTTGGAATTTAGAAGGATGATGGGGGATTTTATAGAAACATATAAAATGATGAAGGGAATAGATAGGATAGATGCGGGCAGGTTGTTTCCACTGGTGGGTGAAAGCAGAACTAGGGGGAATGGCCTCAAAATAAGGGGAAGTAGATTTAGGACTGAGTTTAGGAGGAACTTCTTCACCCAAAGGGTTGTGAATCTATGGAATTCCTTGCCCAGTGAAGCAGTAGAGGTTCCTTCATTAAATGTTATTAAGATAAAGATAGATAGTTTTTTGAAGAATAATGGGATTAAGGGTTATGGTGTTCGGGCTGGAAAGTGGAGCTGAGTCCACAAAAGATCAGCCATGATCTCACTGAATGGCGGAGCAGGCTTGAGGGGCCAGATGGCCTGCTCCTGCCCCTAGTTCTTATGTTCTTATATGCCCGGCCTACAGAAGTAGAAAACTAATTGAGACGGCTAGAGAGCTTGGGCATCACACGTCCGGTGCAGTTCGCAGAGTGGGTAGCGCCAGTGGACTTGGTGCTGAAACTTGACAAGTTCGTCCACCTGCGTGGCAATTATAAAATCACAGTGGACTGGTACCCCATGCCACTCGTAGAAGATCTCTACGTAAAGTTTTCCAGCGGTTACCCGTTCATGAAGCTCGATATGAGCCATGCGTACCTCCAATTGGAGTTAGACACGGCGTCATTGCAATATGTCACCATCAAAACCCACAGAGGGTTGCACGAATACGCTTGGCTCCCCTTCGGGGTGTTGTTAAGCATGTGCGATTTTTCAGTTGGTTATGGAAAACATCCTCCAAGCACTTCCCAGGGTTTCTGTCTACCTGGACGATGTGCTCATTACAGGAACCTTTGAGAAGGAGTACCTGATCAACCTGGAAGAGGTCCTCTGATGGTATTCTGGTGTGGGTGTCCACCTGAAGAGGGGAATGTATGTCCTCCAGCCGAAAGGGTTATGTACCTTGGGTACTGTATTGATAAGGATGGGTTGCACCCAGTGGAGGTAACATCCAGGGTATCGGGAGCCCCTAAACTGGAAAACACAGTGGAGCGGTGGTCATTTTTGGGGCTTATAAATTATTCCATGAAGTTCGTCCTGTATCTGGCTAAATTATTCGCGCCCCTGCACACGCTATTGAAGAAAAAACAAAAATGGGTGTGGAAAGCACCACAGGAGGAGGCACTCACAAGAGTGAAGCGGTAGTTGGTGTTATCTCAGCTATGGACACACTTCGATCCAACAAGACCATTTGTCCTAACATGTTATGCCTCCCTGTATGGCATTAGGGAGTGTTTTCCCACCGGTGGGACTATAGGACAGAAAGACTGATAGAGTAAGAACATAAGAATATAAGAACTAGGAGCAGGAGTAGGCCATCTGGCCCCTCGAGCCTGCTCCGCCATTCAATTAGATCATGGCTGTTCTTTTGTGGACTCAGCTCCACTTTCCGGCCCGAACACCATAACCCTTAATCCCTTTATTCTTCAAAAAACTATCTATCTTTATATATGCCTAGAACCTCTGCTGATGCAGAGCGCAAAGGATGGACTGGCCATGATATATGCAGTAAAGAAATTACACCAGTACGTCTATGGATGTCATTTCATGGTGATCATGGACCATAAGGCCTTACTCGGCCTCTTTAAGAACGACAAGATAATTCCACCAATAGCCTCGGCCAGAATCCAACGCTGAGCACTGCTGTTGTCCTGTGCCTTGTAGATGGTTGACATGCTTTTGGGAGTCTTGGGGAGACTTTCCATCAATGATAAATAATATTAGAGACAATAGCTCTTCATTCCCAACATTGCATTTAGGGAGTACCCCAGTGATGCGCTGGGGAATCCCGCTAGAAACCTCCTTTGGACAATTGCACTGGGCTGGGAACCGTGGAATCCATAGAAGGAATACCTGGGCAACCTAGAAGACGTCCTCTGATGGTTCCTCTGCCCATCGAGTCTGCACTGACTCACCAAAAAGGCATCCTATATGGGCTCACTTCCTGCAACCCTATAATCCCACCTAAACTGCACATTTGTGGACACTAAGGGGAAATTTAGCAAAACCAATCCACCTAACCTACACATTTTTGGACTGTGGGAGGAAATCTGAGCAGCCGGAGAGGACCCACACAGACACAGGAATAAAATGAAAACTTCACACAATCACCCAAGGCCAGAACCAGGCTCCCTGGTACTGTGACAGAGCAGTGCTAACCACTGTGCCATCGAGTCAACTGATTTAAAACACTTCAAATGGTTCTGTCAGGATTACCTTGATAGTTACTCTGAAAGAGTTAGCAAACAAAAATTATTTCTAAATCAAGAGGGCCTAATTTAAAAATCCAGACCCCGCCTGGCACAGGACACCCTGAGGACCCACCATACCACCTCCACCCCCGACCTGGACAAACTCTCCCGTCCACCCCCCTCCCCCAAGCCCCCATCCCCCGATGCAATCCAGTCCGACGCAACCCCTCTCCCTCCCAGACTGACTCCCCACCTCCCCCGGACTGACCTCCGCCTCTCCCTCCAGTCGGACCTCCTCCTCCCATCCTGAATGACCCATCTCCAGGACAGATGCCCCCTACCTGTTGAGTCCGGCACCCCCCATGCTCCTTCTGAGGGAGTTACGGGCAAATATTTTCTGAATTCCAGAGTTATTCATCGTGGCAGTAGTGTGAAACAATTGGCGTGAGGAGTCAGATGATCACTCAGTTGGTTAAGGTTTTGGTTTTGGAGGTGGGTTTTAAGAAGGGTTTTATCACATCCCAAAGTGCTTCACATGCAAAACATACAAGCAGGATATGAAGGTTTTAAAAGGTCTGGTTTATTCTGTGAGTATCGAGGAAAGGAACACGAGTCAAGCCAAGGGTGCAGAGTTTATCACAGGGTTAAAAGGCATAATTTCTCCTTCTATTGTAATAAAATCTTGACTTGTTCTTGATCTGATATCTGACAGTATAGAGTGTTTGGTGGTTGTTGGGTAAAGGGAAGACTTACAGATGTGGAGCTCAGTGCCACTGACATACATATGAAGAGTCCTATAAACTAACCAACTTGCACTACGTGGACAGTATTGCTAATGGCTGCCAAAGTCACCAGAGGTCTGAACCAATATGTCTATACTGCTTTCCAAGCTTCTGCCGATGAAATCAACAACATCAGTCAATCTGCATTCCCAAAAAGGTATCAAGCTGTTGACTGATGAGTTGTCATCAGACCAAGCAATTACTTTAATTTCCTCCGGAACAATCGATAGCAGAATATAAGGGTACTACAGTCTTTTTTTCACATGGCAGGATATCTTCAAGTCCAGAAAATCACACATCTCTAACATTTCCTGAGCACAATTTCTTTATCTTGCTGGACTGCAGATTGATTATCAACAAAGCAGGATTATGATGGTTAATAATTTCCCAGATTCAACATTAAGTTCAAGTTGTGGTACTTCCATTTTGAAGTAGGTCACAGTGCTATGTTTTGTCAAGCTGTAAAGGAATATCACATTGATTGCAAGGAGACTAGGATTAGTCGTGGCACTTCGGAGACAGTGATGAACAGTGCATAACATCGACGGCTGTGGAGGCACCAGGTCACAGAACACAGACACCTTGGGTGGGATTCTCCCCTACCTGGTGGGGCGGGGGTCCCGATGGGACGGAGTGGCATGAACCACTCCGGCGTCGGCCCGCCCCAAAAGTGCGGAATCCTCCGCACCTTCAGGGACTAGGCCGGCACCGGAGTGGTTTGCGCCCCGCCGGCTGGCATGGAAGGCCTTTGGCATCATGCCAGCCGGGGCCGAAGGGACTCCGCCGGCCGGCGCGAGTCCGCGCATGGGCAGGAGCATCAGCGGCTGCTGACGTCATCCCCACGCATTCGCGGGGGGGGGGTCACCTACGCGTCAGCCATCGCAGAGGCTGACACGGCCGACGTGTAGGAAAAGAGTGCCCCCACGGCATAGGCCCGCCCGCAGATCGGTGGGCCCAGTTCGCTGGCCAGGCCACCGTGGGGGCACCCCCCGGTGCCAGATAGCCCCGCTCCCCTCCCCAGGACCCGGGAGCCCGCCCGTGCCGCCAGGACCCGCCGGTAAGGGACCTTGTCTGATCTATGCCGGTGGGACTGGCAAAGAACCAGCGGGACTTCTGCCCATCGCGGGCCGGAGAATCGCCGCAGGGGGCCGCTGCTAGCTGCCGCCAAATGGCGCAGCGCGATGCCCGCCCCCGCTGAATCTCCGGTGCCGGAGAATTCTGCAGACGGTGGGGGGGGGGCGGGATTCACGCCGCCCCCCCCCCCGCCCCCCCCCCCCCCCCCCCCGGCGATTCTCTGACCCGGCGGGGAGTCACAGAATCCCGCCCCTTAAAGCAGCTCTTTATATCTCTTGCGAGACTTGGTGTGCGCAACAATATAGCCAGGGTCTCCAAGTTCATTGTTATGTGCCGCTTGCTACAATATATTCCCAAACAGCAACACATAAATATAGAGTAGATGGAGGAGGAAGGCATCCACGTACAGCTGGGAGATGAGCGGGTCAAAAATGAGGAGAGTAAGTGTTTTTTGCAGAACCACTTTTGTAAGTAGCTACAACCACTTGGTGGGATCTCAAATATTGTGCCCTCACCTAACTGCCCCAACTCCAATACTTTATCAATTCTTGACAAATCTCACTGTGTAGTTGTTAAACCTTCCTTAGTTTTGATTTGTGCTTTAATTTTTTTTTAAATTTAGAGTATCCAATTCATTTTTTCCAATCAAGGGGCAATTTAGCATGGCCAATCCACCTATCCTGCACATCTTTGGGTTGTGGGGGCGAAACCCACCCAAACACGGGGAGAACGTGCAAACTCCACATGGACAGTGACCCAGGCCGGGATCGAACCTGGGACCTCGATGTTGTGAGGCAGCAGTGCGAGTCACTGCACCACCGTGCTGCCGCCGATTTTTGAATTAATAAATTACCACAGACCTTATTCTTTTCATCTGTTAAAACCTTGTATACAATCACGACAACATGTTCTGTAACCAGCTGAAATGCAACATAATCAAATTGATATACCGGCCCACCCCCACCAGATTTTTCAGTGGTTAGTGTTTGGTGTTTTTTAAAATGATGCTTTCCATTTATGGTAATACATGCTTCCAGTCACAAAAACATCCTGCGATAATTACTTGTTGCTTCCTGGCACTGAGGCAATTTTGGATTCAATTTGCCTCTTTGCCTTGAACCCTATGGCCTTTTACTTTTCTGACTAGTCTGTGTGTGGGAGCATGTCAAAAGCCTTGCTAAAATACATGTCAACTGTATCAGATGCGCTACGTCATCTACATTTCTATTACCCCCTTAAAACTTCAATCAAGTTAGTCGACGTGAACGTCCATTAACAAATCCATGCCTACTGTCCTTCAATAATACATGCCTTTCTAAATGATCAATAGAATCCCTCCAGTGCAGAAGGATGCCATTCGGCCCATCGAGTATGCACCAACCCTTCAAAAGGGAATTTTACCTAGGCCCACTCCCCCGCCCTATTCTCTTATTTTCATGCATTGATTATGGCCAATTCACCTAACTTGCATATTGTTGGATTTTGGGAGGAAACTGGAGCACCCGAAGGAAACCCATGCCGACACGGGGAGAATGTGCAAATTCCACGCAGACAGTCAGTTTATTCAGAGTTCGCACTGTCGTTGTGTTGTCACACTCTAATTGATCCCAGGTCCCTGACGCTGTGAGACAGCAGTGCTAACACCCACCCCTCTACTGTTCCACAGAATTTCTTCCAATAATTTGCCACTTCGAACCTGGGAGACAGGCCATGATTGCACTGGGACAATCAGGTCCGGCATTAAAAACAGGCACTTCTGAGAGTTTGCGCTGAACAGCTGATGCAAGGGTGGAGTTGAGCAATGTTACAGAGATGAAAATCAGCAGATTTTACGATGGTATGGAAATGTGGCAGGTTCAAATATATCGTATGTTCAAGTATAATGCTGACGTGGCAAACAGTATAGTTCAGCAGCAGATCATTGCTGGGAAGAGGGCTAGAATTGGTGATGAGGGGACAAAACTTGTGGCACAGACCAAAAATGCTAGTTTAATTGGAGAAAAATTCTGGCCATCCAATGCTGGACATTGTGCAAAGAATCAGACTACTTAGAGCTGGGGGAGAGATCAAAACGTAGCGGGGAGGAGAAGACAGATAGAGCTGGGTAACATCAGCCTACCTGTGGAAATTGATGCTTTAATTTCAGAGTATGTTGCCCAGGGGCAGTATATAGCTGCGAAAAAGGAGATGATCAAGGATAGTGAGAAGAGAAACCGTTGCTCTGGCAATGACACGATAGATAGGAGTGAAACCAATCAAGCTCAGTCCCATCCAATGAGATGACGATGAACAATGTCGGAGCAAAATTGCTGTCAAAGGCTGCAGACGGGCCAGTGCAGTTGAGGAGGGATATTTTACCTTTGTCACAGTGAACTGGGATGGCATTTGTGACTTTGATAAGAGCTGTTTTGGTACAGTGATGACATGAATGAAAACCTGATTGGGGGGGATTCAAGCATGATACTGGGTATGAATCTGGGAGGCGATAATGGCTTTGGAGAGGATAGGAATTTAAAGACGAGAAGGTAGATTGCAAAGACGGAGAGGTCAAGGGTTAATTGAGGAGGGTGATGATGGCAGATTTCAAGATGAGGGGGAAAGAATCTGGGAAGAACGTTGTTAACTACCATAGAAGCCAGATGGGAGGTTGAGTGGTCAGCAGTTTAATAGGGTCTGGACAGCAAGGAATTGGTCTCACTGACAAGGTGAACTTGGAGAGGATATGAGGGGAGATAAGAGAGAAACTAGAGAAATGAGCAAATTTAAGTTTAGAGCAGGTTTAGGGAAGCTTTAGAGGACATTAGGCCTGATTGTCTAAAGAAAGCAAGGGAAGCAGAGTTAGCAGTTTAGCAGATTTCCTCAATCTTCTGAACAACAAAGTCCATAAGTTCATCACGCTTATTATTGAATGTGAGGATGAAGGAGGCAGTGGAGGGTGGCTTAAGAAGCCAGTTAGTGGTACAGAAGAGAAGCTGGGTGCAATTTTTGTGGTTGAGCCAGATCTGGTAGTGAATAGCGCAGCCAGTTGTTTATCAAAGAAATTCAAAACTGCATGGCTTGTAATTAAGGGAGTGGAGGTGAGAGGAAAACAGGGGGGTGAATTGAATGTGAAAGAGTTTTACCAGGGACAAGGGCATCAAAAGTAACAGAGAAGGAATGATTTAACAAATCAATAGCTGCTGAGATGACATGATAGATTATCGGCCAAGGACTAGATTGTTGAAAATCTGAGGGTGCGATCTGTCGGACACACTGCACCCGAAAAGCAGAGCACTGCAGTGCAACATGGCCGGTAAATGGCGGGAGACCCCACTTCCAGGATCTACCCAGCTCGCCACACCTCGCGAGATCTAACACAATTTCATGAGATGTCATGGTGTGAAGTCAACCCATTGTGGGCGGGATTAACTTTTGGCAAATCTGCATATTAGAGCGAGACAGCTCATGTCACTTTAATATACAGTTCACTGAGATAACCAAGGCATTAGGGACCGGGGTTCTCCGCCGGCGTTATTCTCCGTTATGCCAGTGCCCGGGGGTTTCCCGAAAGCATGGAGCTGCCCCACAATAGGAAACCCCATTGACAGGCTGGTGTAGCGGAGAATCCCGCCAGCCGGTCGGGCAGGAATGTGGTGCGGCGGGGCAGAGAATCCCGCCCAGGATCTCTCCCCTTTGCCTTTGAGACCTGAGAGAGAAAATGCAGTTAGTAAACTCAACAGAGAGTGAGCAAGAGGAATGGAGATGTTGAAATCACCAAAATGTAAAGTTGCTCAGTGCAGAGGCAGAGAGAGGAAAACAGGGTAGATATCACAGTGAGAATTTTTGGGTGGGTATATTTGGGTGGGCAATACAGAGCAAGGATTGTAAATGATTCAAGCAGGGAAATCTTTTGAAGACTTGCACGCAGCAGCCCTATTGGTTTCATAACAAAGTCAGTGATTTACTTGATCCCATTTTTCAGCCACTCATGTATTCCATAGGTCCTGCTGGGATTGCTACTGTAGTCTTGGTGCTTTACTTTTGAAATTAGTTATCGAATGGCTAGTTTTAAATATCTGTTTATGTCTGGTCCTTGCTGCTTCAGCTCGTGCTTTTGCTTCATATATTTAACTCCATTTCAAAACTATTTTTGTGCCATCTTTTTCCCAACATTTCCACTGACGGCTGTTTTCTCAGGAGCAGTATGGAAATTCCAAATGCAACACTAGATTTAAAAGAGGAAACATACTTAATGTTGGGAGATAATAAGGAGCTGTAATTACATCTAATGTGTTTGCTGCCCACTCAATGTCATTGCAGAATTTGAATTATTAGACCCAAGGGCAGTTACCTGGATATGTGTATGGAGACCTATTTTCATTGTCTATGATTCACAAGTAAGGTAATAACCTTGACAAAGACCTCCACACAAGTTTCACCAAGGGACACCTCTGCCTGGGGCTACAGCATTTTATTTTTATACTATTAGATCCTGCAGAGTTACCACTGAAGAAAGTAATTATCAGTCTTCAGAACAACAAGACACCAGATAAGTCATAATTTTGTTTGCCAGGAGAAACACTTTCATCTGTTTCTCTATAAAGTATGACGGTATGAGGTGTAGCAATGTCACCATATACATAGGGTGGCATGGTCGCACAGTGGTTAGCACTGCTGTCTCACAGAGTCAGGGACCCGGGTCCAATTCCGGCCTTGGTGACTGTGGAGTTTGTACATTCGCCCTGTGTCTGCGTGGGTTTCCTCCGGATGATCCAGTTTCCTCCCACGGTCCATAGATATACAGGTTAGGTGGATTGGCCATGATAAATTGCCCCTTAGTGTTATAGACGTGCAGGTTAGGTTATGGGGTTATGGGGATAGGGCGGGTAGATGGGGGAATAGCCATGGGTAGTGTGCTCACTCGAAGGGTTGGTGTGACTTGATGTGCTGAATGGACTCCTTCTACAAGCAGAGTAGGATTCCATGAAATTCTAGCAAATAATGGTGGCTTCTCAGAAAGTGCAAGCGTCATCGATAGCATAAATAATCCCTGACAGCAGTGCCATAATTTTTTATGAATAGGAAAAGGTTCTGTTCTTTTAACCTGTAAGAGGTTTTAGACCATGAGAATGGGTAAGTAAATGGCAATACCCTAGACACAGCCACATTCCTTCATAATGCAGCCGTTTTAAGCCATAATTATTTGAAGAAACAAGCAGACTGAGATGGTGACTGCCAGGAGAACAAGACAATCCTATCAAAGCCAAGTTTCAAAGATTTAAATCTTTTAAATCAAAGGGCAGCAGGGTAGCATGGTGGTTAGTAAATGCTTCACAACTCCAGGGTCCCAGGTTCGATTCCCGGCTGGGTCATTGTCTGTGTGGAGTCTGCACGTCCTCCCCCTGTGTGCGTGGGTTTCCTCCGGGTGCTCCGGTTTCCTCCCACAGTCCAAAGATGTGCGGGTTAGGTGGATTGGCCATGCTAAATTGCCCGTAGTGTCCTGATAAAAGTAAGGTTAAGGGGGGGTTGTTGGGTTACGGGTATAGGGTGGATACATGGGTTTGAGTAGGGTGATCATGGCTCGGCACAACATTGAGGGCCGAAGGGCCTGTTCTGTGCTGTACTGTTCTATGTTCTATTGTTTCCACTGATTGCAAAATAAACATGTGGAGCAGAAACATCCCACAGCTCACGGCTCCATTCAAATTATGGCAGAATATACCAATGACATCCTGAAGTAGCGATTCTGTTGTTCAGATAGATCAAGCAGATGGGCCATGCTCCATTATCTAAATATCATTTGTGTTGCTGCTTATTACATAATACTGTTATCTTGAGAGAATGTGCTGTGGGAGTCATAAGGTCAGCAAGTTCATCATTGGTCCTTAACAGAGGATGAGGAAGAAATGGCTGAAGCTGACATACAGCCTTGAACAGGGAACCAATTATACAGACAGGATGTTCATGTAAATCTTACTCAAGTCATGCAGCTGTCGAGTAGGCCTGTGAACACAATACCATTCACTGCAGGCAACTGTACAATTATAGTCAACTATCATATGTAGCCTTCAACCTTTCTCATTCCACCTTCCTATGCACTTCCCAAAAGCAGCATTTGAAATATACTAAAGTTGAGCAAAACCAAGTTATTTTTCTACAAGCATTCAAAGTGTGTGCCATTGCTATTTCCTTCCTAGGTTCTTCTGCTTGGTGATCAAAGTATGATGCTTCTGCCTTCTAATCAGTGCCCCTTCTACGTGCTACCTCAATGAAAGAAGACTGCCACCATGTACTATTTTTCAGAATTTTAGTATTTGGAAAACTGCTGCTTTTCAATGGAAACTTGATCCAATTTGTGTGGCCATAGATCTCATTGGGCTGGGCTCTAAAATGGCCCAGCAACTACTGCTGGCACCTCAGACACCATACTGTTTGCAGGCCTATGGTTCTTTCTTTCCACTTTGAGTGAGAAATCCAGATCGTTTGTGCACATTTCTTGGGATGTGCTAGTGTCCTTGAGTTTAAAAACAGTGTTTGCAGCATGTGTATACATTTTTAAGGTTAATCGCACTGGATAACGCATTGTTGAGGGAGATAGCGTGCACACAGTAATTTGCTGCGAGAAGTGGAGCAGACTAGAGCAGACAATGATGCCAATCAGTGTGGAATGCTTAGTCTCTGCCAGTGGTGCCATTTTGGATCTCAACGTTCCAGCTAAGTTAAACCTGTGGAGCTGAACCTGTGTAGCAAGAACCTCCAGCAGTGTTATAATGTGGCATGATCAACAACTTACAAGTTAGTACCTGGTTGCTTTCTTCTGAATGTTGTTTTGATTCTACAAGTGATTAATGCTCTGAAGTGCCTGCAGTGAATTATGTGAGAGGCGCTAATGGAGATTTTCTCACTTCAAGGCTTCTACGCAAACCAGTTGCTCACAGAGGATATCAAACATTCCCCTTGGAAAGTATGACTTGGAAAATGAGCAGAAACTGCTTGAATGGTCAGAAAAGCTCTCAACAGGAGTTCACATCTGCCCATCATGATCAGGGAGCAATTTCCTGTTCTGAATCTCAACGGGAGCAACAAACAAAACATCTGAACTTCAGTAAGGAGATCCTCACTGAACTCTATCACCAACTGCAATCAAGGAAATGTACCTTGACCAATCCACCTAACCTGCACATCTTTGGACTGTGGGAGGAAACCGGAGCACCTGGAGGAAACCCATGCAGACACGGGGAGAACGTGCAAACTCCACGCAGACAGTCACCCGAGGTCGGAATCAAACCTGGGTTCCTGGCACTATGAGGCAGCATTGCTTTTTTAAAAATTTAGAGTACCCAATTCATTTTTTACAATCAAGGGCAATTTAGCATGGCCAATCTAACCACCCTGCACATCTTTGGGTTGTGGGGGCGAAACCCGCGCAAACACGTGGAGAATGTGCAAACTCCACACAGACAGTGACCCAGAGCCGGGATCGAACCTGGGACCTCGGCGCCGTGAGGCATCAATGCTAACCACTGTGCAGCCTAATCTGAAATCCTCCTTAAATTTACTCACTGTCCCAGTATCCACTGCACTATGGGGTAGTGAGTTCCACAGATTCACAACACTTTGGGAAAAGTCGTTTCTCCTAATCTCCATTTTAAATTTGCTACCTCTTACACTAAGACAATGACCTCTCGTTTCAGAATACTCCACAAGAGAAAGCATCCGTTCCACGTCTACTTTATCCATAACTTTTACCATTTCGTATACCTCAATTTAAACTCACTTCATTCTTTGATACTCTAAAGAGTATAGGGTTAAACTTTTCAATCTCTCTTCATGCGACATACCCCTCATCTCTGGAATCAACCGAGTGAATCTCCTCTGAACTGCCTCCAATGCCACTACATCTTTACTCAAATAAGGGGACCATAACTGTCCACAATACTCCAGGTGTGGTCTCATCAATGCCTTGTATAATTGCAACACTTCCTTAACTTTATACTCTATTCCTTTAGCTATAGCAGTCTTTGGCGCACATAGTTAGACCTAAGGCCCGCCACAAAAACGTCCCGCACAGCAAGCTCCCTATGTTCCGCCGCGGTAACGGCTTGATAATTACAGTCATTGGAAAGATTGTTCAATTCCCTTACAAACTCGGTTAGCGTTTCTGTAGGCCGCTGATGGCGGGTCGTAAACACGTGGCGTGCATAAACCTCGTTAATGGGCCTAACGTACATTTTGTCCAATATTGCCAGCACTGTGGTGTAAGAACCGGCCGGATTTAGCTGTGTGGAGATTCTGTAGCTTACCCTCGCATGCAGTAGGCTGAGTTTTTGTTCCTCCATTGTTCCGGCGGTGCTGGCTTCTGCCAGGTAGGCTTTAAAACATCTCAGCCAGTAGGAAAAAATTTCCTCAGCCTCTGCATCCTGCGGGTCGAGTTCTAGGCGTCCGGGCTTGAGGGCTGATTCCATGATTTCTTCGACTGTTTCCTGAGTATATTAAATTGTTGGAACCAACAATTCTACGGACACGTGCTTGTAGGATTAGAATAGCGGTTTTAATATACTCAGAACAGACGCAGCCGGTTAGCCATTGAACTTACAGTGAACTGGCCGGCTGACCATGTGGCAGTGACATTTATACAGCAGCTTGCGGGGGAGGAGTCCTGGGCAGAGCCAAGGGATAAGCCCCCATAGAACTCGAGCATTCCCAGAGCTACTCCCCCTGGAGGACAGGTAGTGTAACTGCACTTACAATACAGACATGTATGTATAGATTACAATCGGTGTGAATCACATTCACCACAGCCTGGTCCGCTTCTTTCCCCGGGTCTGACTCTCTCCCCGGGTCCGCCTCCCTTCCCGTGTCCTCCTCTCTGCCCGGGTCCACCTCCCTGCCCGGGTCCGCCTCTCTCCTCGGGTCCATTTCTCTCCCCGGGTCCATTTCTCTCCCCGGGTCTATCTCTCTGCCCAAGTTCACCTCTCTCTCCAGGTCCGCCTCTCTCCCCGGGTCTGCCTCTCTCCCCAGGTCTGCCTCTCTCCCCCGGGTCTGCCTCTCTCCCCCGGGTCCGCCTCTCTTTCCGGGTCTGCCTTTCTCCCCAAGTCCTCCTCTCCCTTTTCCCATTGTTTTAACTCTCTGGGTTCACCTCTCTGTGACCTGTTTTTCACTCTCTGGTTGAGGACATTATCAACCATGATGGGGTGCGGGGTATCCTTGGCTGAAGAATAAGGAAGACATGTCATAAACGCCTTTGTGGAAGGTTGCATCATCAGAACTGATGCAAAGGAGACGCAAAGGCAACCATTTTGAAAGGGTATCTTAGAACATAGGCACCAAGACATTACTGTATCCTCAGGACAAGAATTAACTATCTGCAGATATTGGACAGGCATTGCCAAAGACAATCAGGGTTATTCCAGGAATTGATGTGCTGCGTTGTGCATCAAGACCTGCAGCCACGTGGATTTAATGGGAACTTCAAGCCAATGGTCCTCAAGGTGACTGTTGTGCTCAATTTGTTTTGCCATTGGCGCTTTCCAGGGCTCCATTACTGACTTAGGTCACATACCACAGGCTGCCAAATAGATAAAGGAAGTGACCAATGCCCTCTTCCTTTGTATGTAAGTAATTCACCAATTATTTCACAGACCAGGACAGCCAGGTAGCAAGAGCATTGGGATTTGTGGCTGAAGTGTTGGCTAGTGTAGACTTGAGAGATGAACAGACACTTCCAACACTGATGAAGGTTCAACTCAATTTTATTAACTACCTCTAACTAACTAACACACGATGACTGTGGGTCTAAATGATGCTAACTTAAACTAGAGACCTAAGCCTTGTCTGAACCAGTTGATTCTCTCAGCATGTGTTGTAAGTCTGTGCTGGGCTGGATGAGTTCCTGTTACACTTAGAGGCAGCACCCAGAATGAGCGGGAACTGTGGTGCCCTCTGCCTTTATAGTGTGTGTATTCTAACTGGTGATTGGCTGCGGTGTTTGTACATGTTGATTGGTTCCTGTGTGTGTCCATCAGTATGTGTCTGCACCATTATATACTGGTGTATATTATGATATCCCTCTTTTTATAAAAAAAATGTTGATATAGGCATGTGATAATAAATAGTGTGGGTGTGTGGAAAATGTACCTAGCTACGTGTGAGGTGCAAAGACATATGTACAAAGCTATATACAGGGAACAAGACTATTTACATAGGAAGGTGCCTGGTGCAGATGACTACCATGAACTGGAACAACCAACGAATCTATTTACAAATCACTGGATAACGAATGCAACAATAAAGGATATGGGAAAAAGAAAATTTCAGAGAGTCCACATGTGTACAGAGTTCATAAGTTCAGTCTCTGAGGTGGGCGACGAACTCTGGTTGACCAGATAATAATGTCGTCGACATATACCCGGACGCCGTCGATCCCCTCCATCATCTGCTCCATGATCTGGTGGAAAACTTTGGATGCAGAGATGATGCCGAATGGCATCCGGTTGTAGCAGAACCTGCCAAAGGGTGTGTTGAACGTACACAGCTTCCTGCTTGACCCATCTAGTTGGATCTGCCAGAAACCCTTCGAGGCATCCAGTTTTGAGAATAGTTTGGCATGCGCCATCTCGGACGTGAGCTCCTCACGTTTCAGAATCAGGTAGTGCTCCCGCATGATATTCTGATTCAGGTCTTTAGGATCAATACAGATCCGCAGCTCACCGGATGGCTTCTTGACGCAGACCATGGAGCTTCCCCAGTCTGTGGGTTCTGTGACCCTAGAAATAACTCCTTGGTCCTGGAGGTCCTGGAGCTATTGCTTGAGGGGCGCTGGGACTCTGCGAGGTGCGTGAACAACAGGGGTGGCATTGGGCTTGAGTAAGATTTTGTACGTGTAGGGGAGCGTGCCCATGCCTTCGAAAACGTCATCGTATTGCTGGATGATGGAGTCGAGTTGCACCCTGAAGTCTGTGTCAGAGGATGCAGACACATCGCTTGAAGAGAGTGTACTCTCTGCACTAAGTGGAGCAGCTTGCATGCCTGCGCACCAAGCAAGGAGGCTTTTGAGGCAGCAACAATCTCGAATGAGGGAATGACTGTGTGAGCACGATGTGTCACCTCAAGGCGGCAGGAGCCATTGGCGTTGATGGCATTGCCACTGTAGTCCAGCAATTTACACGCAGATGGCAAGACAGCAGGCTGTATGCAGAGCTTGCAAAAATCAGATGACGCGATGAGATTGGCAGAAGCGCCAGTGTCCAGGCGGAACCTGACAGGGGACTGGTTGACCGTAAGGGTGGCACACCACTCATCATCCTGGCTGGCGCTGTGGACGAGTACAGGTTCAGTGCCACGCTTGTGGGGACATCCTGTTCGTAGTAACGACGCCGATTTGGAACCGGACCTGTGGGTCATTGCAGGCACAGTCGGAATCAAGGTCTAGAGTAGGTTCATTGATGGTAGGCTGGATAGCCCTGACGTCTCTGTGGGGCTGGGTGGACCTTCGAAAAGCAGCAGACATGGAAGATCTGCACATTGCAGCGTAGTGGCCTCATTTGCCACACTGCAGGCAGCGTCGGGACTTTGCGGGACATTGCCGCTTTAAGTGGGCGGAGACGTAGTTGCCACATGCCGGATCGTCGGGACGTTCGTCGCGCCACCAGCGTGGCGCGCACCTGCGCAAAGCGGTCCATGACATCAGCACGCTCGCTGCGTGTAAGCACGGGACTCCTCGAAAAGCGCGCAAAATGGCCACCATCGTTCAGATCCAGAGCCTGAAAAGATTTAATAATTTGGACCCGTTCTGCCTCGTAAGGGGCTTGCAGCGCCGTTTCAGCAGCCTGGATGCAGGAGTAACACGTGGAGGCATGTTCATGAAGTGCACAGGTCTCAATGGCCGTAGAGAGAGTGAGCTGCTTTACTTTTAGTAGCTGCTGCGCAGGGGTTCAGATTGAACACCAAAAACAATCTGGTCACGGAGCATGGAGTCAGAGGTGGGCCCATAGTTGCAGGACTGCGCAAGGACACGGAGGTGGGTAATGAAGGACTGGAAAGGCTCGTCCTTACCCTGAATTCGCTGCTGAAACATGTATCTCTCGAAGCTCTCGTTGACCAGTGGCTGTCGAACTTCAGAATTATGGTCTTGAACTTCGATTTGTCCTCCCCCCTCATCGAAGGTGAGCGAGTTGTAAATGTGCAGAGCGTGGTCACTGGCTGTTAAGAGGAAGAGAGCAATCTTCCGTGCGTCCGAGGCAGCTTCCAGGTCCCTGGCTTCGAGGTACAGCTGGAAGCGCTGTTTGAAAAGTTTCCAGTTCGAGCCCAGATTCCCTGCAATGCGGAGAGGCGGCGGCGGGCGAACGGAGTCCATTCTGTAGGATGGCGCGAGACTGGTGGAAGGCAGATCACTGAAAGGTAGGTCTCAGAAGTGCGAGCATCCCTCAACTCCTGGTATCATGAAGTGTTGGCTAGTGCAGACTTGAGAGATGAACAGACACTTCCAACACTGATGAAGGTTCAACTCAATTTTATTAACTACTTCTAACTAACTAACACACGATGACTGTGGGTCTAAATGATGCTAACTTAAACTAGAGACCTAAGCCTTGTCCAAACCAGTTGATTCTCTCAGCATGTGTTGTCAGTCTGTGCTGGGCTGGATGAGTTCCTGTTACACTTAGAGGCAGCACCCAGAATGAGCGGGAACCGTGGTGCCCTCTGCCTTTATAGTGTGTGTATTCTGACTGGTGATTGGCTGCGGTGTTTGTACATGTTGATTGGTCCCTGTGTGTGTCTGCACCATGATATACTGGTGTATATTATGACAGTGGCCATTGCTTGTTTTGGCATGCATGTGGCCATTGGAGCTTCCGGTGACCAGCAGTTGGCATTTGTGAATTGGAAGCGCTTTCACTCATTGAATGTGATCATTCAGGACTATGCTTGTTTCCTCGAGGGCTCTTATGGCTCATTCATTTTGTGTAACTTGCATTTTCTAGAACATTTTGAGGCCCCAGCCCCGGTTGACAGCAGGATTCACCAATGAATGTCTGCTGTATGATCTCCTGTGCAGGTCGCCGAAATTTTACATTTTAATTAGAATTGCATCGGAACTGGCTCCCAATACAAAAGCGCAAGTACCACTCACTTCCAATTCCTCTGGCACCACAGATAAAATACCACCCCAAAGGTAGCTATTGGGTGATAAGAGTTCACTACTCTGGTGGGATGCTCACTCACAAATGCAGGGTATGCATGCGATAGAAGATATCCTGCCATATGAAATGCATTCAGACAGACCATTGAGATACTGAAATAATGCTTTTACTTGAAGGACCATTCTGGAGGAGCCTTTTAGTACTCAGCAGGGTGGGTGTCCAGATTCATGGTAGTCTACTGCATGTTGCAGTGGACTCATCATCACGAGAGCACTGCTCTTGCAACCAAATATATGGCGAGCAGCTGAAGAGTGGGAGAAGGTGGGTGATGAGGAGCAGGATAGTGAAGAGGAAGCAACCAGTGCAGGCACTTCCTGGCTGGGCTGTCGATATAGAAATCATTTGAGTTTGATGTCGATGACTATAACCCCAATTCCACATTCACCATCTGTCCCACAGCGTATCTTCCCTTTGTTACTGGACATCACTGTGTGGCCTCGCTGCAAAAATAAAACAACAGCACAAAATAAATTATCTAAATTACCGAAATGATCTAAACCTAATTTTCAATAAAAGTATGCCATTCAGCATGCATAAGTAAATAATGACCATTGTGCATCATTGTCTGTCTGCTGTGTGTTCTTGTGTGTCTGGGTGCTCCCCAGTGCTACCCCAGTGGCTGTAGCATGGCTTTCAGTAGAGGAGACTGCAGGTAGCCGTGAAGAGAGACTTGAACAGCTCTCGTCCTAGGAGGCCCTGCAATGGATTGCACCTCGTGGAGCAGTGGGGTAACTGCTGTCTCAGCTGCCTGGCTGACAGGCAACAGACAGAAAGTTACAGGTAGCAGAAGTGGGAGGATAAAAGATGCTTTCCTGAGAGATAACATTGTTTGTGATCCAAGCTGGTCCCTCAGATTGGTGCCGCAGGAATCCTAGTATTCTGTTGGGGGGCATATTGCTGGACAGCTGCGAGACCCTGAAAGCTCCTTTGCACACTGCAGTCCACAACTGTGATGAACGCCGTCTAAGCTTGCATGACAATAAGCTCAATAGCCTGAGCTTTCACTGCAGTCACTACTTTCTCTGCAATGGAAGTTGCGACATTAGCCGTTGGATGCCACATTGGGTTCACAATTGAGTGGATGGAGTTGGCCACCACTACCCCACTGGAAAGAATAAGCT
Organism: Scyliorhinus canicula; assembly: GCF_902713615.1. NCBI lineage: Eukaryota > Metazoa > Chordata > Chondrichthyes > Carcharhiniformes > Scyliorhinidae > Scyliorhinus > Scyliorhinus canicula. Next base: position 102,957,185 of record NC_052160.1, on the reverse strand, counting down.
CCAAGCCCTACATCAAGCATTGTGCAAAGTTTCTACTGGACTCCTCAATGCTCCTTAAAAGGTTTCCCAATGTACAAAGCATTTTGTTGCATATCCATCAGTATTAATCTGTATGTTGCTCCATTGAAGTGCTCATCTCAGTCCTCTGCAGCAGAACTTGTGGGTGACCTTGCCCTCTGGTGAGTTGGTGGCTGTACTATCCTTCTTCCCTGCTCGGGGCAGAGAACAAGCTTATGCACGGTGTCTCACCATGAGCAGATTCTGTCTCTGTCCTGTCCTCTAAACGATGCGCAGTGTCAATATCTAAGCTGGCGGCTGTTGAGTGTGAAATCAGGTTACGTGGTTGTTTGAAAGCAAGTAGTGGGGGTGTGGGGATGGACTTGACACGATGTTCACCTTTATCAGTGATGTGTTGAAGGCTCCAAAGAAAATGAGCAATCTCAAACAGACCATTGTTTGCAGCAATCTACCCAGCCTTCAGGAGAATAGTGACCACGACACCACACAACCCTGCCATGTCAATCTCTGTAAGACTTGCCAGATCATCGACATGGGTACCACCATTACACGTGAGAAAACCACCCACCAGGTACGCGGTACATACTCGTACAACTCGGCCAACGTTGTCTACCTCATACGCTACAGGAAAGGATGTCCCGAGGTGTGGTACATTAGCGAGACCATACAGATGCTGTGACAACGGATGAACGGACATCGCGCGACAATCGCCAGGCAGGAATGTTCCCTTCCAGTCGGGGAATATTTCAGCAGTCAAGGGCATTCAGCCTCTGATCTTCGGGTTTAAGCGTTCTCCAAGGTGGCCTTCAGGAAGCATGACAATGCAGAATCGCTGAGCCGAAACTGATAGCCAAATTCTGCACACATGAGTGCGGCCTCAACTGGGATCTTAGATTCATATCTCACTACATTTAACACCCCACCATCTGGTCTGGCCTTTCAAAATCCTACCAACTGTCATGGCTTGAGACAATTCACACCTCTTTAACCTGTGAGTATCCCTCTCTCCAGTCGCACCATCTGGACCTGTAAAGACTTAATTACCTGCAAAGACTCGCATTCAAAGTATCATCTTGCATCATTGGCTTTGTCTATATATGCTGTGCTTGTGTAACCTACATCTTCACTCACCTGATGAAGCAGCTGCACTCCGAAAGCTCGTGATTCCAAATAAAACTGTTGGACTATAACCTGGTGTGTAACACTTCTTATTGTCCAAATTGTAAGTGTTGGAGGAACGGTCATATCATTTGTGGATGATATGAAGATTTAAGCGATAAAGGCTGCTGCAGGCAGATTTTGATCAAAACAAAGACAGGCAAGGTGAAACATTAAATAAAACAAATCCAATTTAAAATGGTCTCCTGGTCTAGTGTCTAATCAGCCAAAGGAGGCCAAAGAGAAGCTTTCCATATTTCATTTTTGTGCCTTGGGTTGCTTTATAAAAAAAAATTATTTGTCACTCCTGAGCGATCATAAGGTATCACAACTATGTCGGTGCTCATTGGACCATCTGCTCTTGTCCCATCATTTTGATCGGTTTGTACGTACAAGTCCCAAATTTTATCCCAAAACAACTCTTCAAATGCCAACATGGACAACTGAGTAAAGAAGTCTGAAACCAAAACAAGTCAGAAAATAAATCAGGCTCATAATTTCCATGAAAAAACAATTGTTCAAAAACATAATTTTGTCGATCTGTATCATTAATAAAGACCTACAAATTCTATTTAAAAAGTTGTACAATCACTGCTTCAGTTACGTGTAATACACCAACACAAGCCACAAGATGGTGCTCTACACAAACACTTGCACCCAGCCACATCAGCTCCATTCTGAATGTCCTTCTCCAGGTCCTGCTGTACGCAGACATGACCCACTTCTCATCCGATGAGCTGAAAAATGGATCTAAACATATACTATACACCCCCACTCCTGACCTTTATAATGGGGGAAGCTCACTGAGGAAACAGCTAACGATGGTTTTTCCCAGGACACCGCCCTGACGTGTAGTGATATGTACCACTGTATATACACAAGGGGTTAATGTAAATGCACTACACCTAAGTAACCACTAGAGGGAACACCAGAGATGTCATGACATGCATGCAGACATACAACCAATGGGTCATTAGAACAGCACACAACCAATGGGTAATCAGGACACCCAGAGGTGGCATTACCACAAGGGGGCACGACACAACCCACATAAAAGGACTGGGCACACAGGCTCTGCCTCTTTCCACAGACAGACGTCTAGAGAGTTAGACAGGGTTGATCAGCAGCATCACACCACAGCACGTGGCTTGGAGCAAGCTGTTATAGTTAGACTGAGTTACTAGAGAGGTAGATTAGCAGAGTGTCGAACTCATTTAAGAATTGTGTTAGTAGTTCAATAATCACACTGAACTCATTTCGTAGTCTGGAGCATCCTTTCGTAGAGACTACAACAAGGAAGCAGCTTGTGTCATCCGAAGCAGCATAACACAACCGACCAACCTCTGCAACTGCGGCAATGTCCTGGGGGACTGAGGCGATTAGACTCCAAGAGTCACAACCACATTCTTTCGTGCTCGGTATGACTCCAACTAGTGGAGAGTGTCACCCCTCCTCCTCTCCAGATTTCCAGAGATTTCAATTTTGTTAGTGTTGCTCGGTGGCACAACCTGATAAAATCCTGCCTTGCTGTCAAGGGTGGTCACTCTCCCCTCACCTCTGGAATGCGACTCTTTTGTCCAAGTTTGGGCCAAGACTGTAACGGGATCTGGAGCCAAGTAGATCTAGAATGATGCAAACTGAGCACTGGTGTGCAAGTAATGGCTGAGTAAGTGTCGCTTGGTAGACACGTCAATGACACCTTCCATTACCTTGCTGCTGGTTGAGAGTAGGTCGAAGGGATGATATATGACCGAAATTGATACTATATTAATATTAATATGAAAACATCTACTGCTTTTCAGCAAGTTTAGTTTAAAAGTGAGACATGCACTGTCAATTGTTCCTCGATCATTATTTAGAAGGAATCAATGAACTCCTACAAAAAAGTCTGCACGCACTGAAATATCCAACAGCATAACGTTCACAAGCGTTCAGTTATCTTGCCAGCAATGATGACGAAAAATCAGTGCAACTGGGCCACCATACCTTCAAGTCCAGCTCCTCCAGAGTCAGATGGCTAATGCAGGAAATTGGGATATGTATTATAAGATCTTATGAGTAGGAATCCTCACTGGCTTATGGACTGCATTAAGCCATCCATACTGATCGTCTGCAGACTCTTGGCACATAAGATTGCTTCAGGATCATGTCTTGGCGTGCTATTTTCATTTGGCATGCAGTAGACACCAGCGTCTTACTTAATGTTGATCACTATTTTAAGACCCTTTAATTTTATCACCATCCACATTCTAAAACAAAAACTCCACTTCTCTTTGGGAAAATGTTCCTGTCAAAACTGTAAAAGATGATATTTAAAGAATTTTCACAACATGTTACACATCCCCTGGATTAAGGTTGAAACAAAAACAATTTTGAAAAGGATTTAAAAAAATATATTCTGAATGCTTATATCAGTCTTTTTTCCTTTATTTGTGTTTAGAAGGAACTGAAAATAATAATTAATTTAAACAGGGGAGTACGCCTGCTAATGTTGTTTCTCTCCACAGGTGCTGTCTGACCTGCTGTTTATTTCCAGTATTTTCGATCTTTATTTAATGTTTCCAGACAGTATTTTACTTTTATATTGTTCTTGGCATACATAATGAAACACACCACACATTAAGAGTGAAAACAGGGGCAGCAAGGTGGTGCAGTGTGGTAGCCCTGCTGCCTCATGGCGCCGAGGTCCCAGGTTCGATCCCGGCTCTGGATCACTGTCTGTGTGGAGTTTGCACATTCTCCCCGTGTTTGCGTGGGTTTCGCCTCCACAACCCAAAAGTGTGCAGGCTAGGTGGATTGGCCACACTAAATTACCCCTTAATTGGAAAAAATGAATTAGGTACTCTAAATTTACAAGAAAAAAAAGTGAAAACAGATGGCCCTCTCACATTACAATTCAGATATGTTTATATAGTGGTGATATCTGCTCAGTTGGTCAGAAAGAAAAACTACTTGATCGTGTTACAAGGATCAATCAGAAACATTTGCTTCACTGAATCTGGAAAAGTTATTTTATCCAAGTTTTAAAACTGAAGAGGTGAGCCCTTTCCCAAGGCCTTTTAGCCATTGAAGAATCTCTCACTCACCGTGACAGTGCCACTGGGAATCAGTATATACCGAGTAGGTGCACTCCATGTGGCTCATTCAATGTCACATCAGTGCCTCCAATTTCTTTCAGCTGATTGGCTCAAGTTTTGTGTTTCTCAAACTGATTGAAGATTCAAATCAAAAGAAGGAAATGAGCAGACACACGGAAGAGAAGGGGATGGATACATTTCTAAAGAGGAATTTCTACGAGACATGAGAGGAACAAATTATGTGTGAATCATAGACTCAGAATGTTCGAGCACTGAAGGAGGGCCATTCAGCTCATTAAGCTTATGCTGGCATTTATTCATTATAATAGAATTATAATTCAGAAATAGTTTCTCTCTGCCTAGTTTATCAGCACCCCCCCCCCCCCCCCCCCCCCCCCCATATCCCCATATCACGTTAATTAATCAATCTGAAATGGCTACCCATTCTCTGGTAAAAAATGTCGGAATAAAGACAATGCCAGCATTTTCTGAATAATATTATCCATAGTTTAACTTGTGCTAATGATCAGAACATAGGAATAGGAAGAGGCCATTTAGCCCCTTGAGTCTGCTCCAACTTTCAGTGAGATCCTGGCTGATCTTCAGCCTAACTCCACATACCTGCCTTTGCTCCATATCCCTTAATACATTTGTTTAACAAAACTTTCTCAATCTAAGGTTTAAAATTAACGATTGATCATGCCCCAATTATCTTGGGGCGGCGAGTTCTGACCTTCGACTGTTTAGAAGTGTTTACTAACTTCACTCCTGAAAGCTCCAGTTCCCATTTTTACACCAGCAGAAATAGTTTCTCTCTGCTCGCTTATCAGCCCCCCATATTATAAAGTTAGATCAAATCATTCTTGAACCTTCTGTGATGAATGTAAGAATTTCAGATATATTGTATTGTATCTATTTGATACAGTAAGGGTTAAAAGACTGGGTTAATGCCTGTATGACTGCCACAGTCATGTTTTTAAAATCCTGGCTTGAAAGGCAGCAGACACCTTTTGGAGACAGCGGTGCAATATAAACATTGTAAAAGTAAGATCATAATACATTCCAACCATGGACATTGTTTGATGAAATTGGTCTATTGGAATTGTATTCATATTAAGAGGGTTCTCTGGTGAGTAGATAATTAGGGACACTGTGTTTAGTTTTAGTAAGATGATATAGTCAATGGGAGGAGCCAGGGGCTGAAGCAGTCAGGTGCTGAGGTTTTAGTTTTATAATTCCATTTTAGTTTGGGATGTGAACAGACAAGCATCTCCTCTCAATACAGTGAGTTTAGATTGTCCGTGGACGGGCTAGCAGTTTCCTTCTGAGGCACTCTCAATTACGACGCGAAAGTTAGGTCAGTAATCAAAGGCTTTAATAAGCAGTGAACAATGGCAGCATCCACGAGAAGTGTGCTTGCAAAATGGAGTCTCATCTTAAATACTGTTTCCCAGGGGGCGTAGCCAGAGGCGGAGTCCCCCAGGGTTCCAAGCCTCTTAAAGGGGCAAGGTATTCCGATCATCACATTCACCCCCTGTTTAAAAAAAACACATAGTCCGGTCGGGGATGAAGTGTTTTTAAATTATAAGTTCAGTCTTTGTGGTGGTCTGATAGTCCGTGCTGACTTTCACCGCTCCGGTGGTGGCACCGTGGATGCGGTCGGTTCCGATGGTGGTCTATCCGGTGCGAACACCCCATTGACTTCCATAGTGTTCGCTCAGAATCAGAGGCGTCCCTCTGCAAATTTCGAACTTCAGCTATCTCTGGCATGCCTTTCGTCCGTAATGCAGGTACCTGGTTTAGAGCCTGATTAGCCCCACTGGGAACAATTAAAGAGGTTGATGAAGCTGCAGTTTTAGCAGCTGAATCAGCACGGGCATTTCCTAATTGAACAGGAGTGTCACCCTTCGTGTGCGCAACGCATTTAATAACTGCCAATTGACGGGGTAGCTGAATGGCATCGAGGAGATTTTTAACCCAAAGAGCATTTTGAATGGGAGTTCCCGCAGCGGTGAGAAAACCTCGCTGTTGCCAGAGGCGGCCAAAATCATGGGGTCACGCCAAAGGCATACCTAGAATCAGTGTAAACATTAATACTTTTGTCTGTGGCCAAAATACATGCTTGAGTAAGGGCGAATAGCTCGGCTTTTTGTGCAGAGACAGGGGTCTGGAAGGCTGCTGCTTCCTGCACGTCAGTGTCGGTTACCACAGCATATCCCGACTGTGGGACGCCAAATGGGGAAATGGAAGAACTGCCGTCAATATAAAAAATCAAATCTGGATTATCAATAGGCCTGTCTGTTAGATCTGGGCGAGGTGCGGTAAGGAAGTGATTCCGAAGCAAACAATCGTGTGGTGGGTCTTCAAGGTTATCGGGGGGCTGTTCAAGGAACACAGCAGGATTTAAGGTTGAACAATAATGAAAAGAGAGGTAGGGGTTTTGCAATAGTGAAACCTCATAGCGGCTCAATCGCGCGTGAGTCAGATGCTGGGTTTGCTGAGACGTTAGGAGAGCTACGATAGAATGTGAAGTATGCACTTGTACTGGTTGGTGAAAGGTTAGATTAGAGGCTGCCTGGACTAACAAATGGACAGCAGTAAGAATTTGGGTGAAAAGGTCTGTCATACATAGGTCGTCCTAGTGCTGGGGCGATAGCCAGGGCATTTTTCAGAGTAATAAAAGATAGCTTTGCTGAATCAGGTAGTTCAAACTTAAGAGGAGCATTTTGAGAGGAGTACGGAGTTAATTCTTTAGTATGCACAGTAACATTCGGAATCCATTGTCTGCAAAAGTTCACTAATCCTAAAAAGGCTCGCACCTGCTTGGGCGATGTAGGAAATGGGGTCTGCAGTATAGGAGTAATGCGTTCGTGAGTAAGGGAGCGATCAGTACCACTTATTAGGTCACCCAAAAATTTGACTTGTCGTTGGCCTTTATGAACTTTAGCGGTGACGGATGAGCAGGTAAAAGGTGTCACGCTGGTTAGTGATGAAATCAGGGCTGGCAAGGAGTAAGTCATCAACATATTGAATGATGGTGGAGCCACCAGGAGGTGCTAATGTCGCTAACTGGGAGTGACCAAACGCCATTCGGATGGTCTTCCTATCTTAGGAACTGGAAGAATCGGGGTATTACAGGGGGATTGGCATGGTATCAGAATTCCCTGTTGAAGGAACGATTGAATCATAACCGAGACTCCTTCTTCAGCCTCGGGCCGCAAAGGGTATTGTGAAACAAAGGGTAAGGGCATATCAGGTTTGACTCTAATAACAACGGGAGGGACATTAGTGAGACCAACTTCGTGTTTGGAGGCTGCCCATAGATCTGCGGGTAGTTCAGGAGTCGTAGATTGGGCTGAATGATGATGGTGCAGTGTGCCAATGAGGACAAATCGGCGTTTAAAATATTCTAAAGTGCCTGCGGGTAGGGTTTGACTTTCATTAAGGAAAGGATCAGCTTGTCCTCGTAGTGCAGCTGCCAGAAATCCCAAGGACTTGGCATTGTAGCCTTCGTTGACAGAAAGGGTCACGTGGGGTGATACAAGTCTCAACTGATGCCATAGGCTGCGGGGTAAATCGACAAGAAAGGCAGACCCTTCTTTTGGCTTGGTAAATGCTCTCCAAATTGGGCGAGGTTACTGTATGATCGTAGCAAAGAGTGACATGTGGATTGGGAATATCTAAGGGAGGTCAAAAGTGTGAGGGAGCAAAATCAATCGACCACCACTGTGGAGTAGTGAATAGGGGAAAGTTTCGAAGCTGGGCCTGCGGGATAGGTGATATAGTAATGCCGTTATCAAGGCTTGGGTCACTATATTCTCTCATCTGGACTCTATCGGGTGTTTTAAACAGTGGTACTCAGGGTTAACGTTAGCTGCCAGCATAGAACACAGAGCAATTAGGCGCAGGCTCAGAAGTTATTAAATCTTGCAGCTGGTGACCTCTTATTTGAGACAGTTCTATAAACATTCCATTATCAATGCACTGTATTACCGCCCCGAATTTGCAGTGTCTGTCTGCCTAATAAGGTCAGGTGTCGTTAGTTGTTGTACATCTTTACTGCGAGAAGGCTATGAGTGGGACATATTTCAGTCAATTTTCAATATTTGCTATTTAACCAGTTTTTTGGAAAGAGACATTACTGGATGTTTATTATTTCTTTTTATTTCAAATGAACTGAACCACCGCCGAGTCTATCTGGACAGCCTGAAACGATCTGAAGTTATTTTAGACAAGAATCCATTGTTAAGTTCCTAACCGTAATCTTGTATTGACTTTGCTCCCCTTTTTTTCATTTTGGGAGATTTGTTATCCTCAGATATTTCTGAACAAAAACTAATGGAGTGTTTTCGCAACTTTCTAATCAAGCTGGATAGCCTAACTTGGTTCTTTTCCATATGCGCATTCCGTTTTCAAGACCTGTCAATTCTATACTCAATTTTAATTCTTTATCCTGCCAGCTGGCTAACAAGGAGGCATCCTTCAATTTTGGACAATATTCCCTCCATCGAGCAACTAACTTTTTAGCAGTTGACCCCCTATTATTTTCCCAAATCACTTATTGAGCTTCTATTACTGTTGATAGGTCTTTAGTTGTTCACACAGCGTTTGCAGTACGCTGCCATTTTCAAAAGTTGTATCTAAAGTTTTACCCATTGCACACTTTGTCTGATGCCAGATGGTCCTTCCGATTACAATTTTAACAATTGATTAAGGAAATTACGTGTGTCAGGGTCCGCACGATTTTTGCCCTGTTTATGTGTTATTAAGCAGAGTTATCCGCATCTGCAGGAGATTATAATTTAAATCACGGAGTAATCGCGCTCCGTACAAACCAATTAACAGCTCGAAGGTGACACTGTAAAGATTCTGTATTACCCGCCTTACAAAGTTAACGGGAACCTTTTATCGCGAAGGTTTCAGGTAATAACAAGGACCATGTTGGCATCGATATCTCTTTACCTCTTTCAAATCATCACAGCTTGAAACATAATTTTTAAAGTCAAAGTCTGAAAAATGAAATATGAATTCTTTCCCTCTCTCTCTTATCTATCTCTCTCCCTCTCTACATAACTCTGTCTGTCTTTGGAACTCTTGTTGCTCTTTCTCTTTATCTGCCTACCTCTCCATCTCTGCCTCTCCCTGACTCGCTCTCTTTCGCTCTCTCTAACAGTTCCTGTCTCTTGTCGCTGGCTCTTTCTCTCTCCTTCAATCTCTTCCTCTGACTTTCTCTCTCTTTCTCTCTCTTTGATTCAGCCCTTGTCCTTGAGGACAAATTTTGAACAAAAATTTTTCATTCTCCTTCTAAAATTTTATCTGTGTTATTCCATTTAAGTCAATTTGCACTGATTAATCTTAGAGGCATTAGCTGTTCTCTGAGATGTATTTCTTCGTTTGTCAATTCAGAAAAGACCAACTGTCTGCTGAAATGGTTAATGCTTCCTGCAGAATCTAAGGGGCGGAGAACTTGGCGTGATGCCATTTACATCTTTTCACGCAATCTAAAAACTTATTCATATTTCAATTACTCTTATTCGTAAAGTTACTTTTTTTTAAACTGATATAGTGTGAACTGAACAACTTTGAAAACATTTGCAAGAGGAATTATGAATGTTTTGCCATTAGTTTAAAAACAATTCGAGTACGCATTTTGTTGTCCTTCAGAAGAACCACTTGTTATCATAATAAGGCCAGTACAACATTCCAAGCAGTAGTCAGTTTACATTATCTGATGTACTAAATTTCGTTCAAAAGCAACGTTAAACGTTAGTCATTATTGCCAGCATGCTTCTAAATCGGTAACTCATTAACTTCACTTCTATAATTCCCTTATTGTAGATCTTTTAATCAACATCTTTTAGTCAATTATCATGTCTTCCATAGAGAAGGGTTGTTCGATATTTACGGCTTGCGTCTGACCGAGTGCGTGTCGCTGAGGGGGATACGTTAGCAGGAGTTTCATTGGTAATGGGATCATAAGTGGGAGTCAGGACTACAGTGGAATTGTAGGATCGGGGAGCGCAAAATGAGGGTGGGGTCCAGGGTTCAAATTCTCCTTGTCGTCCGTATCGCTTGAATATGGGAACATCGGCATGCCAGAGCAACTAGGAGGATCCTCCTTTCCTATAATCTGATTGGCCAGTCCTACTTTTCTGCCGGCAGGAGGTTTGTTATTGCCAGATTGCTTTTTTTAGTGTTTTGATTGTTTTCTATCCCAAAGCTCACATTACAATTTTAAAGTATCCCAATCTTTCGCTTTACCGTTCACACACTCATTAATATCTCTTTTGCGGGCGTTATCTTTCCAACTCATTGTGATTGTTCGTTGCGTTAAGTGGACTGTTTTTTTTTTCTAAACACATGAAAAATAGAGGGGAATTGCCCCTAGCTTTGTCTAAAGTTTGTCCCATAATGTCAGTAAACTGTGCCCCAGGCAAAAAAACGCTCAAACAAAATTTCTGGTACCAAATCAAATTGGAGGGTCCTTGACCCCAAAAAATTACTGACAGGGTCCCTGACCCCAAAGAATTATTGACAGCCTGTATAAATCTGAGGCGGATGAAAAACGAGATCAACAAGGTCCCTGACCTGCGGCTAATTACACAATAAAAAATGTACTCACAGTCAAATTTAGATTCGAGAACCGTCAGCTGTTTAGTTACTTCCGTCAGGGATGAGGGGTCGCAGCACAGATCCGAGAGAGAGAGAGACCAAGGTCAATCTTACCTTGTGCCGGCGTCTGTCTCTTTACTCCGGTCATGGCTTTGATCACTTTTTCTCAGTCCCTCATGGAAGCACACTTCAGGATATTGGATTTTTTCTCGCAGCGCCAAATGTCGAATTCAATATTTTCCCCGCTTCTTGACTGTGATAGAGAAATTCAAACAGCATTCATTAGGTAAGCAAAACTGAACTTTATTTACAAATTAGAACTGACTGCTAGCAGTAAATGGCTGAGACTTGAATTCGGAAGGCAGTCAATTACAAACTGCTGAGTCCGTCCCAAGTCTGCGATATTACAGAAAAAGAAGGCGATTCTTATACATTATAGGATCAAGATAACATGAATACAACTTGGTCAGGAATTTGATCGAAAGTAAAACATAAGTAATAATCGTTACAATGGCGTCACCTTGCTGACCTTTAGGGGACTTGAGTTTCATATCATTATCTTGTCTTTGTTTTAAGAAAGGGACAAATTTGTTTACGAACAGGAAGAGACAGTTGTTCAGCTTGTTATGTATTGAGACTGCTTCTAGGTTCATGACGAACAAGCCTTATCTAGACTCTCAGAGTCACCCAGTTCTCAGGTCATGCTGTCTCTGTGTATTCTGTGCCTTAGGTTAAATTCAATTGTACCAAGAAGACTTGACTAGTTTTCCCATCATGCCATTATTTGCTTCACACAATACCACAAATCCACCTAACCCGCACATCTTTGGACTGTGGGAGGAAACCGGAGCACCCGGAGGAAACCCACGCACACACGGGGAGGATGTGCAGACTCCACACAGACAGTGACCCAGCCGGGAATCGAACCTGGGACCCTGGAGCTGTGAAGCATTTATGCTAACCACCATGCTACCGTGCTGCCCCAAAAATAGATAGGCTACAAGATATTTCCCTTTAACACCCCTGTTCCCTGCACAAAGCTTTTTAAAAAAAATTTAGATTACCCAATTATTTTTTCCAATTAAGGGCCAATTTAGCGTGGCCAATCCACCTACTCTGCACATTTTTGGGTTGTGGGGGCGAAACCCACGCAGACACGGGGAGAATGTGCAAACTCCACACGGACAGTGACCCAGAGCCGGGATCGAACCTGGGACCTCAGCGCAGTGAGGCGGTTGTGCTAACCACTAGGCCACGTGCTGCCCACCTCGCAAACATCTTCAGAAAAGGAAGGCACTGAAGGAAATAGCAAAGGAAGACTATCTAGGATCCCAGTTTATTGAGACAGTTTAAAATGAGTGGAACTTTGTAAGCCTGATTCACAGTAGAATTGCAACCAATTGTTTATTTACTTTTAGCACTCATGTAACATGTAATTATGTTCAGAAAAGCAACAGGCAGCCGCAACAAACTACATAGAACATTGTGATCATCGGACGAAATTTGAGAACCAAATCACTAATCTCTATTTCTCCTTTGTGGTGATAACCACTGTAGATATGCATACTTGCAGTAGGGGGATGTAATACAGGTTCCTCCGGTAAGCCCCTGCTGGCTAGCTCCGCCCACAGGGAGCTTGTGTATAAATATGCGTGTGAGTCACTCAGACTCTAGTCTTCAGTTGCAGCCGGAGGAATAGCATCACACAGCAATAAAGCCTCTATTGTACTTGTCTCTCGTCTTTGAGTATAATTGTTAGCGCCACAATTTATTGCTGTATGATTTTACGTTCACCATGGACATCAGAATCAAGCCTGACCATCTGCAGCTGGATCCGCAGTCGCCTCATGCCAGAAAAGACTTTGTTCACTGGCTGGCAGTCTTCGAGGCCTACATCTCTTCAGCGGACCCTCCCCCGACGGAGGCTCAGAAAAAGCAACTCCTGTACTCCAGACTTAGCTCCAGTGTCTATCCACTAATTCGAGATGTGACTGACTACACCACAGCTATGGAACTGCTCAAGGAGAACTATGCACAGTCGGCAAACACCCTGTTTGTGAGGCATCAACTCTCTACTCGCGTCCAGCATCCGGGTGAGTCGATTGAGGACTTCTGGAGGGCCCTTATACCTCTGGTACGAGACTGCGACTGCCGGGCCCTCACAGCCACGGAACACTCTGACTTACTCATGCGTGATGCCTTTGTTACAGGCATTGCTTCGGCAACGACTGCTGGAAGGGGCCGCCCCCGACCTCGCGGCCGCAAAGGCTCTGGCGCTTTCCATGATGGCCGCCTCCCGTAGTGCACGATCTTACTCCGCTAGCCGCTCGGCCCTCCCGTCCTACCCCTCATGGACCCTGCAAACGGCCCCCCCAGGCCCACCCGTCCTACCCCTCGTGGACCCCGCAAACGGCCCCCCCCCAGCAGCAGCCCCCGCCTGCACTGCTCACTGCACCGCGTTTCCTGGGGGTCCCCACTGTTACTTCTGCGATCAGCAGAAGCACCCCCTCCAGCGCTGTCTGGCCTTCACCCCGCGACCTACAAAGCTTGTGGCAAGAAAGGCCACTTTGCAGCGGTGTGTCAGTCCTGGACGGTTGCCGCTATCGTGCACCCGGTCCCCTCATCTCAGCCGCTCGCTCAATGGGCCCCACCGTCCGCTTCCCCTGACTCCACGTGCGATCAGTGGGCGCCGCCATCTTTCACCGCCCCCGCCACGTGCGTTCCATGGGCACCGCCATCTTCATCCACCACCGCCATGTACTCCAGGTACTCCAGACGCCGCCATTTTGTCCTCCCCGGGACGGGGCCACAGGACACGGGTCGCTACTGCTCCTCGTCGGACTCATCTGACTCGACCGCCGATCGCCCGCTACCCGCCTCCGTTACGCTCGACCAGTCGCGTCCTCGCAACCTGGCACCCTCTTCCACATCGGTGCTGGTTAACGGCCACGTGACCTCCTGCCTCATCGACTCCGGGAGCACCGAGAGCTTCGTCCAACCGGACACGGTAAGACGCTATTCCCTTGCAGTCCATCCCGCCAACCGGCAGATCTCTCTCGCCTCCGGGTCCCACTCTGTCCCGATCCGGGGTTTCTGCCTGATTAAACTTACTGTACAGGGCGTGGAATTCGACCGTTTCTGTCTGTACATTCTCCCCAACCTCTGCGCATCACTCTTACTAGGCCTGGATTTTCAGTGCAATCTCCAGAGCCTCACCCTCAAATTCGGCGGACCCCTACCTCCCCTCACCGTTTGAGGCCTCGCGACCCTCAAGGTCGAGTCTCCCTCACTCTTTGCCAATCTGACTGCAGATTGCAAACCCATCGCCACCAGGAGCAGACGGTACAGCACCCAGGACAAGGCCTTCATCAGGTCCGAAGTCCAGCGGCTGCTTCGGGAGGGTATCATCGAGGCCAGCAACAGTCCTTGGAGAGCCCAGGTGGTAGTGTTTAAGACCGGGGAGAAGCACAGGATGGTCGTGGACTACAGCCCGACCATCAACCGGTACACGCAGCTCGACGCGTACCCCCTCCCCCGCATTTCTGATATGGTCAATCAGATTGCTCAGTACCGGGTCTTCTCTACTATTGACCTGAAATCCGCCTACCACCAGCTCCCTATCCGTAAATCGGACCGTCCCTGCACTGCCTTCGAGGCAGACGGTCGTCTGTACCGATTTCTTCGGGTTCCCTTCGGCGTCACGAATGAAGTGTCGGTATTTCAACGAGAAATGGACCGAATGGTTGACCGGTACGGACTGCAGGCCACCTTCCCGTATCTAACAATGTCACCATCTGCGGCCATGACCAGCAGGACCATGATGCCAACCTTTCTAAATTCCTCCACACCACATCTCTCCTTAATCTCACGTACAACAAGGAGAAGTGCGTGTTCTGCACTGATCGCTTAGCCATCCTCGGCTACGTAGTCCAAAACGGACTACTGGGGCCCGACCCCGACCGCATGTGCCCCCTCATGGAGCTCCCCCTCCATCACTGCCCCAAGGCCTCAAATGCTGCCTTGGGTTGTTTTCTTATTAAGCCCAATGGGTCCCACAATACGCGGACAAGGCCGGCCCACTTATCCAGTCCACACATTTTCCCCTCTCGGCCGAGGCACAACAGGCCTTCGCCTGCATTCGATCTGACATAGCCAGGGCCGGGATGCACGCAGTAGACGAGGCACTGCCTTTCCAAGTAGAGAGCGATGCTTCAGATGTCGCACTTGCCGCCACACTGAATTAGGCAGGCAAACCCATGGCATTCTTTTCACGCACCCTCCACGCCTCCGAAATTCGGCATTCCTCTTTTGAAAAGGAGGCCCAGGCAATCGTTAAAGCGGTGCGGCACTGGAGGCATTACCTGTCCGGCAGGAGATTCACTCTCCTCACTGACCAACGGTCGGTAGCCTTCATGTTCAACAACACGCAGTGGGGCAAGATCAAGAATGACAAAATCTTGCGCTGGAGAATTGAGCTCTCCACCTTTAACTACGAGATCTTGTATCGCCCCGGCAAGCTCAACGAGCCCCCAGACATCCTCTCCCGAGGTACATGTGCCAGCGCACAAGTGAACCAGCACGAGAGCCTTTGCCATCCGGGGGTCACTTGCTTGTACCATCTAATCAAAGCCCGCAATCTGCCCTACTCCGTCGAGGAAGTACGGACAGTCACCAGAGACTGCCAGGTCTGTGCCGAGTACAAGCCGTCTGCCACCGTCATCAAGGCCCTGGATTCCATTTTCGCCCTGTTCAGTTTCCCCGACTACATCCACAGTGACAGGGGATCCTCGTTCATGAGCGGTGAGCTGCGTCATTTCCTGCTCAGCAGAGGTATCACCTCCAGCAGGATGACCAGCTACAACCCCCGGGGAAACGGGCAGGTAGAGAGGGAGAATGGGACGGTATGGAGGGCCGTCCAGCTGGCCCTAATGGCCTCTTGCTTTGTCCTGGATCCGCAGGCTTCCAGCTGGTGTGGACTAAAGGGGTCAGGAGTGTCTACTCTCGTAGCGTGCGTTGTATGACACTTACTTGATGGCGGCTGCTGACCAGGCCTCTCCTTCACAAGGTTCTTCTGCTGCAAAGGTGTTCTGCTGGGAGGGCCGGCTGGTCAAGGAGAGCGCTGGGAGGCTGGTCAAGGAGAGTGCTGGGAGGCTGGTCAAGAAGAGCGCTGGAAGGCTGGTCAAGAAGAGCACTGGGGGGCTGGTCAAGAAGAGCGCTGGGAGGCTGGTCAAGAAGAGCGCTGGGGGGCTGGTCAAGAAGAGTGCTGGGAGGCTGGTCAAGACGAGCGCTGGGAGGCTGGTCAGGAAGAGCGCTGGGAGGCTGGTCAAGAAGAGCGCTGGGAGGCTGGTCAAGGAGAGCGAATCAGTCCTGGGACCTGACTTTCATAGGTCCCAGGGACTTTGCATCCTTCTGGGCGGACCCTCTATAAACCTGCAATCGATTGGGTCTCTTCCCAATCGATTGATTTGATTTTCCCCAATAACGGGGCCGTTCCTCGATCACCGGGCGGTTCCTTACACCTTATTGGTGTCCTTTGTCTTAGACTCCACTGGTGCCGGAATGTCTGACCTTCCATAGAATGTTTCAATTGCAGTTAACTGTTGTGTCCATTGTTCCTGGGAATCACCGTGAATCGCTCACTTAATATGCACAGCTCGTTAGTTACAATTCTGTGGGGTTTCTGTAGCAGCTAGAATACAGGGGATTCTGCAGACTGCTTGTTTCTTTGCCAATGTCCATTTTTCCCTGTATTCTTTGCGTTCTTCCATTTTGTGTGAGGAAGTGGCCAACCTAGGTGGCTACAGAACCTCCCAGCCGCTCGCTGACAGCAGGTCCTCCCTGACGCGCTCCATTCCATTCGGTCGCTACTGTGCACCGCAACTAACAGTACACCCCATGAACGTGTTTTTGCCTTCCCTAGGAAGTCTACATCCGGGTTGTTGCTCCTGACGTGGCTTACGACTCCGAGCCCAGTCCTTCTCCATAGGCATGTCCGGCACCCCAAGGCGGAACCCCTGGTGGACAAAGTGCGCCTTCTCCACGGCAACCCTCAATATGCCTACGGGGAGTTCCCTGACGGCCACCAGGACACAGTCTCGCTCCGGGACCTGGCTCCCTCAGGTGCCGATCCCATGCCCACGCCCCTTTTTCCCCCGGCGCCTCCCTCCTTTTCCCCGGCGCCCCCCTATTCGTCCCCACCAGGTCCATCCCTCGTCCCCCTGCCCACACTGGAGGACATGGAAGATTTTGGCTCGCTCTCGGAGTCATCCCGCCAGCAGCCAGCACCAACACTGCCAGCACCTGCACCGACCTCGCCACCACAGCTACGCCGATCACAGCGGAACATTCAACCGCCGGTTCGGCTCAACCTGTGACCAAGATGGACTCTTGGATTTCTTTGTTTGAACCATTTTGTAAATATTTCATCCTTTGTATCATGTTACACGTCACCCCCGCCGGACTCATTTTTACTGGGGGTGGATGTGGTGATAACCACTGTAGATATGCATACTTGCAGTAGGGGGATGTATGCCTGTACCTGTAATACAGGTTCCTCCGGTAAGCCCCTGCCGGCTAGTTCCACCCACAGGGAGCTTGTGTATAAATATGCGTGTGAGTCACTCAGACTCTAGTCTTCAGTTGCAGCCGGAGAAGTAGCATCACACAGCAATAAAGCCTCTATTGTACTTGTCTCTCGTCTTTGAGTATAATTGTTAGCGCCACATCCTTCAGGTAAAGATTTGACCCCTTACGCTTTCCTAGTGCTTTCTTTCTTTATGTCCGTTATCCCATATCCCCTGTACACTTAATACATAGAAATGAGGTTTGTTCATCATGACTGATGGTCAAATTTTCAAATAAATAGTTAGGATCTAGGAGATTTATTGTAAACATAGAACATAGAACAGAACAGGCCCTTCGGCCCTCAATGTTGTGCCGAGCCATGATCACCCTACTCAAACCCACATATCCACCCTATACCTGTAACCCAACAACCCCCCCCTTAACCTTACTTTTATTAGGACACTACGGGCAATTTAGCATGGCCAATCCACCTAACCTGCACATCTTTGGACTGTGGGAGGAAACCGGAGCACCCGGAGGAAACCCACACACACAGGGGGAGGACGTGCAGACTCCACACAGACAGTGACCCAGCCGGGAATCGAACCTGGGACCCTGGAGCTGTGAAGCATTTATGCTAACCACCATGCTACCCTGCTGCCCCGAAAGTAAAGTTGAGAATTTGCATACAGACGCTTCAAACCTGAGAAACATACTTAGACTATTAATGATTAAATACAAACAAATTATTAAAGATTAATTGACATCGATGTTAATTCTTGTGCATTTACAGGGCATCGTTTGACAACAGGCAGGTTACTTTACTTTTACCAGCTTGTGTTTAACATAAGTAGTTATAGGCAGGCTGCAAAACTGCAAAATAAATGGGACAATAGTTCTCTGGTTTTAAATGTATTACTTGTGATACAATTCAGTTTGATATTGTGGGCTGGATTCTCTGACCTCGGGCTGGGCCGGGTCGGAGAATTGGCGGGGTGGGGGGGGTTCTCGCTACGCCACTGATTCTCCGGTCACCGGAGAATCAGCACCATTGGCCGGCAATTCTCCGTGCGCGATGGGCCGAGTGCCGTCGAGATAGGCTGAGTCCCGACGCCGCCATTCACACGTGGTCCCACCCAGCGGGACCTCGGCGTTCATGTTGCAGGGGGCGGCCTGGTGCGGGGGAGGGGAGATCCGACCCGGGGGTTTCCTGCACGGTGGCTTGGCCCGCGATCGGGGCCTACCGATTGACGGGCGGGGTAATCCTGGTGGGGTCCTATGTTCCTCCGCACCAGGCGCCTGTCGGTCTCTGCAATGTTGCTTTGGGGCCGGCATGGAGTAGGCAACCCATGCGCATGCACGAATTCACGCCGGCCTTAGCGCGCATGCGCAGACCCGCGGTGCCCGTTCTGACACCGGTATCGGCAGCTGGAGCTGTGTGAAGCGCTCCAGTGCCGTGCTGGCCCCTGTGCATTGCAGGATCGCTGCTCCTCGGGGCCTGTTGATGCCGTCGTACAATGCGACGGCATTTACGACAATGTCAACACTTAGCCTCAGGATCAGAGAATCTCACCCTGTGTTCTTGCTAAATAGTCACCAGTTTTGGTAAGAGGTTATAACAATAGTTTAGAAATCCATTATTTTCTTTATGCTTCATATGTTGTTGAGTTGAAGAAAATGATGGTAAAACTCGATAGCATTTCTATTTGCATAGGTTAACGCAAATAATAGGAATCCACTGTATTGTGAAGAAGAATCCTGTTCTATTCAGGTTAATGTGTAAGAAGATGCAGACGATTGCTCAGTCTTTTCACTGGACACATTTTCCTTACAATACACCTGTGGTGGGATAATTGGGATGTCTATCAGCAGTTGGAAAATCAATTAAAGATCCTGAAATGAGGAAAATCACCCTCAAGGAAACAACAGGAAAGGATGATAAGGTTCAACTGTTAGGGGTGGTCTGCACAGGTCTGTGAATAAAACAGATATGTTTGAGCAGCTGAAATTATTTTGGAAGAAGAAAAGCATAAATGACATTGCAATACTGTACTGGATGAACTTTCTGCAAATATAATACTCCCAAGAATTATTCTGGCACCGTAATGCTTTAACATCTCCAAATACAATTTACAGGGGGTGATTGGTGTAGTGGTAATGTCATCTGACTAGTAACCCAGAGCACAGGCTTATGCCCTGGAGACACAAGTTTAAACTCCACAACAGCAGCTGAATGGAATTTAACTTCAATGAATTAATAAAAATCTGGAATTGTAAGCTCGTCTCTGTAGTGGTGCCATGAACCTATCATCGACTATCATTAAAAACACATCTGGGTCACTGATGCCCTCTAGGGAATAAAATCTACCGTCCTTTCTTGATCTAGGTTACGTGTGACTCCAGACATGCGGCAATATGGTTGACTCTTAACTGCCCTCTGAGATTGACCGAGAAAGTCACTCAGTTGTCGAGAAAGGTAAAAAAAAAACCAGATGGATCACCTGGCATTGATTTAGACATTGGAAAATGACAGCAGTACACTTAGCCCTGAAAAACCCTTTTTACTAACATCTGGGGCTTGTGCCAAAATTGGGAGAGCTGTCCCACATACTAATCAAGCAGCAGCCTGACATTGTCTATAAGATATGATTTTTGAGTATGTGTCGCAGACATAGTCCTGTCCCATCAGCAGAGGTGGTGCTGCAGTGTTATACACTGCATGAGGGAGTTGCCCTGTTGGGAAGGCTGAGGTAGATCACCTGCTCGGTAGCTCTAACTGTTGTCCTCAACATTGAATCCAGATCCCATGAGGTCTCATGGCATTAGGTCAACATCCTGCTGCCGCCTATACCACCCTTCCTCAGCTGATGGATCAGTACTCCTCTATGTTGAAAACCATTTTGAGGAAGCACTGAGGATGGCAAGGGCACAGAATGTACTCTGCGTAGAGGATTTCATCGTCCATCACCAAGAGTGGCTCAGTAGGACCAATGCTGACCAAACTGACAGTGACATGAAGGACATATCCGCCAGACTGGGCCTCTGGCAAGTGTTTAGAGAATGAACAAGAGGAAAAACCTAATAGTCCTCATCCTTCCCGCTCCTTATGTTGCAGATGCATCTGTCCATGACAGCATAGTTAGGAGTGACCAACGCACAATCCTTGTGGAGACATAGTTCCATTATGTTATCACTACCAGCACTCTATATGGGATAGATTCAGAACAGATATAGCAGCTCAAAACTGGGCATCAATGAGGGGTGAGTGACCTACTCCTGTTCCTGATTCGTACTCCTGTATTTATGTTCGTAATTGTGCAAAAATGAAAAACAAAATATCAACCTCCAAAGCGGTGAATGCGCAGCCAAAGACTGCAACGAATTGGAAAACTGAGGATATTGAAGAAGCATATTAAAAGAGCAGATTGACATTCCGTAGTTTCCTGAAGAGAGGGCCAGCTATGTTCCCCTGTGGGCAGGAGCTGTATGATTGAATTTACTTAACGGTTGGGAGCTTATTTAAGAGGACAGCAAAGAACTGGATAATATTTTTGAAAAACCCAGCACCCATTCTCCAGCCAAAATCGAATCATCAGATCCATCCGTGTGAATTTCAAGGCCTCAGACAGGAATTAGGCGAGCCCGTTGATTACTTTGCAACAAGATTTTAAAAATGCAGCCAGAAAATGTTTGTTTAAGTACACAGATGAAAGGCTGATAGACCAACTAATTTTGGGTTCTGAAGCACAGAAAGCACTAATGGGGAAGGACAAACTCTCAATATTATCAGCTGTTTGCACTGCCAAAGAACACAAAGCAACGAGCAGATAGAGGAAGACACTGATTACCCCAACAACTAGCCTTCGGTTAAGCCAAGAGAAAGGTACTACAGTTGATGTAGTGCAGCAGGAACAACAGAATGTATAAGAAACAGAGAGAAAGACCTGCAGGAGCGGTGGACAACCACATCAATTCACAGACAGATGGAAATGTCCCAGAAATGATCAATCTGCAGAGTTTGTGGAAAGGCCAATCAAAGGCAGAACAAAGGGAGAGGCTGGTAGATGAGAAACCACAGCTAAAGCAACTGGGTGAAGGAACAGGAGCAGATACCAATACCCTGGAAAATGATGGTGAATCTGAGAACATGGTAGACAAAGGGCTCATACTGCTATATAAAATGACTGGATGCAAGTTACCCAAGGAAAGAAATTCACACAACTATTCAGATCTGGAAGAAGGTGAGATAAAAGCTTACAATCATACATCTGATTGCGAAAATTGAAACCAGAGCACAGAGTAACATCATCCTGCTCGGGTTATACCAGAAGATCTTCCCTGGAAATATGTAAGAAAACGGTGTACAGTTTTGGTCCCCTTATTTGAGGAGGGATGTAGTTGCATTGGAGGCAGTTCAGAGGAGGTTCACTTGATTGACTCCAGAGATGAAAGGTTTGTCTTATGAAGAGAGATTGAGCAGTTTAGCACTATATTATCTTGAGTTTAGAAGAATGAGAGGAAATATAATTGAGGTATAGAAGATGATTAAAGGTGGAGTGGATGCTTCCTTGTGTGGTACAATCTAGAACTAGAATTTTAAGCAGTTATTGTATAGGCACATGGAGCACACAAGAATGACAGGGAGTGGGATAGCGTGATCTTGGTTTTGGACAATGCTCGGCACAACATCAAGGGCCGAAGGGCCTGTTCTGTGCTGTACTGTTCTATGTTCTATGTTCTAGATCATAGTTTTAGGATAAGGGATAGCAGATCTAAAACAGAGATGAGGAGAAATTACTTCTGAATCTGTGGAATTTGCTACTCAGAGGGTGGTGGATGCCAGTACATTGAGTAAATTTAAGGAGATAGAATTATTTTTAATCAGCAATGGGTGGAAGGGCTGTGGAGAACGGGCCGGAAAGTGGAGTTGAGGCAAAGAGGAGATCAACCATGATCGTATTGAATGGTGAAGCGGGCTCGAGGGGCTGAATTGCCTACTCCTGCTCCTAGTTATTATGTCCTTATGTTATTCCAAGGAAAGTGTTACGAAACCGAACAATGTCATGGTAACAGCATACAGGAGAATTAAATTTCAACAGCAATGAACAACCCAAATCAGAGGGGGACAGAAAGGAAAATACTTCAAATGTATGTTCGATGTCACTGAATCAGATGGCCCTGCTATCTTGGTATTGTACAGTTGTGAAGAGCTGTAGATTATCTCAATAATCCATGAGGTAAAAGAGGCAATATAGAGAGTTGAAGAGTGTACAACATTTAAAAGCACCTTCCAATCAGATGCAAAGAAGATCTGGTGCAGATCACCCAGAGAGCTTGGATGAGATGGTTGGATGATTTGAAGATTTTGAGTAATCCGTCACTATTGACCCAGTGATGAAACCAGGGATTATCCCGCACTTAAAATACCAGTAAAAGGAAAGCTTGAAAGTGAGCTCCAAGACATGGAAGAAAAGAAGATGATCACGAGATACTGAGGGCGGGATTCTCTCAGCCCGGTGCCGGACGGGAGAATCCCCGCGACCGGTGTTAATTGCGCCACGCTGCCCTGTTGCCGGGATGCGATTCAAATCGTGCCATTGGCGCCGGCGCGGCTGGCGCGGCACCGGTCAGGGGCTACTCTATGCCCCCCCCCCACCGATTCTCGGCCCGGGATATGCCGTCGTAAAAAACCCGAGTCCCACCGGTGCCGTTCACACCTGCTCTCAGCCGGCGAGACCTCAGCGTTGAAGGGTCCGGGGTTGGCCTGTGAGGGGCCTCCGATGTGGCCTGGCCCGCGATCGGGGCCCACCGATAGGCGGGCCGGCCTCTCTGGCTGGAGTTTCCTTTCTTGCGCGCCGGCCCCTGTAGCCCTGAGCCATGCTGCGTCAGAGCCGGCGCGTTGAAGGAAGCCACTGCGCATGCGCGCTTTGGCGGCGGTGCCACTGCGCATGCGCGGATCCCACGGTGCCCAGTTCACGACAGGATCAGCAGCTGGAACGGCGTGAACCGCTCCAGTGTCATGCTGGTCCCCTGAAGGGGTGAGAAATGCTGATCCTGAGGCTATGTTGACGCAGCCGAGAAACGCGACGGTGTTTCCGATGGCGTCAACACTTAGCCTCAGGATCACAGAATCCCACCCAGAATCTTTTCCTTTTGGTGCAAGAGAAACAAAAAACAGGGCTATTTTTATTTGCCTGGATGCCAAAGGTCTTGATAAAGCCATTAAGAGAGATCACTATCCCGGGTGCGATTCAACTGAAACATTTCAAAGTCCCGTTTTGGCTGTGTTTGGCGAGGTGTTTTGCAATGGATGCATTGACAAGATGGTGGCCTATATTCAGTGGCCCTTGCTGCTCAAAAAGAGCCCCCTTGTGATCCCAACATTAATGCCTCCCTTGCTGTCTGGTCCGCCCAACTCACCCCTTGGCAGCTCATCGCTAACAAGGGGGAGTGGCTTTTAAATGCTCCTTCACCACTCACATTCAGTCAACACATTAGCGTGGCAGTGTGCAGGCATATCCTCGCTTTGTGGATGGCCAGGCTTCCCTACACGTGGATGAGAGGCGGGCCATCCTATTCCCCTGAGGGAGTTGGAGGACGCGCAGCAAAGTCAGCAATGCAGCCTGGGAGGCTGTGGCAGCGGTTTTCAGTGTGGGCAGCATGAGAGGGAGGACAGCTGTCAAATGTTGGAAGAAGACGAATGACCTCCAACGAGCTGTAAGGGTAAGTTACCACTGCTCTCCTGTCATCAGTGATGTGTTGGGTGCTCTGGATCCGTGAAACACATACAGGCCACTGACACTTAAAATAATACAACACTATTTTATTAAACTATAAACTGTTGAACATACTATGACTGTGGGTTAACACAATGTTAGATTAACTGAAGACCTGTGTCTGTCCTAACCAGTTGAATCACTCAGCACATGGTGAGAATCTGTGCTGTAAACTATAAGCTCTGTACTTCTGAAAGGCTGCATCCCGAATGAGCGGGAAAAGTGATGCCCTCTGTCTTTATAGTGAGTGTGCTCTAACTGGGTGATTGGCTGCGGTGTTATGCATGTTGATTGGTCCTATTGTATGCCCATCAGTGTGTGTGTCTGCACCATGATGTACTGGTGTATATTATGATAATCAGTGATGCGATTAGTAGAAGTGAACAGTGGTTTTAATAAGCTAGATCTGTGCCTGCCTGCGACTGCTCTGTACTGAGTGCCACCTATAGGCTGCAGGTTTATATACCACCCCCAAGGGGGCGGAGCCATCAGGGGCACCAGCATTATACATTATAATACAGTGGCGAATTGCAGTAGCAATATATTCATTACATACACCCCCCTGTTAAAAATTGAAGTCCAGCAGGGGTGAAGTGGGCTCACATATTGAGTCTGTCCGGAGCCTTAATCGTTCTCTGTGATCGCCTCAGCTCTGGCTTCGCTGCGGGCATGGATGTTTGACTCGTCGCTGCGGGCATGGGTGTTGGAGTCGTTGACTCCGGGAGCGTGTCCTCTGGAGCTTCATCATGGTGTGTCGGTGATGGGGGAAGGGGGGATCTAGGCCATGTAGGGGCAGTGTTCAGGATCCCCAGGGGTCAGCTCGGAGCCTGCCGTGAGGGATTCGGTTGGTGGTGATAGGCTGCGCCACGTAGGCATATTGAGGGTTGGCATGTAGCAGATAGACACTCTCGACCAGGGGATCGGACTTATGGCTCCTCACGTGCTTCCAGAGGCGGACAGGCCCTGGTGTTGTCAGTCAGGACGGAAGTGAGACCCTGGAGATGGACTTCCTGGGGAAGACAAATAGACAGTCGTGGGGGGTCTCGTTCATGGCTGTGCAGAGGAGCAACCGGATGGAGTGGAGCGCGTCGGGGAGGACTCCTGCCAGCGGGAAACCGGGAGACTTCTAGACCGTAGGGCCAGAAGGACGGCCTTCCATACCGTTGCATTCTCCCTCTCCACCTGTCCGTTTCCCCGGGGGTTGTAGCCAGTAGTCCTGCTCGAGGCAATGCCCTTACCGAGCAGTTACTGACGCAGCTCATCACTCATAAAAGAGGAGCCTCAGTCACTGTGGACGTAAGTGGGGAAGCCGAACAGGGTGAAGATGCTGTGCAGGGCCTTAATGACAGTGGCCGTGGTCATGTCGGGAAATGGGACGGCAAACGGGAAACGGGAGTACTCGTCAACGATGTTGAGAAAGTACACGTTGCGGTCAGTGGAGGGGAGGGGCCCTTTGAAATCAACGCTGAGGTGCTCAAAGGGGTGGGAGGCCTTCACCAGGTGGGCTTTATCTGCCTGATAAAAGTGCAGCTGCTTGCACTCAGCGCAGACATGGCAGTCCCTGGTCATGGCCCTGACCTCCTCGATGGAGTAGGGCAGGTTGCGGGCCTTGATGAAGTGGGGAAGCCAGGTGACCCCATCCACAGGTCACTGTGGATGGCCCGAAGTCGGTCACCTTGCTCGCTGGCGCATGTGCCACGGGACAGGGCATCTGGGGGCTCACTGAACTTCCCAGGACGATACACGATATCGTAATCATAGGTGGGGAGTTCGATTCTCCACCTCAAGATCTTATCATTCTTGATCTTGCCCTTCTGTGTGATGTTGAACATAAAGGCTACCGACCGTTGGTCGGTGACGAGGGTGAACCTCCTACTGGCCAGGTAGTGCCTCCAATGCCGCACTGCTTCCACAATGGCTTGAGCTTCCTTTTCGACAGAGGGGTGTCGAATCTCGGAGGCGTTGAGGGTACGGGAAAAGAAGGCCACGGGCCTGCCTGCCTGTTTAAGGGTAGCGGCCAGGGCAACATCTGATGCATCGATCTCCAACTGGAAGGGGATGGACTCATCCACCGCGTGCATCATGGCCTTGGTAATGTCTGCCTTGATGCGGCTGAAGGCCAGGCGGGTCTCAGTCGTCAGGGGAAATATGGTGGCTTTGATAAGTGGGCGGGCTTTGTCCGCATAGTTGGGGACCCACTGGGCATAATATGAGAAGAACCCCAGGCATCTTTTCAGGGCCTTGGGACAGTGGGAAAGGGGGAGTTGCAGGAGGGGGCGCATACGGTTGTGCGGAAAACACATTTCCCCTTGTTGCAGGTGAGATTAAGGGCTTGGGGAGTTTGGAGAAACTTCTGAAGGTTAGCGTCATGGATATGCTGATCATGGCTGCAGATGGTGACATTATCCAAGTACGGGAACCGCCTGCTCCTGGTGGCAACAGGTTTACAGTCGGAGATGAGGTTCGCAAAGAGCGAGTGAGGGGCGACCTTAAGGGTTGCGAGGTTAAATTCGGTGAGAGGGGGTAGGGATCCGCTGAACTTCAGGGTCAGAACAAAGAACAAAGAACAAAGAAAATTACAGCACAGGAACAGGCCCTTCGGCCCTCCCAGCCTGCGCCGATCCAGATCCTTTACCTAAACCTGTTGCCTGTTTTCCAAGGTCTACTTCTCTCTGTTCCCCACCCATTCATATATCTGTCCAGATGCATCTTAAATGATGCTATTGTACCCGCCTCTACCACCTCCACTGCCAAAGCATTCCAGGCACCCACCACCCTCTGCGTAAAAAACTTTCCACGCGCATCTCCCTTAAACTTTCCCCCTCTAATCTTGAAATCGTGACCCCTTGTAATTGATACCCCCACTCTTGGAAAAAGCTTGTTGCTATCCACCCTGTTCATACCTCTCATAATTTTGTAGACCTCAATCAGGTTCCCCCTCAACCTCCGTCTTTCCAATGAAAACAATCCCAATCTACTCAACCTTTCTTCATAGCTAGCACCCTCCATACCAGGCAACATCCTGGTGAACCTCCTCTGCACCCTCTCTAAAGCATCCACATCCTTCTGGTAATGTGGCGACCAGAACTGCATGCAGTATTCCAAATGTGGCCTAACCAAAGTCCGATACAACTGTAACATGACCTGCCGACTCTTGTACTCAATACCCCGTCCGATGAAGGCAAGCATGCTGTATGCCTTCTTGACCACTCTATCGACCTGCGTTGGCAGCTCCAGGGTACAATGGACCTGAACTCCCAGATCTCTCTGTACATCAATTTTCCGCAGGACTCTTCCATTGACCATATAGTCTGCTCTTGAGTTAGATCTTCCAAAATGCATCACCTCGCATTTGCCTGGATTGAACTCCATCTGCCATTTCTCTGCCCAACTCTCCAATCTATCTATATTTTGCTGTATTCTCTGACAGTCCGCCTCGCTATCTGCAACTCCACCAATTTTAGTATCATCTGCAAACTTGCTCATCAGACCACCTATACCTTCGTCCAGATCATTTATGTATATCACAAACAACAGTGGTCCGAGCACGGATCCCTGTGGAACACCACGAGTCACCTTTCTCCATTTTGAGACACTCCCTTCCACCACTACTCTCTGTCTCCTGTTGCCCAGCCAGTTCTTTATCCATCTAGCTAGTACACCCTGAACCCTATACGACTTCACTTTTTCCATCAACCTGCCATGGGAAACTTTATCAAATGCTTTACTGAAGTCCATGTATATGACATCTATAGCCCTTCCCTCATCAATTAACTTTGTCACTTCCTCAAAGAATTCTATTAGGTTTGTAAGACATTACCTTCCCTGCACAAAACCATGCTGCCTATCACTGATAAGTCTATTTTCTTCCAAATGTGAATCGATCCTATCCCTCAGTATCTTCTCCAACAGTTTGCCTACCACTATCGTCAAGCTCACAAGCCTATAATTGCCTGGATTATCCCTGCTACCCTTCTTAAACAAAGGGATAACATTAGCAATTCTCCAGTCCTCCGGGACCTCACCCGTGCTCAAGGATGCTGCAAAGATGTCTGTTAAGGCCCCAGCTATTTCGTCCCTCGCTTCCCTCAGTAACCTGGGATAGATCCCATCCGGTCCTGGGGACTTGTCCACCTTAATGCCTTTTAGAATACCCAAAATCCCCCCCCCCTTCCTTATGCCGATATGACCTAGAGTATTTAAACATCCATCCCTAGCCTCAACATCCATCATGTCCCTCTCCTTGGTGAATACCGATGCAAAGTACTCATTAAGAAGCTCACTCATTTCCTCTGACTCTCCGCATAAATTCCCTCTTTTGTCTTTGAGTGGGCCAATCCTTTCTCTAGTTACCCTCTTGCTCCTTATATACGAATAAAAGGCTTTGGGATTTTCCATAACCCTGTTAGCCAAAGATATTTCATGACCCTTTTTAGCCCTCTTTATTGTGCGTTTGAGATTTGTCCTACTTTCCCGATATTTCTCCAAAGCTTCATCAGTTTTGAGTCACCTCGATCTTCCTTTTTCATTTTAGCTAGTCTCACAATTCCACCCGTCATCCATGGTTCCCTAATCTTGCCATTTCTATCTCTCATTTTCGCAGGAACATGTCTGTCCTGCACTCTAATCAACCTTTCCTTAAAAGACTCCCACATTTCAAATGTGGATTTACCCTTAAACAGCTGCTCCCAATCCACATTCCCTAGCTCCTGCCGAATTTTGTTATAGTTGGCCTTTCCCCAATTTAGCACTCTTCCTTTAGCACAACTCTCGTCTTTGTCCATGAGTATTCTAAAATTTATGGAATTGTGACTGCTATTCCCAAAGTAATCATTGACTGAAACGTCAACCACCTGGCCGGGATCATTCCCCAATACCAGGTCCAGTATGGCCCCTTCCTGCATTGGACTATTTACATACTGCTCTAAAATATTCTCCTGGATGCTCCTTACAAATTCTGCTCCATCTACGCCTCCAACACTACATGAGTCCCATTCAATGTTGGGGTCGTTGACCACAGTCAGACCATCAATCGGTACACGCAGCTCGACGCGTACCCCCTCCCAAGCATATCTGATATGGTCAATCAGATTAGACAGTATCGGGTCTTCTCTACAGTGGACTTGAAATCTGCATACCACCAGCTCCCCATCCGGCAAGGCCGACCGCCAATACACTGCGTTCGAAGCAGACGGCCGCCTTTACCACATCCTTAGGGTTCCCTTCGGCGTCACTAATGGGGTCTCGGTCTTCCAACCGGAGATGGACCGAATGGTTGACCGGTACGGACTGCGGGCCACCTTCCCGTATCTGGATAACGTCACCATCTGTGGCCACGACCAGCTCTTGAACCTTACGTATAACAAGGAGAAGTCCTTGTTCAGCACCAACCGCTTAGCACCATCCTTGGCTATGTGGTGCAAAATGGCGTTCTAGGGCCTGACCCCGATCACATGCGCCCCCACATGGAACTTCCACTCCCCCACTGCCCCAAGGCCCTCAAACGATGCCTGGGGTTCTTCTCATACTATGCCCAGTGGGTCCCTAACTATGCGGACAAGGCCTGCCCAGTCATTCACTCCACCGTTTTCCCCCTGACGGCCGAGGCTCATCAGGCCTTCAACCGTATCAAAGCCGACACCACCAAGGCCGCGATGCACGCGGTTCGACGAGGCACTGCCCTTTCAAGTCGAGAGCGATGCATCTGACGTCGCTCTGGCCATAACCCTCAACCAGGCCGGCAGACACATGGCATTCTTTTCCCGCACCCTCCATGCCACCAAAATTTGGTACTCCTCCGTCGAGACGGAGGCCCAAGTCATCGTAGAAGCTGTGCGGAATTGGAGGCATTACCTGGCCGGCAGGAGATTCACTCTCCTACCTGACGAACGGTCAGTTTCCTTCATGTTCAATAACACACAGCGGGGCAAGATCAAAAATGATAAAATCTTGAGGTGGAGGATCGAGCTCTCGACCTACAATTACGAGATTTTGTATCACCCGGTAAGCTCAACAAGCCCCCGATGCCCTATCCCGAGGTACATGTGCCAGCGCACAAGTGGACCGACTCCGGGCCCTACACGATGGTCTCTGTCACCCAGGGGTCACCCAGTTCTTTCACTTCATAAAGGCCCGCAACCTACCCTACTCCATTGTGGAAGTCAGGGCGGTCACCAAAGACTGCCAGGTCTGCGCGGAGTGTAAACCGCACTTCTACCGGCCAGACCGAGCGCACCTGGTGAAGGCCCCATGTCCCTTTGAATGCCTCAGCGTGGATTTCAAAGGGCCCCTCCCCTCCACCGACCGAAACCCGTACTTCCTTAACTTGGTCGATGAATACTCCAGATTCCCCTTCGCCATTCCGTGAGAGGGAGAACAGGATGGTCTGGAAGGCCGTCGTGCTGGCCCTGCGATCTAAAAATCTCCTAGTCTTCCGCTGGCAGGAGGTCCTCCCCGACGCCCTCCACTCCATCCGATCGCTCCTTTACACTGCGACTGATGCAACCCCCCATGAACGTCTCCTTGCCTTCCCTAGGAAGTCCACCTCCGGATTTTGCTCCCAACGTGGCTGGCCACTCCAGGACCCGTTCTCCTCCACAAGAACATGCAGCTCCAAAGGCGGACCCGTTGGTCGAGAGGGTACAGCTACTCCATGTAAACCTGCAGTATGCCTACGTGGCGTACCCCGATGGCTGCCAAGACACAGTCTCCCTCAGGGACCTGGCATCAGCTGGTTCCCCCCCTCCCCCCTCCGCCAACTGCCCCGGCGGCACCCATCCTCCCCCCAGTGCACCTCACCACAGCCCCTGTTCCAGGATGATCCTTCCTCCCCTTGGTCCCACCCGGGGATGAAGATGAGGACTACACGCTCCTGGAGTCACCGGTGACCAAGACGGCGCCTGCATCGCCACCTGGACTGCGGCGCTCACAACGGAGTATCAAGGCACCCGACCGGCTAAATTTGTGAACTTTCCCCAAATTGTACACTTTAAAAATGCCCACATACATGTAAATAGTTTTTCCACCACCCCCACTGGACTCTTTTTAACAGGGGGTGAATGTGGTAGTCACCGCTGTTTGTAAATATTACGTATATCAGAAGTAATACAGTAAGGCTCCTGTACTACAGGTATGGGGGTAGATCCCTGCCTGCTGGCTCCGCCAAGTAGGCGGAGTATAAATGTGTGTGCTCACCGAGCTGCAGCTATTTCGGCAGCAGCTGTAGGAGTCAACACATCTCTGCTTAATAAAGCCTCGATTACTCTCTACTCTCGTCTCGTCGTAATTGATAGTGCATCACACCTCATACACGTGAAGCTTCTGTCACATTAATCTTCACAGTGGGCCTGCCTGCCCCAGCCCTTGTTGCCCTCCGCTCTCCCGCCCCTCGGGCACGGCGGTTCAAGATCAAATGCCCCTGATGCAAACTCCGTTCAGAGGATGGGTGTGAGTGTGCTGTCGGCAGAGAGAGTCAGACTTTGGCAGAAACTGAGGAGCACCAGAGCTTTCCTCACAGTGAGTGGTCATCACTCTCCTACCTTGTGTAGGGACCCGCTGACAATGCCGACACAGGCCCATCAGCCTGGGGTGATGTTAGACAGACCCTTGCAGGGGGAATCAGGGTGGTCAGTGAGTGGGTAGTGTGATTGGGGGAGGGTGGGAATGGGGGAGAGGGCAGGGGGAAGGGGGAACATAGGGATATGAGGGAGGGAGGATTGGCAGGAGGGAAGGAAATGCGTGGGAGGGGGTGTTTGGGGGAGAGAGGGAAATTGAGGAAGAAGATTTTTTTGGGGAGGGAGGGAAATGGGAGGAGGGGGATTGGGGGATGGAGGGAAATTGTGGAGGGGGGTGGGGAGGGAGGGAAATGGGAGGAGGGGAATTGGGGAGGGAGGAAAATTGGGGAGGGGGATGGGGAGGGAGGGAAATGAGAGGAGGGGGATTGGGGGGAGGGAGGGAAATTGGGGAGGGGTGGGGAGGGAGGGAAATGGGAGGAGGGGGATTGGGGGAGGGAGGGTAATTGGGGAGGGGGGGATGGGGAGGGAGGGAAATGGCAGGAGGGGGATTGGGAGGAGGGAGGGAAATGTGGGGGTTGAGCTGATGGACATAGCCTTGTCCTCGGACACTCTGGAGATAAGGAGAGTCTCCCTAGTCCTTCTCACATGTCAGATCCTTGCTGTCACTTGTCCTCCATCCTCCAGCTATTCCTTGGGCTTTCCCTCCAGTCCATCCTGGACTGCCTCCCCTCCTCCTCAGATGAGATGGAATGTCCCTCCTCCCCCTCCAACATGTCTCCCCGCTGCTGTGCCAGATTGTGGAGGACACAGCAGGCCACCACAAAGTGAGCGACCCTCTGGTGGGTGTACTATTGGATACCACCTGAGCGACCCAGGCATTGAAACTGCATTTTCAGCATTTCGTGCACCACTCAATGACAGCACGGGGGCCGCATGGGCCTTATTATAGTGTCCTCATCTCAGGCCTCCGTACCAACGTCATCAGCGGTTGAACCGCACCCCCCCCATTACAACATTGGAACAGTAAGAGTCTTACAACTGAGGAAGGAGCAGTGCTCCGAAAGCTAGTGTTTGAAACAAACCTGTTGGACTTTAACCTGGTGTTGTAAGAATCTTACTGTGCTCACCCCAGTCCAAAGCCGGCATCTCCACATCATAACATTGGAACAGGCCGCACCAGCACTGGCAAGGACAAAAGATTTCAGGAAACTGGATGTCAGAAACGGCTACTGGAAAATGACACAAGATGCAGAATCCTTGTTGCTAATAACATCCAGCACACCCCTCGGAGAGTCCAAATCCCTCCATCTAGCTTTTGACCTTAAAGTGAGCCGGGATGTATTCCAGCAGAAAGTAAATGAGACACGCCGAGGATCCAAAGGGACAGTAGGAATAGCAGTTGATATCCAGATGTGTTGTGCAGATGAGAAAGATTATGATTACCATCTAAACGAAGCCTTGCAGAGAACCAGGAAAGCTGTGATCAAATTAAATGTGGACAAGTTCATTGTGAAAGTGACAGAATGCCAGTGCTTTGGAATGATGTACACACACTGCTGGAATCAAGCCAAGCCCTGAAAAAATGAAGGCTATCTCAGGTTTGGATGACCCAAGAGCTGAAAGAGAGCTGAGAGGAGTCCTTGGCTTATCCAACATATGAGCTCCTTCATGCTGCAGATGTCAGAGCACACAGCAAACCCGCGGGAGCTGATGTAAGAAGATGTAGGGTGTGATTCAATGGAAATAATTCTATGTCAGGTGTTGGGCGTGTTTAAGGGGGTGATTCTCGACAGCTGCGGTGCTGAGAAACTTGCTGTTTCTTTTGGCCTCGGGGAGTTTCTCTCTATTAGCACTGTTGCTTCACAGCACCATGGTCCCAGGTTCGATTCCGGCTTGGGTCACTGTCTGTGCAGGGTTTGCACATCTCACCCTGTCTGCGTGGTTTCCTCCTGGTTTCCTCTCACTAGTCCCGAAAGACGTGCTGTTAAGCTTTATTGGGCGTTCTGAATTCTTCCTCTGTGTATCTGAGCAGGCGCCGGAATATGGGGCTTTTCACAGTAACTTCATTGCACTGTTAATGTAAGCCTACGTCTGGCATTAAAGATTATTACTTGAGTCAATTCCAGCAGGCTCCTTGCAGATTGAGGTGCCATTTTGGAAGGCTGCCTCAATCTTCCCCCCCCCCTCCTGCCTACAGCATCTCCCCCCTTTTTGACCCCCCCCCCCCCCCACCTCCACCATCCCAACCTCAGGGAGGTCCCAGGAACAGCCCCTCACCCACCCCCCCTCTACCTGGCAAGGTCCCATGGGCCCAATCAATGGTAGTGCCAACCTGGCACCCAGGCATCCTGGCACTGTCACCTTGGCAATGCCATGGTGCCTGGGTGGCACTGCCAGCATGCCAGACTGGCAGTGCAAAGGTGCCAGGTTCCAGAGGGAGTGCCAGGGTGCCTGTTGTGATAGAGAGATATTCGGAAATTAGGTCCGGAATCGGATTGAAAATGCAGTGGGCAATTTAGGGGTTAACAGACTGAAGGTAAAACTGCTTGCACTGAGTCAGAGGTGCACGCCCACACCCAGACTGAGTTACATTGTCCCATTCAGACAGAAACCCATTCACAGGAATAAACAGGATATCCCTGTTCAGTTGGGGTGATTCACTCAAGATCCATTGTCCTACAGGACACTTTGATCTGACCAGCCATAGCCCATTACAGAGTCTGATGGCCTCATTTGTCCATAAATTGGAGGTTAGTTGCAAATTCATAGCATGGTCCTGTTCTTTTATGTAAACGGGAGTGGGCAGTCAAAAATCCAGATAGCGATGATGAATTTACTGAATTTTTGTCCACCTGCCAATCCAGCAAATAGGTCCTCTATTAATGTTAAGGGATACTGGTCAGCACACAACCATAAGACCATAAGACATAGCAGCAGAATTAGGTGATTAGCCCATCAGGTCTGCTCCGCCATTCAATCATGGCTGATATGTTTCTCATCCCAATTCTCCTCTCTTCTCCCTGTAATCTCTAATCCCCTTATTAGTCAATAAAATATCGATCTCTGTCTTAAAGACACTGAGT
Organism: Scyliorhinus canicula; assembly: GCF_902713615.1. NCBI lineage: Eukaryota > Metazoa > Chordata > Chondrichthyes > Carcharhiniformes > Scyliorhinidae > Scyliorhinus > Scyliorhinus canicula. The sequence continues at coordinate 102,922,383 of NC_052160.1, read as the reverse complement.
GATTTAGCCTCCACAGCATTATCCGCCAATGAGTTCCACAGATTCATCACCCTCTGGCAGAAGAAAGTCCTCTTTATCTCAGTTTTCAAGGATCATCGCTTCAGCCTGAGGTTGTGCCCTTGGGTTCTAGTTTCTTCTACGAGTGGAAACGTCCTCTCCATGTTCACTCTGCATAGGCCTCTCAGTACTCTGTATGTTTCAAAGAGATCCCCCACATTCCTCTGAACACCATTGAGTACAGACACAGAGTCCTCAGCCGCTCCTCATACGACAAGTCCTTCATTCCGGGAATCATTCGCGTGAACCCCCTCTGGACCCTCTCCAAGGCCACAGTGCTATACACTTGTGCTACCCTGTTTCCCTCTCTAATTTCTTTCATTTCCAATTTATCTTGCATTATTTATTTTGTTGTTTCTTTAAAAATGTTATTTTCTTGGTTGGACAGTAGGTTTAAGAAATTTGTTTTGCAAACACCAATCTGTTTTAAAATCAGAAGGTTTCAGGTATAATTCTGCTTAATCTATCACATGGTTACTATCACATTATTTTTTCCTTTTGAGCAATTGCTTTTTGCAAAATCAGGTCTCTCTCTCTCTCGAAATTTGAGGATCTGATGCTACACCCCGCTACTTGCGAAAGAGAGCAGCTGGAAAAGCTCCCCATGTGAGAAATAACTCATTTGTTTACAGCCTACCCCCTTATTCCCTGGCTTTCTCTTTTCTGGGAGGTTTTTTGTTCTGAGCCCACCGATTGCGCAAATCAGCTGACACAACAGTCGACAATCTGGCTGAAAAACGTTTCTCTTTTCCCACCTCTGATCTTCCGAGTGCTCCCAGGTGGTGGTTCCATAGAAAATATTAAAGAATGGTTCTGAGTTCTTTCTATCACTTCTAAAATTAACAAGGACTCTTAGCAAGACTAAAAACCCATTTCCCGATGGTCAATTTTACCCCACATTTATGGATGGTGGAGTGGTCTCCTGAAAATTGATCTTCACTTCAAGGTCCGGCTTAATGTTTTCTTTCTTCTGACTATTACTGGAAAAACATCCTCATCGCCATCTTTGATTTTTAATACTGTTACGTTTTCAGGAGTTTTGCTTTTACTGACAGTATAAACAATGGATAACTGGATTACTGGAAGCACAGTGGTTAGCACTGTTGCTTCACAGCACCAGGGATTGGGTTCAATTCCCAGCTTGGGTCACTGACTATCTGGCGTCCTCACATTGTTCCCGTGTCTGCATGGATTTCATCCGGGTGCTCCGGTTTCCTCCCCAAAAGTCCCGAAAGACGTGTTTGTTTGGTGAATTGGACATTATGAATTCTCCCTCAGTGTGCCGAATAGGCGCCGCAGTGTGGCGACTCGAGGATTTTGACAGTAACTTCATTGTAGTGTTGATGTAAGCCTACTTGTAACACTAATGAATATTATCATTTTATTACCACACCGTAGGTTACTTAACCAGTTGTCAGAGTTTATTGCAGAGGTGTTGCTCACAGTCCAAGCTGGAAGCCAGAGAAAGTTTTCCAAGTGCCTCTGATGGTGTCACCATGTAATCATGTGACAAACTATGCAGAGAGGCATTGATTAGAATACAAAACACATTCACATCCAAAGCTCTAACCTCATCTGGGACCAGATATAACGACATAGAAAGAGATTTTGGCACTCGTGCATGCATGCCAGGAGTTCCATGCATAACTCTTTGGGGAAAGGTCACAGTGGAGAGCGATCATCAATTATTGGAACAGATCTACAAGAAAAATCTGTATCTAGCACCAGCAAGACCAAAAAGGCTTGAGGCTTTAGAGTTACGATTACATTCTGAAATACAACCAGGACGAGTAATGGTACTGACAGATACCCAATTTCAGTTGTTACTACAGGAGAAACATGACATAGAAGATGTAGGTATAAAGATCTCCATCACCGATTAAATTGAACACCACCAGAACTGTGTTAAATTAACGGTGAGTTCACAAAGATCAGGAGTTACAGATGCTTCCTTTGCAAGTGATCAAGGGACGGCCTGATAAGATGCAGCAAACGTAACCAGCAGAATGAAAGTACTGGCCTATCAGAGATCTCATTGGAAGATGGTGTTCTGCAAGCTGAATCTAGAATTATCAGGAAGAACTTCTTCAAAAGGTACATGAGGACCATATGGGAATGGAGATTGTAAGCTTAGAGCCAGATCAGCCGTGTACTGGATAGGCACATGGAAGGGTATTGAAAATATGGGGCTGGATTCTCCATTTCTGAAACTAAGGGCTGGATTCTCTGATTGCCAAAGCTAAAATCGCGTTCGGCGATCGGGCGGAGTATCCATTTTTATGCTGGAATCAGGGACCTTGCCGTTTTTCCGTTGCTCCGCCCGCTCAAAAACAAGGAGTAAGCCGCACGTGGTCAGGACGGCCTCAGGATGTCACCTGAGGCCCTCTCCCGATGCTCCGCCCCCGATGGGCCGATTTCCCGACAGCATGAGGCGCGTGTTCTCACTTTTCGGGGACCTCGTGTGGTGGCTGCAGACTGTGTCTAGCGCCACCACAGTCATGGGGGGTGCTGTTCCACTAGCGGGGGGGGGGGGGCTTCGGCATGGGCTGAGGGCACTGGTGGGGGGTGGTCCGGGGGTGAAAGGAGGGTTACAGGGGGCAGTTTCAGCAGGCCCGGACCACGCGCGGACGACGCCATATTGTACGACACGGCTGCCGCAGGCACCCGCCATGCGCATGAGCGGCCAAGGATCCAGTCATTCTGCGTCCGTATCGGCAGGCAGGGACTTTATGTGGTGCGGCTGCAAGCCCCCCACCGGGCGGAGCATCGGTGCGGGGGCAGCGCTGACATTTTAGTCGTAAGACCAGATGGATCCTGTGGACATAGCCGAGGATCGGAGAATTCAGCTGTAAGTGTTGACGCCAACGGACAATCCATGGACTTTCACAACAGAAAAATTGGCACCGCACCTGGGCCGATTCCGCTACCATTGTGAGGCTAGCACCTGTGCCGCGTGGAACACAATTATTTCCAATGAAAAATGGTTGGGCAGCACAGTGACGCAGTGGGTTAGCCCTGCTGCCTCATGGCGCCGAGGTCCCAGATTCGATCTCGGCTCTGGGTCACTGTCTGTGTGGAGTTTGCACATTCTCCCAGTGTTTGCGTGGTTTTCGACCCCACAATCCAAAAGATGTGCAGGGTAGGTGGATTGGCCACATTAAATTGCCCCTTAATTGGAAAAACAAATTGGGTACTTTAAATTTAAAAGAAAAGAAAAACGGTGCAGGATTCGCTGGGTCTGTGATTGACACTCGGGAGGCTGACAAGCTGCAGCCGCACATACACATTCAAATCCCCACACACACTTATTCCAGCCAAAAACATGATATAAGTTGTGCTGGAGTGCACCTTTCCAGCTGATGGGTTGTCTGGGGCCAGAGGACACCCAGGGTCGTGCCCTGGGGGGACACCTATACGACCCGTGGCACCAAGTTCAAAGTGGGCTGTTAGCGGTGTGTGCAGCTGCATGGCTGCCTTGCCGGCTGCAGCAATGGTTCTCCATGCCTGTTCACCCCGACCCCCCAGCCCACCTCCTGGCCACCCTCCCACTACTCCCCCTGGCCCTGGCAGAAGGCCCCTGGCCCACGACACAACTGTCAGCAAATCAAGCCGATGTTGGACACCTTCTGTACCCCCTTTC